>NW_016818423.1:360737-386075 GCF_001698545.2 Rhinopithecus bieti
AGCACTTTGGGAGACCGAGACGGGTGGATCACGAGGTCAGGAGATCGAGACCATCCTGGCTAACATGGTGAAACCCCGTCTCTACTAAAAAAAATACTAAAAAAACTAGCCAGGCGAGGTGGCGGGCGCCTGTAGTCCCAGCTACTCGGGAGGCTGAGGCAGGAGAATGGCGTAAACCCGGGAGGCAGAGCTTGCAGTGAGCCGAGATCTGGCCACTGCACTCCAGCCCGGGCGACAGAGCGAGACTCCGTCTCAAAAAAAAAATTAAAATAAAATAAAATAAAAAAATAGAAAAAAAGGAAAACTCAACCACTAAGAGGATTTGCTACATCAAACAGGAAAATCCTAACTTCAAAAGGGCTTCTCGTGGGCTCAAGTGATCCTCCTACCTCAGTCCTCCAAGTAGCTGGGACCACAGGCACAGCGCCACCATGCCTGGCTAATTTCTGTGTATTTTGTAGAGACGAGATATCACCATGTTGTCCAGGCTGCTCTGGAACTCCTGGGGGCTCAAACCATCCATCCTCCTCGGCCTCCCAAAGTGCTGGGATTACAGGTGTGAGCCACTGCATCCAGCCAAAAGATGAAAAACTTTTCAATGTAAGTATACAAGTGGGTCAGGAATGGTGGCTCACGCCTATAATCTCAGCACTTTGGGAGGCTGAGGCGGGCAGATCACCTGAGGTCAGGAGTTTGAAACTAGCCTGGCCAACATGGTGAAAGCTCGTCTCTACTAAAAATACAAAATTAGCCAGGCATGGTGGTGCACACTTGTAGTCCCAGCTACTGGGGAGACTGAGGCAGGAGAATCACTTGAACCCAGGAGGGTTGCAGTGAGCTGAGATCGCACCACTGCACTCTAGCCTGGACTACAGAGCGAGACTTTATCTCAGAAAAAAAAGGGAGTTTGAGACCAGCCTGAGCATGGTGAAACTCCATCTTTACAAAAAACACAGACGATCTGGGCATTGTGGCGTGCGCCTGTGGTTCCAGCAAAGGGAGACTAAGGCAGAAGAATCGCTGGAGCCAGGGAGGCAGAGGTTGCAGTGAGCCTAGATGGTGCCTATTGCACTCCAGCCTGGGCAACAGGAGCGAAACCCTGTCTCAATAAATAAAAAGAAAAAAGTGTAAAAGCAATTGCTCTTAAAAGGGAGTAATTATGAGAGAAAAAGTACCTGGCATGATAAGGAGTTCCCCTCACTCCAACACTATTGGCATCACAGCCTGTGATATTCTTTACTTCACTAGTTCACTAGTTCATCCTGCCAACTTGATCTTAAACTTTGTTCCATTATGGCCAAAGGGCCATTAAAAAAAAAAAAAAGGGCCCAGTGGTAGGGTAGAATGAGCTGGCAATAGGATCACTTTATATTGAGTCATTCTGTCTCTACAGAGATAAGTTTCCATCCACATTACCACTTAGAACACATATGTAATAAAAAACAGAGCTGAAGAAAAATGGACTTTACCATTACTGCTTTTGGGAGCTGGGGGGAAGTACTCCTGCAATTATAGGAAAATGGTCAACATTTGTATTCATCTCATTATTAAGTTTACGATCTCTAAATTTCAAGCAAAATTATGGCAAAACAATTCTTTGGCCCTGTAATGTGCCACTTGGTTGCATAGTTTTGTCTGGTTTATCTTGCCTAGGCAAGCAGAAATAGATCTAGAACATGGACACTGGAATCAAAGACTGATTTCAAAACCCAGGTATTACCTGGTAACAAAGGCTCAGTTTCTCACTTTTCAAAAAAGGATATTTATCTCCTTCACAAGATTGCTGAAAGGATTAAATACAGGAAATACAATAGCCCAATGCCTAGAACATAATAAATGTTTCCATTATCATCAGTGGTTCTCAACCTCTTTTCCACTCTAGCCCGCATGACATATCAGGCACCCTCTTACACCTCCTATCAGTAACAGTGGCTAATAAGGGCAGAGATTCTCCACCTAGAGATGTGCCCCTTTGCTCTTCAATTATACTACCCTCACCACAGCTGCCTATCCAAGTGGCCTCTACCTGTTGCCATGTGTTTCCCAGCAGGATGGCTGAGCTGTAAGATCCACTCCTTTACCTGAGCGCAAAACTGAAGAACCTCTGGTCTTCCCTCATTCAATCAACACGAAAGTTTCATAATACCTCCTGGAAAAGGGGCATGAAAAACACAAGTCTCTGATCTAGAATAGTTCAGTCCAGAAGGTGAGAACAACACTAAAACCAGTACAATACACTATAATGACTACAGAAAAGTAATCTGTGGGTGGTCCACAACTGCAACATACCAACTACCCTGAGTTCCCCAACGTTGTTCACTATTTCATGTGTCCAGCCCAAAGAATTGTGTTGTATTGATGAATGCCAATTCCAAGGTCACTGGTTTAGGCCACCTGGGTGGGAAACAGGTTTTGCCATTTACTATTATTAACTCAAGTTTGCTAACTGACCTGGATAAAACTGCTCAGTAAGTCAGATGTGATTCCTTATGATAGGGCTCAGTGTAAGACAGAGGCCTGAGTAAGCCTTCAATAAACGCTTGTTAACTTGCACAGCAATGATCAGATCTTAGAGCTCTGCCAAGGACTGACCTAGAGTTTGATTTGCTCACCTAGCAAAGAACAGGCCAGGCACCTTGACTCTCCTTTCAGTTTTCGCCCATCAGTCTATCATTAGGAAACACAACAAAAGATCTTATAGATCTTTATTACACATTTTAAAACACCAATGTTTATGATTTTTAAATAACGTTTAGCCAAATAGTACAGAGATTACAGGGTTTGTTTTTGCCCCCTACACAGATGCCACCCTAAATACCTCCTACCTTGATCTCCCACTACATGTAGAGCTGCCTACAGTACACACCTAGATATTCTGCTTCTACCTCAAACTCAACAGGTGTACTATCAAATGTAATCACCGTGTCCCAAACCAGAGCCACTCTGCACTTTTCCTCCATTACTTCATCTTTCCAGGATATAAGATTTCTAATTCAATCACCAAATTCTGTGCATATCTTCATCCCAAAGAAAGAGAAAATCTTTTTTTTTTTTTTTCTGGAGACAAGAGTTTCGCTCTTGTCACTCAGGCTGGAGTGCAATGGTGTGATCTCTGCTCACTGCCAGGTTCAAGCGATTCTCCTGCCTCAGCCTCCTGAGGAGCTAGGATTACAGGTGTGCACCACCAAGCCAGGCTAATTTTTTTGTATTGTTAGTAGAGACGGGGTTTCACCATGTTGGCCAGGCTGGTCCTGAACTCCTAACCTCAGGTGATCCACCTGCCCTTGACCTCCCAGTGTTGGGATTACAGGCATGAGCCACCACACCCAGCCGAAAATCTTCTCTTTTTTCGTTTTTTTTTCGAGACAGTGTCTCACTCTGTTGCCCAGGCTGAAGTGCAGTGGCATGATTTCTGTTCACTGCAACCTCTGCCACCCAGGCTCAAGCAATCCTTCCACCTCAGCCTCCCAAGTAGCTGGGACCACAGGCATGTGCCACCACGCCCAGTTAATTTTTAACTTTTTTTTTTTGAGATGGAGTTTTACCCGTTGCCCAGGTTGGAGTGCAATGGCAAGATCTCAGCTCACTGCAAACTCCCTGTCCCGGGTTCAAGTGACTCTCTTGCCTCAGCCTCCCAAGAAGCTGGGATTACAGGCATGCGCCACCATGCCTGGCTAATTTTTGCATTTTTAGTAGAGACGGGGTTTCACCATGTTGGTCAGGCTGGTCTCGATCTCCTGACCTGAGGTGATCCACCCACCTTGGCCTCCCAAAGTGCTGGGATTACAGGTGTGAGCCACTGCACCCAGCCTGTCTTTGTTTCTACTATGGTAAAGAAGTGGCCAGGTGCAGTGGCTCACACTTGTAATCCCAGCACTCTGGGAGTCCAAGGTGGGTAGATCACTTTGAGCCCAGGAGTTTGAGACCAGTCTGGCCAACATGGCAAAACCCCGTCTTTATAAAAAATACAAAAAGTAGCCAGGTGTGGTGTTGCACACCTGTAGTCCCAGTTACTCAGGACGCTGAGGTGGGAGGATCACTTGAACCAGGGAGGCTGTGGTTGCAGTGAGCCAAGATCACATCACCACACTCCAGCCTGGATGACAGAGCCAGACCCTGCCTCAGAAAAAAAAAAAAAGTCTGGGCGCGGTGGCTCACACCTGTAATCCCAGCACTTTGGGAGGCCGAGGCAGGTGGATCACTTGAAGTCAGGAGTTCAAGACCAGACTGGCCAACATGGTGAAACCCCTCTCTACTAAAATACAAAATTAGCCAGGCGTGGAGGTGGGTGTCTGTAATCTCACTCGGGAGGGTGAGGCAGAAGAACTGCTTCAACCTGGGATGGGGAAGCTGCAGTGAGCTGAGATGGCACCACTGCACTCCAGACTGGGCGACAGAGAGAGACTCCGTCTCAAAAAAAAAAAAAAAAAAAAGAGAAAAAACTATGGTTCACTTTTGGGGGGTTCAGAGTAAGTATAATAAATTCAGACTTGCAGGTATGTTTGTACCTGATTTTTTCTGAAGTAAAACAGAAGGATTAGAGTCCTAATGAAAAATATCAGTTCTCGCTAATCAGTACTCAAAGATGGGTGACACAAAATGAATCTTTCCCAATTCAACCTACACCCAATTTCAGAGAGTACCCTGATCAAAACAGTCTAATCTTTTGGTTGGTCACTATCAAGAAGTCAGGAAACATGATCAGGCTAACCTCTCTTCTCAGTAAAATATGCTATGATTCCCACTTTGGTTTTAGATTTATAAGACAAAACATGCTAAAATTAAAAACTAAACAATACCAAGAGGACAAAGGTGGTTAAAACCTAAAAGCCACAACTACTGCTCTCTGACACAATATATCAGTCCCATTTAAAATAAATTTCACTTGAGCAGCTGATGTTATCAACTTCCCCTATTTTCAACTACAATATCTTAAAATCAAGTCACCCACACCCAAGAGAAAAGATTCAAAAATATGTATCTGTCCTATAAACAACCCCAGCAGTTCTTATATCAATAGTAAAAAAAAGTATCCTTTGTTCTAAAAAAAGTGTTCTTAAAAATGCATTGTATAGGCCAGGCGTGGGTGGCTCACAACTGTAGTCCCAGCACTTTGGGAGGCCGAAGTCGGCAGATCACTTGAGGTCAGTTCAAGGCCAGCCTGGCCAACATGGTGAAACCCCGTTTCTACTGAAAATACAAAATCAGCCAGGCGTGGTGGTGCATGCCTCTAGTCCCAGCTACTCAGGAGGCTGAGGCAGGAGAACTGCTTGAACCTGGGAGGCGGCGGATGCAGTGAGACGAGATTGGGTGACTACACTCCAGCCTGGGTGACAGAGCGAGACTCCATCTCGAATGAATGAATGAAGTGGCTATTTACTATTTAGCACCAGAATGATAAATGACCCAGTAACAGTATTACAACGATCAACCTTTAAAACAAGTAACTGTTTGTACCAAATGAAATTAGCAATTTAAGTTTTTAGACATTCATTGAAAGCAGATATCCTAAGTGGACAGTGATTATAAAGGAATGTCAAAATAGTGAACTTTTTTTTACCTGATGTTCTGCATGAATGTTATCCCCAGTAGGCCATCGATGTTTGCTATTATTATAGCCGCCTCCTCCACTTCCTCCTCCCCCAAGCTGCTCACCATGCTGCCTCTGAAAGAAGTAGTCCACCATAGCGTCGTCCTGGGAACGGCCTGCAACTCCTATGGATCCTGGGACAGGGCTGGAGTGAGTCCCAGCTGCAAGAGCCTGATTTGCAGCTGGTTGTGGCTGCGCTTGCGACCCTGTTCCAGATGTCAAAACAACAGGCATGTTGGGATTAGCTGGTTCTTGAGGGTGATGTTTCAGGTGGGGGCTGAAGGAGTCCTGCCAAAGCACTGCTTTTCTCTTCAAGACACATGCAACGCTCATTCCACCAACACCTAAGGACAAACAGGTTACAAATGTTTAATATTTGCATCTCTTGAAACATAAAATACACCAAGATAAAAACATGAACCCCACATCTTTTGCAATAAATAAATGTCATTGGTGGCATGCACTGGCACGGTATTGAGATTAGAACTCAATACTACAACTTCAGGGAAGTTTATGTTGTTAACAAACATGTTAGACTTCTATCAATCTACCCAACTTATTTATACCTCAAACCAACTGACAGTTTCTACATTAACAAAAGCTTTTTTTTTTTTTTGAGACAGAGTTTTGCCCTTGTTGCCCAGGCTGAGGTGCAATGATGCAATCTCAGCTCACTGCAACCTCCGCCTCCTAGATTCAAGTGATTCTTTTGCCTCAGCCTCCGGAGTAGCTGGTAATATAGGCACCCACCACCACGGTCGGCTAATTTTTTGTATTTTTAGTAGAGACGGGTTTAATCATGTTGGCCAGGCTGGTCTGGAACGCCCGACCTCAGGTGATCTGCCCGCCTCGGCCTCCCAAAGTGCTGAGATTACAGGTGTGAGCCACCGCGCCCAGCCCCAAAAGCCTTTTCAAAACTATCACAACTTCGGCTGGGTGTGGTGGCTCATGCCTGTAATCCCAGCACTTTGGGAGGCCGAGATGGGTGGATCACCTGACGTCGGGAGTTCGAAACCAGTCTGGCCAACATGGTGAAACCCCGTCTCTACTAAAATATAAAAATCAGCCAGGCATGGTGCTGGGTGCCTATAATCCCAGCTACTCGGGAGGCTGAGGCAGGAGAATAGCTTGAATCCAGGAGGCAAAGGTTGCAGTGAGCCGAGATCGCGCCACTGCACTCCAGCCTGGGTGACAGAGTGAGACTCTGTCTCAAAAAATAAAAAAATTAAATAAATAAATAAATCACAACTTTACAGCTGGAGCAGACATATGCTAATAAGTAAACAAAAGCCTAAACCCATATATAATTAGCAATGGCTCAGCTTGTCTAATTTGAAAGGATCCCTTAAAGTGTTCAACATACTGGCCAGGAGCGGTGGCTCAAGCCTGCAATCCCAGCACTTTGGGAGGCCGAGACGGGCGAATCACAAGGTCAGGAACACGAGACCATCCTGGCTAACATGGTGAAACCCCACCTCTACTAAAAAATACAAAAAACTAGCTAGGCGGGCGCAGTGGCTCAAGCCTGTAATCCCAGCACTTTGGGAGGCCAAGACAGGTGGATCACGAGGTCAGGAGATCGAGACCATCCTGGCTAACACGGTGAAACCCCATCTCTACTAAAAAAAAAAAAATACAAAAAACTAGCCGGGCAAGGTGGCGGGCGCCTGAAGTCCCAGGTACTCAGGAGGCTGAGGCAGGAGAATGGCGGGAACCCGGGAGGCGGAGCTTGCAGTGAGCTGAGATCTGGCCACTGCACTCCAGCCCGGGCGACAGAGCGAGACTCCGTCTCAAAAAAAAAAAAAAGTGCCCAACATATTGGCCGGGTGAGGTGGCTCACGCCTATAATCACAACACTTTGGAGGCCAAGGAGGGTATATTACTTGAGGTCAGGAGTTCGAGACCAGCATGGCCACATATGCATCTCTACTGGAAATACAAAAATTAGCTGGGTGTGGTGGTACATACTTCCCGGCCACTTGGGAGGCTGAGGCAAGAGAATCATTTCAACTCAGGAGGCGGAGGTTGCAGTGAGCCAAATTCGCACCACTGCACTCCAGCCTGAGCGACAAATCAAGGCTCTATCTCATTTAAAAAAAAGAAAAAACCGGCTGGGCGCGGTGGCTCAAGCCTGTAATCCCAGCACTTTGGGAGGCCGAGACGGGCGGATCATGAGGTCAGGAGATCGAGACCATCCTGGCTAATACGGTGAAACCCTGTCTCTACTTAAAATACAAAAAAATAGCCGGGCGACGAGGCGGGCGCCTGTAGTCCCAGGTACTCGGGAGGCTGAGGCAGGAGAATGGCGTGAACCCGGGAGGCGGAGCTTGCAGTGAGCTGAGATCTGGCCACTGCACTCCAGCCTGGGTGGCAGAGCAAGACTCCGTCTACAAAAAAAAAAAAAGAAAAAACCTCCAATATACTGATAGGATACTCCTTAAAGAAACAATAAAACCCTCTGACCAAGAACAGCAGCAGAATGCTCTTAGCCTAAGCCCTCTCCTCAGTTGTCACTGATTTTTAAAAGCATCAATATTTTTACCAGTAACTTACAACTATTAATTGTAATCGCATTATGCCATTAGTACTTCAACTACTATAAACAGGATGAAACCAAACCAAATTTAAACACTTTATATTACAGAAAGCCTCACTACATACAGGCTGGGCACGGTGGCTCACTCCTGTCATCCCAGCACCTTTGGAGACTTAGGCAGGGAGAATCGCTTGAGCCAGGAGCTGAAGACCAGCCTGGGCAACACAGTGAGACCCTCATCTCTATTACTTTATTAAGAAATAAGGCTCTAAGAAGGCCAGTGGAGGCCGGGCGCGGTGGCTTATGCCTGTAATCCCAGCACTTTGGGAGGCTGAGGCAGGCAGATCATGAGGTCAGGAGATCGAGACCAACCTGGCTAACATGGTGAAACCCTGTCCCTACTAAAAACACAAAAATTAGTCAGGCATGGTGGCACACGCCTGTAATCCCAGCTACTCAGGAGGCTGAGGCAGGAGAATCACTTGAACCAGGGAGGTGGAGGTTGCAGTGAGCCGAGATCGTGCCATTGTGCTCCAGCCTGGGCGACAGAGCGAGACTCTGTCTCAAAAATAAGACAAATAAAATAAAATAAATAATTTTTTAATTATTAAAAAAAAAAAAAGAAAGCCTCACTATAAAAACCAGAAGCCTCAGCTGGGTGTGGCAGCTCACACCTACAATCCCAGCACTTTGGGAGGCTGAGGTGGGCAGACAGCTTGAGCCCAGGAGTTCAAGACCAGCCTGAGCAACATAGCAAGACCTATCTCTACTAAAAATAATTAGCCAGGCATGGTGGCATGTGCCTATAGTCCCAGCTACTCGGGAGGCTTAGGTGAGTGGATCGTTTGAGCCCAGGAGTGGAAGGTTGCACATCCGCTTGGGCGAGAGTGAGATCCTGTCTCAAAAACGAACAAACAAGAAACAGAAGCTTCAACACGGTAACAGTGTAACAAATATATCACAGACATTGTCTCATCACAAAAGCACTGAAAGGTAGCCATTATTACTTCTATTTTACAAATGAAAACACTAAGGTACAGGAGGAAAATGTAGTGTGTCCAAGGCCATTCAACTAGCAAGTAGCGGAGAAAGGATCCAAACTCTAATCTGTTCTGTTCCCAAGCTTACTTCTTTCTACTAATCCCTTGCAGAGTAACTCAACAGTATCTCTCACTTGTATCCTCTGGAAGACCAACAAAGAATCCCTGAAATGTTACTATGAAACGTTACAGTTACTTAAAATCAAAAACGACATCTGTATTTAAGATAGAACACTTACCAGCCTGTGGGTGCTTTTAAAAAATGCTACAAAGTGTCCGGGCGCAGTGGCTTATGCCGGTAATCCCAGCACTTTGGGAGGCGGAGGCAGGCGCATCACGAGGTCAGAATTCAAGACCAGCCTGGCCTATATGCTGAAACCCCGTTTCTACTAAAAATATAAAAATTAGCCAGGTGTGGTGGCACGTGCCTGTAGTCCCAGCTACTCAGGAGGCTGAGGCAGAAGAATCGCTTCAACCCAGGAGGCGGAGGTTGCAGTGAGCCGAGATCCAGCCACTGCACTCCAGCCTGGGCAACAGAGTGAGACTCCATCTTAAAAAAATAAATAAAAAACCTACAGAGTAAATAAATCAGTTACCAATTAGGACATACCTGTCCACAGCCACCAGTCTAATTTCAAAGCCATCAGCCTAACAGTCTAATGCTACAAATGCCTTATCTCTCCTCCCAACCCCCACTGTGATGCTTCAAAAACAAATTTATAACAAATCTACTATCTCTCTGTTGCATAAATAAACCTTCTGATAAAGTAGCATTTGCTTCTCACAAGTAAATTCATGTTCTGAAGCCAGCCTAAGAAGACACAATGGAATCTGTAATTTGTTTAAAGCCTAATTTGGAAATGCCTAGTCTAGCTTAAGAATTCCAATCCATCAGAACCTTAGCAGGGTACTGGAGTAGCCTAACCCAGACACTAATCCATGCTCAAGTATCAAAACCAAAAAGTCATAGCCCTGTTTCACCATCGGTCTTTCAAAAATGCAAACCAGCCTAATGCCTCCCTGTTTGGTTTTTTAAAGAATTCATTACTCTCTTAGTACCAATACTAGACGGTCCCATTTTGTTCTAAAAGGAAATCCCGACCTAACAATCTTTGTTCTAGAGCAGGCCAAGGGTTCCAAAACCCAAGTTCTGCCACTAAACCAACAACCTGTTTCCTCATCTAGAAAATGAAAGAAATTCTTCCCCTATGACTCTCAATGTTTTGGGTTTTTCTTAATGAAAATGAGATAAATGTAAAAGTTTTTGGTAAATTTAAAGTCATCGTGCTTAAGACTCTTAGAATTTAGTTAAGGCAATGGAACTCTAGTCCCTAACAGAATTCCTAAAACTGCAAATGCAATCTTTTCTGAAATAAAAAGCCTTCTCAAAATAGTTATCTAGGAGGGTGAGAGAAGGTTAATGAGATAACCTAAGGAGGACAATGTACAATATTTCAGTGATGGACCCACAAAAAGTCCTGACTTCACCACTACGCAATACACCCAAGTACAAATTACACTTGAACCTCACAAATTATACAAATAAAAATTTTTAAAAGAAACAATAGTTATCTAACAAAGATATCCACATAAAAGAGGAGTTTATCACTGAAGCACACTAAACACAACTTCATTCTAAAAGGAATGGGGGGAAGGAAAGACTCCTATAAAAATGTTCAAACAAAACAATTGGCTTTTGTAAAGCTATCTGTATGCGCTAAGACTTCCTGCTTTACCTAAAGAGGCAAGGCAGTTTCTCAAACCAGAGAAAACCTGGTAGGACAGTTTCAAAGTGAGCAAATACCTAAGCAATTAACATGTATCTAGGGTAGTTTTGTAATATTTTGGCAAATACGGCACAAAAATTAAAAACTCAGTATCCTAAGTATCAGAAAAGCTCACTAAAACTTAGGTATAGCATTTAAAATGTGATTTTTTTTACAAATGACTCCTTATAAGTACTTTAAGCAACTAGAAGCGCTCAGTCTAGCTACTCTTTCAGCTTTCAAGTGTTTACAAAGTTTTTTAAAATATCACTAATTGAGTTGAATTCAAAGGAATACGGTTCAATCTATTTCCATGGCTCACCTTTTACTAAAATGCTTAGTGGTTTAAAAGGTGTTTATTTTTACCACACTTAACAAACATTCTGTGGTCATAAATTTATTTTAAAGCAGTTCATCTCAAACCTAAACAAATTCCAACTTCAAAAAGCTGTGGCCTTGAACAAAATGAATTGTGGCTAAAGCAAAACACGAACTCAAAGTTCAGAATCCGGAGAGCGTTTCCAAAGAGCCCAGATAAAGAATCAACAGCCCCCGAGTGTTTTATAAAGTTAAAATTAGCAATGGGTCACAATGTTTACTTTGCTTACGAAAACTGCATCGGAAGCTACATTTCTTGAGGATGGGCCTGTCTTGGTAAGTTTTTAGGTGCTTTCAAAAAACAAAATGCTAAGCCTATTGTTTCAGAAGTTAACTGACTTTAAAACAGAACCCAGGAAAAGCTTCATAAAAGCTTATTCTTAATTAATCCCAGTAATAACAGGAATTGAGCAAAATGGTATCGAGGGCTGAGAACAGTGTTTCCTTAGAACAATAAAATGTAACAATCCTTTAAGAGTTACGGGAGGATAAAGCCTTCTCTGGTAATGCTGTGTGTGGGTTTCTGGCTTTGTTTTTTCGGCGGGGGCGGGGGGTGCTATAGGAGGGAAAAGTTACAGGAGTGTATTCCTCGCTTGACGTGGGAATGGTACTGACAAGTAAAACAAATGACCTATGTTTACCAAGCACGTTTGTGAGGACTAAAACTATCTAGTATTGTGTATCTAGATTTTCCTACAAGCAAGGGGTGAACCCCTCTTTGAGTTAAGAGATACACCAACACGGGGAGGCTCAAAGAGTTAGAACCCACCAAAAACACAAGCTCACACGGAAACAAAAGGCCACAGCACCCAGACGCCTAAAAAGCATTCTGAAACTTCCTGATCGCCACTTCTCCACATTTAAGGTTCGCAAAGTTCCCCCACGGTGAATCTCGCCTGTGGACAAGGGCCACGGCTGCTTCTAAAGCGATTTATTGTTCCTCCTCTACCGGCGCTGCCACGGAAGCTCAAGAAGTCGAAGAAATCGGGGTGGCACAGAATTGCACTCCATGGCCAGACAGAAGACTCGGGGCTTCGCAAACCCATCAAAAAAAGAAACCCGAATGGCAACATCAATCTTCGGTGGTTCCCAACAGGGCCGGACAAAAAATGTAGACGCACGTCTACGCCCTGGGCTCGGGCCTAAACCCCCAGCATTTTCCTAGCTTCGACCCCGCTCCCCACCCCCTCCCTCCTTTGATAACAATAGGGGCCTTGCTGCTGACTCCAAAACATGTACGAGGAACAGCGAGTGAGAAGCCTCAGCCAGGGCCCCGGCGGCTTTTCCAAAGCCCTTCTCACCCCCACAACCGCTCTCAAACACCAATACGAAGGGACAATCTGCTCGCTAGGGGTCCGGAGCAGCGTTTGGGGCCGGTGGGGTGCGGATACTCACGGGCGGAGCGGTAGGATGAAGATGGATTTCAGCCCCCCGATCTTCTCTCTCCGGCGCTCTCGCTCCCCCTTACCTTTCACTCCGACAACATGGCGGCCCACTGGGGACTGGGCTAGCGCGGTGCATCCTGGGATAGGCTCCGGCCCCGGCCCCGGCGGTGGCAGCGGCATGTGCGGAGAAGGCTGGCGGCTCTGGAACAGGTTGCCTGGTTGCCATGCCAACCTAGGGCCTGTGTGAACTCGGGAAACTCTCAGGCAACACAAACGCTGCGCGCGAGTGCCCGGCCGCTAGGCGAGCGCGCGCCGCCAGGGCCTAAGGCGGGGTCCCGCCGGCCCGCACCTGGAAGAACACTGCCCGGAGCTGGGCACGCGGGGTCGCGCAGGTGACGCTCGACCGAGTCTCGGACGCGCACCCTGCCCCCGCCGTGCCCTCGCAAGCTCGTCCCCGAGCACTACAGCCTGCAGGGTTCGCGGACGGTCACCCGCACGGCGCTGGCCCTGGAGGTTCAGGGTTCAAACCCCTTCTCTGCAGCTTTTTAGCTCTGTGGACTTATTTAAATCGACCTGCCTCCATTTCCACATTTGTACAATGAAGAAGAAAGTAGCCCCCACTTAACAGAATGGCCTGGAGGATTAAGTGGAATAATGTATGTCAAGTACTTAGTACAGTGCCTGGGGCCTGGTAAGTGGTCCCACAACATACAGGACGAGGTGCGGTGCAGAATGAAAAATGCGGGGTCCCTTGTTCAAATACTATTACGAATTTCAAGATGGCAACACCACAACATTAAACCAAGAACATGAAACTGCCCTGCTTGTAAGCACTGAATGTTAATGTTAGCTGTTATTCTATCCAGTTTCGAATATCAATGGAAATTTGGTCACTTGATGAAAGTGACTTTTCAAATCACTCGTATTTGTTAAGATATAATCATACTATCTCTTTTTTAGTATTATTTTTTGAGATGGGGTTTCGTTCATTGTTGCCCAGGCTGGAGTGCAATGGCATGATCTCAGCTCACTGCAACCTCCACCTCCTGCGTTCAAGCGATTCTCCCGCCTCAGCCTCCCCGGTAGCTGGGATTAGAGGCATGCACCACCACCCCCAGCTAATTTTGTATTTTTAGTAGAGACAGGGTTTCTCCATGTTAGTTAGGCTGGTCTCAAACTCCGGACTTAAGGAGATCCGCCCGCCTCAGCCTCCCAAAGTCCTGGGATTACAGGCGTGGGCCACTGTGCCCGGCCTTTAATCATACTATCTCAAACTAAACTCAAAATAGATTGAAAACAGACAAATCACAATGCTCTAAAAGACCAGAAGATATGGGGGGAAGCTCTATAATTGCAGGAGGGAAAATGTTTATACTCATGAATCAAAATCAAAAGATCACAAAAGAAAAGATTGAAAGAAACATAAACAACTGTACAGGAAGAGATGCCATAAACAAAGTAGAACAAATGGCTAAAAAATGTTTGCAATAATCCCAGCACTTTGGGAGTCCGAGGCGGGTGGATTACGAGGGCAAGAGATCGAGACCATCCTGGCCAATATGGTGAAACGCCATCTCTATTAAAAATACAAAAAAATTAGCCGGGCATGGTGGCGGGCACCTGTAGTCCCAGCTACTCGGGAGGCTGAGGCAGGAGAATCACTGGAACCCAGGAGGTGGAGATTGCAGTGAGCCGAGATTGTGCCACTGCACTCCAGCCTGGTGACAGAGCGAGACTCCATCTCAAGAAAAAATAAAATAAAATAAAGTAAAATAAAATAGTGAGTTTTATGATATATGAAATATATATCAGCTGGGCATGGTAACTCATGCCTGTAATCCCAGCAATTTGGGAGGCAGAGGCGAATGGATCATGAGGTCACGAGATGGAGAACATCCTGGCCAACATCCTGCCTCTACTAAAAATACAAAAATTAGCTGGGCATGGTGGCGCACACCTGTAGTGCCAGTTACTCAGGAGGCTGAGGCAGGAGAATCACTTGAGCTTGGGAGGCAGAGGTTGCAGTGAGATGAGATCTTGCCACTGGATTCCAGCCTGGTGACAGAGCAAGGTTCCGTCTCAAAAAAAAAAAAAAAGAAAGAAAGAAAAGAAAAAGAAATATATCTCAAAGCTATAAAAGGTGAGAAAAAATAACTAATAAAAAATGCAACTTTAAAGTATAATATTTTCATCTATTAAACACACTGGCCAAAATTAAAATGATTATTAACATAGTGTTTCTACAAGTGTATAAGAAAATCAGTATCCATGTTGTTTACATTGAGTATGTATTATCTTTATTTTATTTTTTATTTTTTTATTTTTTTTTGTGACGGAATCTTGCTCTGTCGCCCAGGCTGGAGTGCAGTAGCACAATCTTGGCTCACTGCAACCTCCGCCTCCCGGGTTTAAGCGATTCTCCTGTCTCAGCCTCCTGAGTAGCTGGGATTACAGGCGTGCACCACCACACCCAGCTAGTTTTCCTATTTTTTAGTAGAGAAGGGGTTTCGCCATGTTGGTCAGGCTGGTCTTGAACTTCTGACCTCAAGTGATCCACCTGCCTCAGCATCCCAGAGTGCTGGGATTACAGGCATGAGCCACCATGCCAGACCTATCTTTACTTTAAAAAAACAGAATGTTACTTTTGTTTAAAAAAATAGAAGAGAGAGATTTTAATCTCTGAATGAGCTGGAAGTTAAAGATGTGAGGTTTCCTATTTTCTAGCAGTATGACCTTGGGAGCATGAGTCCAGTTCCCTCATCTGTTAGATGAGGATATCTATACTCTTCTCGCATGTTACGATGGTTAAATTAACTAACACACGGTAGTGGCTGATACAGCCAGGTGCAGTGACTCACATCAGTAATCCCGGTTATTCCAGAAACTGAAGAAGTAAGATCTCTTGACCCCAGGAGTTCAAGACCACCCTAGGCCATATAGCCAGACTCCCTCTCAAGGAAGAAAAAAAAAAAAAAGTATCTGATACAGAATTATTATTATTATTATTATTTAAATAATAGAGATGAGGTTTCCCCATGGTTCCCAGGCTGGTCTTGAAATCCTGTGCTCAAGCAATCCTACCGCCTCGACCTCCCAAAGTGCTGGGATTACAGGCTTGAGCCACCACGCCTGGCCCTGATACAGAATTAGTACTCAATAAATACAGCTGTTTGGAGCTGGGCGCAGTGGCTCATGCCTATAATACCAGCACTTTGGGAGGCCAAGGTGGGCAGATCACCTGAGGTCAGGAATTCGAGACCAGCCTGGCCAACATAGCAAAACCCCGTCTCTACTAAAAATACAAAAATTAGCCAGGCATGGTGGCAGGCGCCTGTAATCCCAGCTACTCAGGAGGCTGAAGTAGGAGAATCACTTGAACCCAGGAGGTAGAGGTTACAATGAGCCAAGATCGCACCACTGCACTCCAGCCTGGGCAACAGAGTGAGGCTCTGTCTCAAAAATAATAATAATAAATAAATATAGCTGTTTGGTTGTAGATGTGGAGTTGTATTCACTTCTGAATCCTCAACTTAGTGCAGGGCATACACTAACTGCTTATTTAAAAAGGAATGAATTTAACAGCTACTGAGAGTGTGGGCCCGTGCGATGATGCACGTCTGTAATCCCAGCATTTTGGGAGGCCAAGGTGGGAGGATTGCTTGAGCCCAGGAGTTTGATGTTATAGTGAGCAGTAATCACACCACTGAACTCTAGCCTGGGTGACAGAATGAGACCTCATTTCAAAAAACAAAAAAGTGTCCACACTCAAATTCAACAACCCCATAGGATGTTGTGTTCGGAAAGTCAGCTCTTGAGCCAGACAAGAAATCACTTACTTAACCTCTCTGAGCCTCCATTTTCTCCCCTGTAACATGGGGCTAATAATACAACACTAAAGAAACAAAGCCGATAAAGCATTTAGCCTCATGGGGCCAGGACATTGCAAAGTGCTGGTAACCATAATAGGAAAACCTGCAGGAGGAAATTGAGCAAATGAGCACACATGAAAAAGTTATATAAAGTTTTCAGTTTTCAGAACCTTACCACAGGTTCTGTGCTCCATGATTTCATTCTGAGATCCATTACTAACTCCTTAGGTTTTGTTTGTTGTTTGTTTTGAGCCGGAGCCTTGCTCTGTCGCCCAGGCTAGAGTGCAGTGGCGTGACCTCGGCCCCCTGGGTTCAAGCAATTCTCCTGCCTCAGTCTCCCTAGTAGCTGAGATTACAGGCCTGCGCTACCACACCCAACTGATTTTTGTATTTTTAGTAGAGACGGGTTTCACCATGTTGGCCAGGCTGGTCTCGAACTCCTGACCTCAAGTGATCCGCCCGCCTCAGCCTCCCAAAGTATCGGGATTACAGGCGTGAGCCACTGTGCCCAACCACTCCTTAGCTTCAACTTTAGCTCTTATTATTCAGGTGCAGAGATTCTTCTTTTTTTTTTTTTTTTTTTTGAGATGGAGTTTTGCTCTTGTTGCCCAGTCTGGAGTGCAATGGTGTGACCTCGGCTCACTTCAACTTCTGCCTCCTGGGTTGAAGCAATTCTCCTACCTCAGCCTCCAGAGTAGCTGGGATTACAGGCGCCCGCCACTATGCCAGACTAATTTTTTGTATTTTTAGTAGAGATGGGGTTTCACCATATTGGCCAGGCTGGTCTCAAACTCCTGACCTCAGGTTATCCACCCACCTTGCCCTCCCAAAGTGCTGGGATGACAGGGGTGAGCCACCTCACCCGGTCAGGTGTATAGATTCTAATGTTAGTTTAGCCACAGCCACGTGGAACCAACCTTCAGGTGCCTCCCCATCTAGTCAAATGATGCAATCCCAACAGAATACTTGACACTCATCCATAGATTCCCTTAAAGAATTACCTTCCAGGGCCTGAGGCACCAGCCCAGCCCCCAGATAATCCTATCAGAGCAGTGCTTCCAACAAATTCTAGAGACTGTCCTGTTAGCAAATATTTACCTGTGGCCCACACCGTGTTAAGACTTCTATAATCGCCTGGTGCGGTGGCTCATGCCTGTAATCCCAGCACTTTGGGAGGCTGAGGCAGGCAGATCGCTTGAGCTCAAGGAGTTTGGTGTCAGCCTGGGCAAGACGACAAAACCCTGTACTAAAAAATACAAAAATTAGCCTGGAATCCCAGCATTTTGGGATGCCAAAGCATGCAGATCACTTGAGGTCAGGAGTTCAAGACCAGCCTGCCAACGTGGCAAAACCCTGTCTCTACTAAAACTACAAAAAAAATTAGCCAGGTGTGGTGGTGCATGCCTGTAATTCCAGCTACTGAGGAGGCTGAGGCAGGAGAATCACTTGAACCCAGGAGGCAGAGGTTGTAGTGAGCAGAGATTATGCCACTGCACTCCAGCCTGGGTGATAGAGCAAAACTCTGTCAAAAAAAAAAAAAAAAGACTTTTATAATCATTATTTCATTTAAAACTCCCAAAATATCTGTAACATAGACAAAATTATTATTCCCATTTCCCATGAGAATACTGGGTGGGCATGGTGGCTTATGGCCTGTAATCCCCAATTGCTTGAGCTCAGGAGTTCAAGACCAGCTTGGGCAGCATAGTGAGACCCCCATCTCTACAAAAAAAAAAAAAATTATAAATTAAAAAAATTAGCCAGGTGTGGTGATGCATACTTGTGGTCCCAGCCACTCAGGAGGCTGAGGTGGGAGGATGGCATTGCAGTCTTTCTGCTCCTTAGCTCAGCTAGGTCCGAGTTCTTTACCCAGAAAAAGGAAAAATTAGGAATATGGACACTGGAGAGTGAGTGGAGTAGAATTTATTAAGCAAAAGGAAAGCTCTCAGCAAAGAGAGGATATGAGGGGTGGTTCCCCTACCCTATTTGAAAGCGGGAAAGTCCCCCAGGTGGTTGGGTGGGGGGGGGTCCCTTTATGGACTCAGAATGGAGATTGTGTGCTGATTGGTTTGTGAGTATGCAAAATAGGTTCAAGTAAAGACACCACTCAAAGGTGGGCACAACAGTGCAGAAAAACCAATTAGGAAAGGGTAGATAAATGTAAAAAAGGTGAAGGGTGGGGCCCAATCAGAGGAAAGTGCCCCAAATAGGAAGAAAGTTCTCAATCCAGTTGGAGGATTTAACTTGTAGTTTGGCCTTCAGGCTTTAAACGCTCTTCAGCTTGGAGCTGGGGTTTCACCCAGGACTCACCTTTATCTGCGTAGGCATTTGTCGGCCTCCTGCCACTCTCACTGGCTTAGGCCCGGGAGGTCAAGGATGCAGTGAGCCATGATGACACCACTGCTTGGCAGCCTGGGCAACAGAGTGAGACTCTGTCTCTAAAAAAATAATAATTTTAAAAAATTAAAACTAATTTTTTTTTTTATTTTTATTCTTTTTATTTATTTATTATTTTTATTATTTTTTTTTTGAGGCGGAGTCTCGCTCTGTCGCCCAGACTGGAGTGGCAGGTGGCGCACTCTCGGCTCCATGCAAGCTCCGCCTCCCGGGTTCACGCCATTCTCCTGCCTCAGCCTCCTGAGTCGCTGGGGACTACAGGCTCCCGCCACCCTCGTCCGGCTGGTTTCTTTTTTGTATTTTTATAGAGACGTCGGTTTCCCATGTTAGGCCCAGGGATGGTCTCGAATGTCTGACCTCGTGAAATCGGCCGTCTCGCCTCCCAAGTGCCTGGGATTACGACTTGAAGCCACCGCGCCCGGCCTAAAACTAATTTTAAAGAAGATGAGAAAACCAAAACTTGAAGAGGTAAAAGAAACGGATTAGTATTTATCCAAACATTGTCTAAGGCTGTTTTCTGAGTGTTGTCTGATCAAGACAATGTGGAAATTATGTCTAAAACTTGGCAATCTTCTCAATTCATCTGGTTAAGCGGATACATAATAGATAATATCGTCAAACTTTGGGGGTTTGTGAAACCTAAAAATCTTACCAAGCTGACCCAGGGAGAGGATTAAGGTGGATTTCAGAAGTGTATTTTGTTAATCTAATCATGAAAACCTAATCCATTCCATTGTAACCTAATCAGAGAAAGATAGAAATCTCAAAATAGAAACTTGTAGTGAAGGTCATTCTAGAAAGCCTGGGTTCAGGAATTTTGAATGCTGCTTCTTCATAGGGTAGTGGTTCTCAAGGTGTGCTCGGAGGCTTAGCGGTGTATCAGCCAACCTGGCCTTGCTGACCACTGAGAACAAAGTCCACAATAGACAACTGTGATGCAATTCCACAGATTTTCATTCTTTTACAACCACCTGTATTTGGCTAGTACGTTCCTATCATCCGGTATTTGTAAACTGAATGGAAAGCATTCTTGGCCGGGCATGGTGGTTCATGCCTGTAATCCCAGCACTTTGGGAGGCTGGGGCGGGCAGATCATGAGATCAGGAGATCGAAACTATCCTGGCTAATATGGTGAAACCCTGTCTCTACTAAACATACAAAAAATTAGCCGGGCATGGTGGTAGGCACCTGTGGTCCCAGCTACTATGGAGACTGAGGCAGGAGAATGGCGTGAACTCAGGAGGCACAGCCTGCAGTTAGGGGAGATTGCGCCACTGCACTCCAGCCTGGGCAACAGAGCGAGACTCCGTTTCAAAAAAAAAAAAAAAAAAAAAAGCATTCTCAAGTAAAGTTTATATCCCTCAATTTTCAGGAAGGTTTTTTCTCTTTGGGGGAGGTGGATATTTTCCTATCAGTGTTTGAGTTGCTTTTTCAACTATGTTACACTTGTGTTTTTCTATTTGTAGAATCTCCCTTGGATGGCACTTCAGTTCATTGTTTTGGTGCTTAGGTAATTGTCACACTGTTAGCATTTCCACTGTCATTTTGTTTCTTAGCTAGTCATGATTATTAGAGTGCTTTTCCCATAGGAAAGTAGGAGTGAGGAAGAATTTGGACTTCTGGTATTGGTAACTATGTAATTCTGACCAACCCTGGTAAAACTGGAAAAATATTTTTAAGATCTCTGCTTGATATTATTGGAAAGTCAATAAGGTAGTGAAGAATTACTGAGCCAGAATTTCTGAAAGGAAAGAAACTGAGGGATGTAAACCCCACATTTAGAACTACTTTTCCAGGCCGGGCGCGGTGGCTCAAGCCTGTAATCCCAGCACTTTGGGAGGCCGAGACGGGCGGATCATGAGGTCAGGAGATCGAGACCATCCTGGCTAATACGGTGAAACCCCGTCTCTACTAAAAAATACAAAAAACTAGCCAGGCGACGAGGCGGGCGCCTGTAGTCCCAGCTACTCGGGAGGCTGAGACAGGAGAATGGCGTGAACCCGGGAGGCGGAGCTTGCAGTGAGCTGAGAGCCGGCCACTGTACTCCAGCCTGGGCAGCAGAGCAAGACTCCGTCTCAAAAAAAAAAAAAAAAAAAAACTACTTTTCCATGTGAGGTATTTCCTAACAGATAGCTAAGAGGGTGAATGGTGTTTGGTTTCTGTTTGAGATCTAGAGTGGTGTTTTTATTTTATTTTGTTTTGTTTTTTGTTATTTGTTTATTTCTTTATTTATGTATTTATTTTTAAGGCAGCATTTCACTCTGTCACCTAGCCTGGAGTGCAGTGGCACTATCATAGTCCACTGACGCCTCAACCTCCCCGTCTCAAGCAATCCTCCCACCTCAGCTTCCTGAGCAGCTGGGACTACAGGCAGACACCATCACACCCAGCTAATTTTTCAGTTTTTTGTAGAGATAGAGTCCCACTATGTTGCCCAGGCTGGTTTCAGGTCATCTGCTCACCTTGGCCTCCCAAAGTGTTATGAACCACAATACCCAGCCTATTATGATTTTTTTAATTTATATTTTATTTTGACACAGGCTCTCTCTCTGTCACCCAGTGCAGTGGCACAATCATGGCTCACTGCAGCCTCAATCTCCTGGGCTCAAGGGATCCTCCTGCCTCAGCCTCCCCATTAGCTGGGACTGCAGGCATGCACCACAACACCTTCCTAATTTATTTATTATTTTTTTATTTTTTAGAGCAAAGGTCTCACTGTGTTGACCAGGCTGATTTTGAACTCCTGGGTTCAAGATATCTTCCTGCTTTGGCCTCTCAAAGTGCTAGGATTACAGGCACGAGCCACCATGCCCAGTTATTTTATTATTTATTTATTTATTTATTTAGAGATGGAGTCTTACCTGTTGCCCAGGCTGGAGTGCAGTGACATGATGTTGACTCATTACAACCTCCGCCTCCCAGGTTGAAGCGATTCTTCCTCAGCCTCCTGAGTAGCTGGGATTACAGGCACCTGCCACCACAACCAGTTAGGTTTTTTTGGGGTTTTTTTGTTGTTGTTGTTTTTGTTTTTTTGAGACGGAGTCTCGCTCTGTCGCCCAGGCTGGAGTGCAGTGGCTCGATCTCCACTCACTGCAAGCTCCGCCTCCCGGGTTCAAGTGATTCTCCTGCCTCAGCCTCCCGTGTAGCTGGGACTACAGGTGCCCGCCACCACGCCTAGCTAATTTTTGTATTTTTAGTAGAGACAAGGTTTCACCGTGTTAGTCAGGATGGTCTGGATCTCCTGACCTCGTGATCCGCCCGTCTCGGCCTCCCAAAGTGCTGGATTACAGGCGTGAGCCACCGCACCTGGCCTTTTTTTTTTTTTTTTTTTTTTTTTAGAGCCCTTCCCCCCCTCGCCCCCGGGCGGGGGGGCGGTGGGGCTTTTTTTTTTTTTTTTAGACGTCATCTCGCTCTGTCGCCCAGGCTGGAGTGCAGTGACACTATCTTGGCTCAGCCTCCCAGGTTCACACCATTCTCCTGCCTCAGCCTCCCAAGTAGCTGGGACTACAGGAGCCCGCGACCACGCCCAGATAATTTTTTGTGTTTTTAGTAGAGATGGGGTTTCTCCATCTTGGTCAGGCTGGTCTTGAACTCCTGACCTCAGGTGATCCACCCACCTTGGCCTCCCAAAGTGCTGGGATTACAGGTATGAGTCACTGCGCCAGGCCTTTTTTTTTTTTTCTTTTTGAGATGGAGTATGGCTCTGTCGCCAGACTGGAGTGCAGTGGCATGATCTCGGCTCACTGCAACCTCTGCCTCCTGGGATCAAGGGATTCTCCTGCCTCAGCCTCCTGAGTAGTTGGGACTACAGGTTTGCACCACCATGCCCAGCTAATTTTTCTATTTTTAGTAGAGACAGGGTTTCACTATGTTGGCCAGGATGGTCTTGATTTCTTGACCTCGTGATCCTCCAGCCTTGGCCTCCCAAAGTCCTAGGATTACAGATGTGAGCCACCAGGCCCAGCCTAATTTTTTTATTTTTAGTAGAGATGGGAGTTTGCCATGTCGGCCAGGCTGGTCTCAAACTCCTGACCTCAGGTGATTCGCCTGGTTCAGCCTCCCAAAGTGCTATTATAGCATAAGCCACAGCACCTGGCGGTATTTATAACTTTTAAACCAGAAGAAGAAAGCTTTGTTGTGAAAAGAGCAAAAACAATGTACAGTAAATAGGAGATATAAAATATAGCAGAAAAAAGTCTTAAGAGTAATTCCAATAAATATAGAAGGGTTAAACTTACCACTAAATACAAGAATGCTATAATGGGGCTGGCTGGGTGCGGTGGCGCACTCCTGTAATCCCAACATTTTGGGAGGCCAAGGCAGGTGGATCACTTGAGGTCAGGAGTTGGAGACAAGCCTGGCCAATATAGTGAAACCCCATCTCCACTAAAAATACAAAAATTAGACTGGGTGTGGTGGCACACACCTATAATCCCTGCTACTTTGGAGGCTGAGGTGGGAGAACCACTTGAACCCAAGAGGTGGAGGTGCAGTGAGCCGAGATCACACCACTGCACTCCGGCTTGGGAGACAGAGCAAGACTCCGTCTCAAAAAAAAAAAAAAAAAAAAAAAAAAAAAAAAAAAAAAAAAAAAGCTATGATGGTAAGATTATAAGAGAATGGTATAAAAAATAAATCACCTGCCGAGCGCGTGGCTCAAGCCTGTAATCCCGCACTTTGGAGGCCAGAACGGAGCGATCACAGGGTCAGGAGATCGAGACCATCCCTGGCTAACATGGTGAAACCCATCTCCACAAAAATACAAAAAAAAAAAACAGCCGGCGAGGTGCGGGCACCTGTATCCCAGCTACTCGGGAGGCTGAAGGCAAAAGAATGGCGTAAACCCAGGAGGCGGAGCTTGCAGTGAGCTGAGAATCGGCCACTGCACTCCAGCCTGAGGCGACAGAGCAAGACTCCGTCTCAACAAAAATAAATAAATAAATAAATAAAAATAAATATCACCTAAATATGAATCTAAAGAAAGCTAGTATAAAATGTAAATGTGTAATATAATAAACTTAAGTTTAAAAATACCAATAAGGGCTACTCTGTATAGTATACAAGTGCATATGGCTGGGCGCAGTGGCTCATGCCTGTAATCCCAGCACTTTGGGAGGCAGAGGCAGGCGGATCACCTGAGGTCAGGAGTTCAAGATCAGCATAGCCAACATGGTAAAACCCCGTCTCTATTAAAAATAATAATAATAATAATAATAGCCAGGTGTGGTGGCACTTGCCTGTAATCCCATCTACCTGGGAGACTGAGGTAGGAGAACTGCTGGAACCCAGGAGACAGAGGCTACAGTGAGCTGAGATCACACCACTGCACTCCAGCCTGGGTGACAGAGAGACACTCTGTCTCAAAAAAAAGAATAAAAAAAAATATACATGTCATACAATTTGTCAAAACTCATAAAATGTGCAACACCAATTGTGAACTCTAATGTAAATATGGACTTGGGGTGGTGGTGATGTGTCAATGTAGGTTCACTGATTGTAACAAATGTACCATTCTGGTGCTAGATGTTGATAGTGGGGAGGCTGTGCATTTAGAAAGGCAGGGGGTACGTGGGAACTTTCTGTACTTTCTGCTCAATTTGCTGTGAGCCTAAAACTGCCATAGAAAATGGACTCTATTTTAAAAAATATATGTAGGTAGGCCCAGCACGGTGGCTCACGCCTGTAATCCCAGCACTTTGGGAGGCCAAGGCAGGCGAATCACCTAAGGTTGGGAGTTCAAGACCAGCCTGACCAACATGGAGAAGTCCCATCTCTACTAAAAACACAAAATTAGCCAGGCATGGTAGTGCATGCCTGTCATCCCAGCTACTCAGGAGGCTGAGGCGGGATAATTGCTTGAACCTGGGAGGCGGAGGTTGTGGTGAGCCGAGATCGTGCCATTGCACTCCAGCCTGGGCAATGAGAGCAAAACTCCGCCTCAAAAAAAAAAAAAATGTGTATATATTTGTAACAATATGTATATATATGTGTGTGTGTGTGTGTGTGTGTATATATGTATGTACACACACATATATATAATAAGGGTAAAGGGTAAATAAGTATGTTATATATTGATAAAATGAATATATGGGCCAGGCATGGTGGCTCACCCCTATAATCCTAGCACTTTGGGAGGCCGAGGCAAGTGGATCACCTGAGGTCAGGAGTTGGAGACCAGCCTGGCCAACATGGAAAAATCCCATCTCTACTAAAACACAAAATTAGCCAGGCATGGTAGGCATGCCTGTAATCCCAGCTACTCAGGAGGCTGAGGCAGGAGAATTGCTTGAACCCAGGAGGCAAAGGTTGCAGTGAGCTGAGATCGCACCACTGTACTCCAGCCTGGGCAACGGAGAAAGACTCCGTCTAAAAAAAAA
>NW_016818423.1:389063-392823 GCF_001698545.2 Rhinopithecus bieti
AAGAAAGAAAGAAAGAGAGAAAGAAAGAAAGAAAAGAGAGAGAGAAAGAAAGTGGTCTGTCGTGATGGCTCATGCCTGTAATCCTAGCACTTTGGGAGGCTGAGGTGGGAGGATCATTTGAGCCTAGGTGTTTGAGACCAACCCGGGCAATGTAGTGAGATCTCCTCTCTACAAACAAATTTTTAAAAATTGGTCTGGTATGGTGGCTCATGGCTGTACTCCCAGGACTTTGGGGGAGCCAAGGCAGGAGGATCTCTTAAACCCAGGAGTTTGAAACCAGCCTGGGCAACATGGCAAGCTCGCCTTTACAAAAAAAAAAAAAAGTTAGCCATGTGTGATGGTGCACGCCTGTAGTCTCACCTACTCAGGAGGTTGAGGTGGGACGGTCACTTGAGCCCAGGAAGTACAGGCTACCGTGAGCTGAAATTACATCACTGCACTCCACCGCGCCCGGCTAATTTTTGTATTTTTAGTAGAGACAGGGTTTCACCATGTTGGTCAAGTTGGTCTTGAACTCCTGACTTCATGATCCACCCGCCTCAGTCTCCCAAAGTGCTGGGATTACAGGCGTGAGCCACGGCACCGGCCCCTTAGTCTGCATCTTTTTTTTTTTTTTTTTTTGAGACGGAGTCTCGCTCTGTCGTCCAGGCTGGAGCGCAGTGGCCCGATCTCGGCTCACTGCAAGCTCTGCCTCCCGGGTTCACACCATTCTTCTGCCTCAGCCTTCCGAGTAGCTGGAACTACAGGTGCCCACCACTGCGCCCAGCTAATTTTTTAATATTTTTAGTAGAGACGGGGTTTCACTGTGTTAGCCAGAATGGTCTGGATCTCCTGACCTCGTGATCCACCCGACTTGGCCTCCTGAAGTGCTGGGATTACAGGCGTGAGCCACTGCGCCCTGCCTAGTCTGCATCTTATATGTTGCTGTTATTTGTGTCTTTATCCTGGATTCTTTTCTTTTTCATCCATGAAAAAGATTCCATCCATGCAACTATAATTTATATACTAATGGTGCTCAAATTTGAATCCCTAGTGCAGACTTCTCTGCCCAGCCCCCAGCTCCTACAGCCACCAACTGCTTATTAGACTTTTCCACACATGAATATCCAACAGATGTCAAAAATCCAACATATCTAAACAGTCACATATCATCTTTGCCTCCTCTCCAAATGTACTGTTGTTTTTGTTTGTTTGTTTTGAGACGGATTCTCGATCTGTCGCCCCAGCTGAAGTGCGATGGCATGATCTTGTCTCACTGCAACCTCCGCTTCCCGGATTCAAGTGATTCTCCTGCTTCAGCCGCCCAAGTAGAAAGACTACAGGCAGGCGCCACCACACGCAGCTAATTTTTGTGTTTTTAGTAGAGATTGGGTTTCGTCATGTTGGCCAGGCTAGTCTCGAACTCCTGACCTCAGGTGATCCAACCGCCTCGGTCTCCCAAAATTCTAGGATTACAGACGTGAGCCACCACACCTGGCCGCCAAACCTACTGTTAATCCCCATGTCTGTGAGTGACACCAGCATTCACCCAGTTGCCAAGAAAATTATATTTGATTTCTCTCTCTCACCCAGTGATCCCAGAAATCTCAGGTATTGTATTTCCTTCCTCCAAGTCACCACTGAGTGTGGTAAGGATTAAATGAGCTAATCCATAGAAAGCATTTAGAATAGGCACATAGTAAGTCTGAAACATAGTAAGTTTCCTTTTCTATGTCTTCCATTAGGCCAGGGGCAAGGGGCTACGAGTGGTCCATCTTTAAATCTCTGGTATCCAGGCTGGGCACGGTGGCTCACACCTATAATCCCAGCACTTTGGGAGGCCGAGGCAGGAGGATCACAAGGTCAGGAGTTCAAGATCAGCCTGGCCAACATGGTGAAACCCCGTTTCTACTAAAAATACAAAAATTAGCTGGGCATGGTGGCACCTGCCTGTAATCCCAGCGACTCAGTAGGCTGAGGCAGAAGAATTGCTTGAACTGGGACCCGGGAGGCAGAGGTTGCAGTGAGCTGAGATTGCGCCACTGCACTCCAGCCTGGGCTACAGAGTGAGACTTCCTCTCGAAAAAACAAAAACAAAAACAGAAAACCTCTGGTATCCTTATTGAATGAATGAATGAATAATGAGATGGTGGAAGAAGATAGACTAGAGAAGCTATTCAAAGACACATTGTAGTAGTGTTGAGGAAGATAGGAAAAAGAACCAATAAAAAAAAGCTTTGAGGAAGGGAATAGATGAAACAAGATAGTACTGCATTTCAGGAAGCCAAGACAGTGTGACCCTGGGAAAAAACAAGACTGCCAATAGGGTTCTGTACTTCAAGAGACAGAGAAAATGAGAGTAGAAAGAAGCCACTGTAGAATGATTGGGGGCACTCCTTGCAGGGCGCCATTTCAGGCTCACCCTGTAGCCCACATCTCTTTCCATCCCCTCCTGGAAGCAATGGTCATGGGATAAAGATAGAATAATAAAATAAAATGGATAAAATAAAAATTTAAAAAGGTCAGGCATCGTGGTTCACACCTGTAATCCCCGCACTTTGGGAGGCCAAGGCAAATGGATCACTTCAGGTCAGGAGTTTGAGACCAACTTGGCCAACATGGTGAAACCTCATCTCCAGTAAAAATACAAAAATAAGCTGGGCATGTTAGCAGGCACCTGTAATCCCAGCTACTCAGGAGGCTGAGGCAGGAGAATTGCTTCAGTCTGGGAGGCAGAAGCTAAAGTGAGCCGAGATCATACCATTGCACTCCAGCCTGGGTGACAGAGTGAGACTCTGTCTCAAAATATAAATAAATAAATATGTAATTTAAAAGAATCTGCAAAATGAGAATTATACAGACATAGCTTCACAATTACTATGTAAGGACCTGCTAATTGTATCATGTCAACTGTTTATTATTATAAAACTTAATGGCCAGCTCACGCCTGTAATTCCAGCACTTTGGGAGGTGGAGGCCAGGAGTTCAAGATCAGCCTGGCCAATGTGGCAAAACCCTGTCTCTACTAAAAATACAAAAATTAGCCAGGTGTGGTGGCACACACCTGTAATCCCAGCTACTCGGGAGGCTGAGATAGGAGAATCGCTTGAACCCAGGAGGTGGAGGTTGCAGTCAGCCAACATTGTGCCACTGTATTTCAGCCTGGGTAACAGAGAGGCTCAGTCTAAAAAAAAAGAGAAAAAAGAAAGAAAGAAACTTTATTATTACAAATATTAAGTACTGCTAAAGTTTATTAGCATATAACATTGACATGATTTCTTCCTTTTTTTTATTATGTTAAAATACATGGGCTGGGCATGGTGGCTTACACCTGTAAGCTAAGCACTCTGGGAGGCCAAGGCAGGTGAATCACATGAGGCCAGGAATTCGAGACTAGCCTGACCAACATGGTGAAACGCTGTCTCTACTAAAAATACAAAAATTAGCTGAGTGTGGTGGCGCATGCCTGTAATCCCAGCTACTTTGGAGGCTGAGGCACGAGAATCACTTGAACCTGGAAGTCAGAGGGTATGGTGAGCTGAGATTGCACCACTGAACTCCAGGCTGGGCAACAAAGCAAGATTCTGTCTCAAAAAATAAACAAATACAATACAATACAATACAATACAATACAATACAATACAATACAAACATGAGCTGAGCATGGTGGCTCATCCCTGTAATCCTAGCACTTTGGGAGGCTGAGGTGGGAAGACTGCTTGAGCCCAGGAGTTTGAAACCAGCCTGGGTAACATAGCAAGACCCTATCTCTCTAAAAAAA
>NW_016818423.1:394005-406603 GCF_001698545.2 Rhinopithecus bieti
TTTTTTTTTTTTTTTTTTTTTTTTAAATTTTGAGGCAGTCTTGCCGTGTCTCCCAGGCTGGAGTAGAGTGGTGCAATCATCGCTCATTGCTGCCTTGAACTCCTGGGCTCCGGCAATTCTCTAGCCTCAGCATCCTGAGTAGCAAGGACTGCAAGCGCACGCCACCACACTTGGCTAATTTAAATTTTTTTTCTTTTGTAGAGATGAGGTCTTGCCATGTTACCCTGGCTGATCTTAAGGTCCTGGCCTTAAGCAATCCTCCCTCCTTTGGCCTTCCAAAGTGCTGGGATTACAGGCCTGAGCCATAGTGCGCAGCCAAAAAAAATTTTAAATCATGAGATCCAGGGAAGAAAAAAAAAAGCCTGTTAAAAAAATTTTATTGGCTGGGCATAGTGGCTCACACCTGTAATCCTAGCACTTTGAGAGGCTCAGGTAGGAGGATTGTTGGAGGCCAGGAGTTTGAGACCAGCTTGAGCCACATAGCAAGACTCCATCTCTACTATTTAAAAAAGAGGGCCAGGAATGATGGCTCACACCTGTAATCCCAGCAGCTTGGGAGGCTGAGGTGGACAGATTGCTTGAGTTCAGAGGTTTGAGACAAGCCTGGGCAACATGGCGAAACCCCATTTCTACCAAAAAAAAAAAAAAAGAGAGAAGAAAATTAGCGGGGTGTAGGGGCATTCATCTATGGTCCCAGGTACTCAAGAGGCTGAGGTAGGAATGGATCACTTGAGCCTGGGAGGCAGAGGTTGCAGTGAGCCTTGTTGGTGCCACTACATTCCTGCCTGGGTGACAGGGTGAACCCTGTCTCAAAAATAAATAAATACATAAATACATAAAATAAACTTATTTTTCTCCAGACAGCAGGGCAAATTTCTTCTTTTTTTGTTTTCGGTTAAATTCGTCCAATATTTATTGAATCGTGAACGGTTGCAAACATTGCCACAATCAGAGACTCACCCATCCTGATGCCTCTTTTGGCTTCCCTTTGAGAAGGAAGCCTGAGGGGGACATCCCACAAACTCTGGGAGACAACCGGGGAAACATGGGGTATGCACAGAGATCTGATGAAATCAGGGAACAAGGGTAGGGCGGTGTGGATTCTGGGGAAGACACATACTGACAGACTCTCCCACACAGAGGCAAAGACCAGGGGCATCAACCTCTGCCCCCAACAGCAGCTGCAAGAACAGGGGGAGACCAGGCATCCTCGAGACATTTCAGTCCTTCCTGCCATGAACCGTCCGCTGAGAGGAGCGGGGTCAAGGTCCTTGGACTCTGCCTTCAGGGCACATTAGCCCTGAGTCAAGGCGGCTTTGATGGCGGCCACCAGCTTCAGAAACTTGTTTTCTGTGTCCACGTAGCCATCACCTTCCTTCTTAGAGTGAATCAACTTCCCGGCTACCGTTACTTCAAAGAACCCAGTGGCCTGGGGAGTTCTTTCGCTGCAGATATCCAAAACCCAAAGGACCTCATCTTCTTCTTTCTTTTTTTCTTTTTTTCCTTTGAGACAGAGTCTTGTTCTGTTGCCCAGGCTGGAGTGCAGTGGTGCAATCTTGGCTTACTGCAACCTCCGCCTCCCGGGTTCAAGCGATTCTCCTGCCTCAGGCTCCCAAGTAGCTGGGACTAAAGGTGCCTGCCACCATGCCCGGCTGATTTTTTTGTATTTTTAGTAGAGACGGGGTTTCACTATGTTGGCCAGAATGGTCTCGAACTCCTGGCCTCGTGATCTGCCCGCCTTGGCCTTCCAAAGTGTTAGGATTACAGGTGTGAGCCACCGCGGGGTGGTGGTGGGAGGGGGGATCTCATCTTCTAACTGCTTCTTGAGCTGAAGATACTTGGACTTGTAGCCTCAAGCGCCACATAAACAACTCTCAAGAGCCATGGCTCTGGGCTACCACACCCGTTGGGGAGCAGAGGCCTGGGTCACAGCCATCTCCCGCCTGGACGCATGAGGTCTGCACCGCAAATTTCTTTGAAAAAGGAATTTTATTCATTTAAAATATATGCATACAGCTGCTTACTATAATCTAGGCACTGTCCCATCCTGGCTAACACGGTGAAACCCCGTCTCTACTAAAAAAACTACAAAAAACTAGCCAGGCGAGGTGGTGGCGCCTGTTGTCCCAGCTACTCGGGAGGCTGAGGCAGGAGAATGCCGTGAACCCGGGAGGCGGAGCTTGCAGTGAGCTGAGATCCGGCCACAGCACTCCAGCCTGGGTGACGTCTCAAAAAAAAAAAAAAAAAAAAAAATCGGGAACTTGTTTTAGTTTTTTTTTCCCCCCCCCATACAAAATACCCATTTAAATCACCAGATTTCAGGAGAGAGTAGATGCACTGCCAGAAGAAAAGGAAATACTTTAGATACTAGTTTTAGCAAAACATGGCATTAATACATTGCAGATGGAGCAGGATGTGGATTTACCTTCAACTTCCACACTCTGTAACTGATGGATTTTGAGAAAAACTGGGAAAAAACTGACAAAGAATCCATTAAATCAAATTTCTTGACTATTCATCTACTTGACCACACAATTTTGCATATCAAACAGCAACTGTAGTTAAAATTATCTATCTCAGATAAGAATCTTTTTCTTTTTAGTCTGTCTGTCTGTCTGTCTGTCTGTCTGTATGTATGTATGTATTTAGAGGCAGAGTCTCACTCTCTCACCTAGGCTGGAGTGCTGTGGTGCAATCATGGCGCACCGATGCTTGCCCTCCCAGGCTCAAGTGATCCTCCCACCTCAGCCTCCCCAGTAGCTGGGTCCACAGGCATGTGCCACCACATCTAGCTAATCATGATACTTTGTGTAGTGACAGGTTCTCCCTGTGTTGCCCAGGCTGGTCTCGAACTCCTGGGCTCAAACAATCCTCCTGCCCCAGTATCTCAAAGTGCTGGGATTACAGGCATAAGCCACTGTATCCGGCCTTTTTTTTTTTTTTTTTTTTTGAGACGGAGTCTCGCTCTGTCGCCCAGGCTGGAGTGCAGTGGCGCGATCTCGGCTCACTGCAAGCTCCGCCTCCCGGGTTTACGCCATTCTCCTGCCTCAGCCTCCCGAGTAGCTGGGACTACAGGCGCCCCCCATCTCCCCCGGCTGTTTTTTTTGTATTTTTTTAGTAGAGACGGGGTTTCACCGTGTAGACCAGGATGGTCTCGATCTCCTGACCTCGTGATCCACCCGTCTCGGCCTCCCAAAGTGCTGGGATTACAGGCTTGAGCCACCGCGCCCGGCCCCGGCCTTTTTTTTTAAATATGAGATGGAGTTTTGCTTAATTGCCCAAGCTGGTGTGCAGTGGTCTGATCACGGTTCACTGAAGCCTGGAACTCCTGGACTCAAGCAGCCTTCCTGCTTCTGCCTCCCCAGTACCTAGGACTACAAGCATGTGCCACCACACAGGCTGATTAAAAAAAATTTTTTTGGGCCGGGCGCGGTGGCTCATGCCTATAATCCCAGCACTTTGGGAGGCCGAAGTGGGCAGATCACGAGATCAGGAGATCGAGACCATCCTGGCTAACACGGTGAAACCCCATCTCTACTAAAAATACAAAAAATTAGCTGGGCGTAGTGGCACACGCATGTAGTCCCAGCTACTCAGGGGGCTGAGGCAAGAGAATCGCTTGAACCTGGGAGTCGGAGGTTGCAGTGAGCCGAGATGGTGCCATTGCACTCTAGCCTGGGCGACAGAGTGAGACTCCATCTCAAAAAAAAAAAAAAAAATTTTAGATATGCGGTCTTGCCATATTGGCCAGGCTGGTCTCAAAATCTTGATTGCCCAGGATGCCAAATGTCTTGTTATTTTCTAGAATCTAAGATGAGAACTGTTGAATAATTACAATATATTTGCAACAATGATAATTTTCAATTATCTTATATTCAGTATTTGATTTGTATAATTTATACAGAATGATTTAATGCTTGTTATAATTGTTATTCTTTAAAATTTTTTTTTTTTTTTTGGTAGAGATAGAATCTTACTATGTTGCTGAGGCTGGTCTGGAATTCCTGTCCTCAAGTGATCCTCCTGCCTCACCCTTCCAAAGTGTTAGGATTATAGATGTGAGCCAGTTCTATGCCCAGGTAGGTATGCCCAGTCCTATCATTGTTATTCCCGAGAGATAACAAGGTAACTTATATAAGTCTTACTGGAGGATGGAGCAACTTTTTGTAATTCTCTAAAACAGGGATCAGCAAGTACAGGCTATAGGCTAAATTCTCAACTTGCTCCCTGTTTTCTTTTCTTTCTTTCTTCTTCTTTTTTTAATAGGATTTATTTATTTATTTAATTTTTTTTGAGATGAAGTCTCACTCTGTCGCCCAGGCTGGAGTGCAGTGGCATGATCTCGGCTCACTGCAATCTCCACCTCCTGGGTTCAAGCGATTCTCCTGCCTTGGCCCCCTGAGTAGCTTGGATTACAGGCACCTGCCACCACGCCCGGCTAATTTTGTATTTTAGTAGAGACGGGGTTTCACCATGTTGGCCAGGCTGGTCTTGAACTCCTGACCTCAAGTGATCCGCCCGCCTCGGCCTCTCAAAATGCTGGGATTACAGGCATGAGCCACCATGCCTGGCCTATTTATTTTTTGAGACGGAGTTTTGCTCTTGTTGCCCAGGCTGGAGTGCAATGGTACAATCTCCACTCACTGCAACCTCTGCCTCCCGGGTTCAAGCAATTCTCTTGCCTCAGCCTCCTGAGTAGCTGGGATTACAGGCGTGTGCCACCATGCCTGGCTAATGTTGTATTTTTTTAATAGAAATGGGTTTCAGCATGTTGGCCAGACTGGTCTCAAACTCCTTACCTTAGGAGATCGCCCCAATCTTGGCCTCCCAAAGTGCTGGGATTACAGGCATGAACTACCGCACCTGGCAGACAGGCTTTATTTTTGAAGATCAGTTTTAGGTTTGTGGCAAAGTTGAGCAGAAGGCACCATATTTCCTGTATACTTCCTACCCTTACACATAAATAGCCTCCTCCGTTTTCCAATATATCCCCCATCAGAGTGGTACATTTGGGTACATTTGTGACAACTGATGAATCTACACTGACACGTCATTACCACCTGACTCCCTGTTTTATAGGACCCCTGCAAGCCAAGAATGATTGTGACATTTTTAAAGGTGGGGAAAAATTTTAAGAGTACTATTTCTTGACATCTGTCTACAAATGTTATGAAATTCAAATCTCAATGTCCATAAATAAAGTTTTGTTGGAACACAGTCAGATCCAGCTGATTAAGTAGTGCCTGTGGCTCCTTTTGTGCCTCCCAGCTAAGTCGAGTAGGTACCACCCTGACCATATGGCCTACAAAGCCTTTGGGAGGCGGAGGTAGGCAGACCAGTTGAGGCCAGGAGTTTGAGACCAGCCTGGCCAACATGACGGCCATGCTCTCGAGCCTGTGTGACAGAGGCTGGATCATAGTTCACTGCAACCTTGAACTCCCACCTTTGATCCTCCCGCCTCAGTCTCCCGTGTAGCTGGGACCACCGGCACACACCACAGTGCCCAATTTTTAAATTATTTTGTAGAGACTGGATCTCACTTTGTTGCCCAGGTTGGTCTTGAACTCCAAGGCTTAAGTGATCCTCCTGCCTTGGCCTCACAGAATGCTGGGATTATAGGAGAGAGCCACTGCACACAGCTATGTGTCCCTGAATTTGCCAACCTCTCCCTTTGACTCTCAGGGCCCAGATTCTTGGCTCTCCAATCCTCCAATCAGGTATGTCCTCTTCCTATTCCTGCACCCCTGCCCTTGTCATTCTGGTAAATAGAAACAGGTCACATTCTACTGAGAGGCCTCTGGAGAATGGCAAGGCCTGCCCTACTCCCTGCCTTCCCCACAGGCTTAGCTGAAGAGACCCATGATAACCCCCAATGATCAAGATTTCCTCACAATTTACTTTCCATAGTCTATATTAAGAACAAGGTTAGAATTTTGTTTTGCATTTTCCAGAGAAAAATGCTGTTGTAATATGTAATATTCTTTTGCAAATGGCCCACACATGCGTGGGATACTGCTACACGCCCTTCCTTCTCTCCCCTTTTCCTCCTCCCTTTCCCTGCATTTCTTGGGCACATTTATTGTATTTTACCTTCCCCAGGTCAGAAGCAGGCTGCTGGAGGGCCCAGTTGGCAACTTCCCCACCTGAGAGGCCCCAGAGCCTGCCCAGGGTGGAGAGCAGTTAATGTTTAATGAGTGAGTGAATGAATACATTTTAAAAGGTATGAAGGCCAGGCCTGGTGGCTCACGCCTGTAATCCCAACACTTCGGGAGGCCCAGGTGGGCAGATCACTTGAGCCTAGGAGTTCAAGACCAGCCTGGGCAGCATAGGGAGACCCCTGACTCCACAGCTAATTTTTTTTTTTTTTTTTTTTTGAGACGGAGTCTTGCACTATTGCCCGGCTGGAGTGCGATGGCACGATCTCAGCTCACTGCAACCTCTGCCTCCCAGGTTCAAGTGTTTCTCCTGCCTCAGCGTTCCGAGTAGCTGAGATTACAGGCACATGCTACCACACCCGGCTAATTTTTTTTTTTTTTTTTTTTTGCGACAGAGTCTCATTCTGTTGCCCAGGCTGGATTGCAGTGGCGTGATCTCGGCTTACTGCAAGCCCTGCCTCCCGACGCCCTGCCTCCCGACACCTGGCTAATTTTTTTTTTTTTTTTTTTTTTTTGCATTTTTAGTAGATACAGGGTTTTACTATGTTGGCCAGACTGGTCTTGAACTCCTGACCTCGTGATCCGCCGGCCTCGGCCTCCCAAAGTGCTGGGATTATAGGCGTGAGCAACTGTGACTGGCCCAAATAACTTTTAAAAATTAGCCGGATATAGTGGCACATACCTCTACTCTTAGCTACTTGGGAGGCTGAGGCAGGAGGATTGCTTGAGCCTTGGAAGTTGAGGCTGCAGTGAGCCATAATTGTGCCACTATNTTTTTTTTTTTTTGCATTTTAGTAGATACAGGGTTTTACTATGTTGGCCAGACTGGTCTTGAACTCCTGACCTCGTGATCCGCCGGCCTCGGCCTCCCAAAGTGCTGGGATTATAGGCGTGAGCAACTGTGACTGGCCCAAATAACTTTTAAAATTAGCCGGATATAGTGGCACATACCTCTACTCTTAGCTACTTGGGAGGCTGAGGCAGGAGGATTGCTTGAGCCTTGGAAGTTGAGGCTGCAGTGAGCCATAATTGTGCCACTATACTCCAGCCTGGGTGACAGAGCAAGACCGTGTCTCAGAAAAACAAGGAAAAAGATAAAAAGTATGAAGGAAATTGGGGAACTATGCTCTGTCCCCAGGGACCTTTCTGCCGAGTCACAGTGGCCTCTCTGGGCAGTCGGATGAAGCCCTACTCTCTGGTCAACTCATTGTTCATGAAGTCCTTTCCCACAGCAACAGAAGGACAAATTCATGGTCCTTGCCCAGTCCTCTGCACCAGCCACCCCTCTGGTTTAACCTCTCCCAGGTCTTCTGCCTTGACTACACCCTCTAAATCCTAGAGTGGGGAGAGACTGAAGATGTGAGGTGACAGATGAGGTCTCTTCCCCAGCCAGAGGGTGCAGAAAGCCCCAACATCACAGATGTCCTGAAATCCAAAGAGAAGACAGAAATTGTCAGCAAAGGTTAGCTAGCTCCTGGGGTCATAAGTAACCTTATTTTTATTTTATGTTCCCAAATGTGTTGCCTGGAACATGTGTACATATTATGTATTAAAGCAAAAGCAAAATCAGAATAAATATTGCCTTCCAAGTTGTCTTTGTTGGTGTGTTTTTGTTTTGTGGTTTATTCCTCTTTGTTTTCAGTTGGGTGGAAGCCAGGCTCCTTTCTCCCAACACACACACAGACTCGGCACACACAGAAACCCCAGGAATTAAATGACTCTCCAAAATGATAAGTAGGAAGACGGGGGTGGGGTGGAGAGTGGAGGAAGGGGGAGGGAGGAAGCCTTTTCCCCGACCAAGGGGAAAGGTCCAGGAGAGGTCAGGGTGTGCAAAGGCCTCTGGGTAGGAATAGGGACAGGGCCATTGGCCAAGTGTCCTCTGCTCTGTTACTCCCAGAGCCAGCTCCCACCCTCAGGCCTGTGAGCTTGCCCTCTGCTAGTGAGGGGCTTCAGGAGTGGGGGGAGTACAGAGGAGTAGCCCTCTTTCTCACATTCCCCCTTACCTCAGTTTAAAAAAAAATTCTAAAATTAACCAGGTGTGGTGGCATGTGCCTGTAATCCCAAATGTGTTTCTACTTGGGAGGCTGAGGTGGGAGAATTGCTTGAGCCTGGGAGGTTCAGACTGCAGTGAGCTGAGATCAGGCCACTGCACTCTAGCCGGGGAGACAGAGGGATACCCTGTCTCAAAAAAAAAAAAAGGAATAATTTTGTCATTTTCTATAAGCATCTTTTAAAACTTTTTTCCAGGCGGGGAGCGGTGTCTCATGCCTATAATCTCAGCACTTTGGGAGGACGAGGCGGGAGGATCACCTGAGGTTAGGAGTTCGAGACGAGCCTGACTAACATGGAGAAATCCTGTCTCTACTAAAAAATACAAAATTAGCCAGGCATGGTGGCGGGCACCTGTAATCCCAGCTACTTGGGAGGCTGAGGCAGAAGAATCTCTTGAACCTGGGAGGTGAGCCAAGATCACGCCATTGCACTCCAGCCTGGGCAACAAGAGTGAAACTCTGTCTAAAAAAAAAAAGGCAGCACTTTGGGGGGTGGAGGTGAGAGGATAGGAGTTTGAGACCAGCCTGGCCAACATGGTGAAACCTCATCTCTACTAAAAATACAAAAATTAACTGGGTGTGGTGGTGCACGCCTGTAATCCCAGCTACTCGGGAGGCTGAGGCAGGAGAATCACTTGAACCTGGAGTTGGAGGTTGCAGTGAGCCGAGATCGCGCAGCTGCACTCCTGCCTGGCGAGTGAGATCCTGTATCCAAAAAAAGAAAAAAAAAAAGGAACTTAAAACTAACTAACTAAATAAATGATTTGCACAGCAACTTTGTGAACAGAGCCCCCTTTCCCTTCATTTTCTGCCTGACCACCCCCAACAGAGTCCCACGTGGGGGCAGGAGGGTCAGGGATGGGCTGTGGCGTCTGCAAGCAGGCTTGCCTCCACTGGCCTGAATCTCAGCAGGAAGAAGCAGCTCTTCCCTCAGGCCAAGCAGGAAATGATTCTGCCACAAAACACATGACCCTGAGACCTTCCCAGGGAGTTGCACAAATTCATTTTATAACCAGCATAGCAATTCTGAGTGTTTTAGAGTGGAGAGGGCTTGCTCCTAGTTCTCCTAAGACTGTCTACTGTTTAATTACGAAAGCCACTGCTGTGCTCAACAGCTGAGGAAACACAGGAAGGATCAAGAAGTGAACTTTCCCCAACTCCACCTCCCCATACTGCCTCAGAGACCCAGAAACAGGCTGTCCCCCAGAAACGGCTGCCTGGAAGGACTGAGCAGGCACTGACCGCTCATGCTCGGGAACCAGGCCAGTGAATGCAGCTTTGAATCTAGGCTGGATCACTTCCAAGTCCTCATCTGCAAAATGCCAGGCACATCACATGCTTGGTACATATTCATTCATTGCATCTGGGCCACAACCCTATGAGGGAGGTGTTACTATCATCTTTGTTTTACCGAGAAACCTAAGGCACAGAGAGGGTAAGAATGTTACTGGGCCAGGTACAGTGGTTCATGCCTGTAATCCTAGCACTTTGGGAGGCTGAGGCTGGAGTATTGCTTGAGCCCAGGAGTTCGAGACCAGCTTAACATAGTGAGACCCCGTTTCTACAAAAAGTAGAAAAATTAGCTGGGCGTGTTGCACAAGCCTGTGGTCCCAGCCACTTGGGAGGCTGAACAGGAGGATGAGGATCACTTGAACCCAGGAGGTAGAGGCTGCAGTGAGCCATGATGGTGCCACTGCACTCCAGCCCCAGTGAGAGTGAGACCCTGTCTCAAAAGAAAAAAAATGTGACTAAGGTCATATATCCCGTACATATATACCTGAAATTTGAGACCAGGCAACCAGGTACCACTAGGCTCTACTGCTCCTATGAGGACCACACACTTACCTCTACCTGTCTCAGAGAATCTCTTCTAATTAAAGGCGATAACGCATGTAAGGTGCTTTGAACAGAGCCTGGGACCTAGTACTCTCAGTAAACACAAGTCTGACGTCATCATCGTCATCAGTTATCTTATCTATTCAGAATTCTTTATTATTACTATTGTTATAGAAGGGGTCTCACCGTGTCACCCAGACTGGAGTGCAGTGGCATGTTCATAGCTCACTGCAGCCTCAAACTCCTGGGCTCAAGCTTTCCTCCCACCCCAGCCTCCCAAAGTGCTGGGATTACACCAAACCTGGCCCAGTCAGAATTCTGAAGCAGTCGCACTCCTGGTCCTGGCTGCACAAACATGGTGGAAACCTTATATCTTAAAAAAAAAATTGTACTGGGGTCAGGCACGGTGGCTCACTCCTATAATCCCATGGTGAAACTCTGTCTCTGCTAAAAACACAAACTTAAGCCCGGCATGGTGGCGGGCACCTGTAATCCCAGCTACTCGGGAGCTGAGGCAGGAGAATCACGTGAACCTGGGAGGCAGAAGTTGCAGTGACCTGAGATCACGCCTCTGCACTCCAGTCTGGGCAACAAAGTGAGACTCTGTCTCAAAAAAAATCAAAACAGAAAAAACCAAATAGCTTTTAGTGATTATTGCCAAGCAGGATTGTGGGGGAAACTCATGTTTCATAGACCTCTATAATCATAACTATTTTATATAGTAATCATGTATTATTTTATAATTAGAAAAATATGTATAGATAGGCCAGGTGCAGTGGCTCACGGCTATAATCCTAGCACTTTGAGAGGCCGAGGCAGGCAGATCACTTGAGGTCAGGAGTTCAAGACCAGCCTGGCCAACGTGGTGAAACCCATTCTCTACTAAAAATACAAAAATTAGCAGGGTGTGGCAGTATGTGCCTGTAATCCCAGCTATTCGGGAGGCTGAGGCAGGAGAATCACTTGAACCCAGGAGGCGGAGGTTGCAGTGAGATCCTGCCATTGTACTCCAGCGACAGAGTGAGACTCCGTCTAAAAAAAAAAGAAAGAAAAAGAAAAAATAAAAATATGCATAGGTGAAGACATAATATATAAATGCCAAGTGCAGGTAGTGAGCACTCAGTTCACTTGTTTATGTATGTTTCTTTCTTTTCTTTTCTTTTTCTGAGACAGAGTCTCGCTCTGTCGCCCAGGCTGGAGTGTAGTGGCAAGATCTCAGCTCACTACAACCTCTGCCTCCCAGGTTCAAACAATCCTTCTGCCTCAGCCTCCTGAGTAGCTGGGATCACAGGTGCCCGCCACCTTGCCCAACTAGTTTTTGTTGTTGTTGTTTTTTTAAATACAGACGAGTTTTTACCACGTTGGCTAGGCTGGTCTTGAACTCTTGACCTCAGGTGATCTGCCTGCCTTGGCCTCCCAAACTGCTGGGATTACAGGCATGAGCCACTGCACCCAGCCCCTCTTTTTACTCTTTTTTTTTTTTTCTTTTTTTGTATTTTTAGTAGAGAGGATTTTGCCATGTTGGCCAGGCTGTTCTCAAACTCCTGGCCTCAAGTGGTTCACCGGCCTTGGCCTCCCAAAATTCTGAGATTATAGGTGTGAGCCACCAAGCCTGGCTTGTTCATGTATGTTTCTCTCTCTCCTTTTTTTTTTTTTTGAGACAGAGTTTTGCTCTTGTTGCCCAGGCTGGAGTGCAGTGGCGGGATCTCGGCTCACTGCAACCTCTGAATCCCGGGTTCCAGTGATTCTCTTGCCTCAGCCTCCTGAGTAGCTGGGATTACAGGTGCCCACCACCATGCCCGGATAATTTTTTGTATTTTTAGAAGAGACGGGGTTTTGCCACGTTGGCCAGGCTGGTCTCAAACTCCTGACCTCAGGTGATCACCCACCTCAAACTCCCGAAGTGCTGGGATTACAGGCATAAGCCACTGCGGCCAGCCCATGTGTGTTTCTATTCCATTTATGGAGCATCTATTGGCTACCAGTCCTTGGCCACAGGAACTGCTATGCAAGGCCAGAACCCTGAAGAATTTCCCAGTGTGATTCACCAGATGGGGTGGGAACAATCTTCTATCTGCTATGGTAGGAACAGAGGGCTGTGTGCAGGTGACAGGCCGGGCCTGGAATAGGAACCTCTAATTCCCCATTAAGTGTGATAGAAGAGGCTGAGTGCAGTAGCTCACACCTGTAATCCCAGCACTTTAGGAAGCCAAGGTGGGTGGATTGCTTGAGCTCAGGAGTTGAAGACCAGCCTGGGCAACATGGCAAAACCTCATCTCTACACAAAATACAAAAATTAGTCAGGCATAGTGACTCGTGCCCGTGGTCCCAGCTATTTATGGAGCTGAGATGGGAAGATTGCTTGAACCCAGGAGGTCCAGGTTATGGTGAACTGTGGAAGCACCACAGCACTCCAGTCTGGGTGACAAAGTGAGACCCTGTCTCAAAAAAAGACAAACAAAAGAAGAGGTGTGATTCAGACACTGAGAGAAGCAGGCTCTCAGAACAATGGCTAGGTTTTTGGTTTTGTTTTATGTTTCTTTTTTTTTTTTTTTT
>NW_016818423.1:407149-416362 GCF_001698545.2 Rhinopithecus bieti
TTTTTTTTTTTTTTTTAGACAGAGCCATGCCGTGTCACCCAGGCTGGAGTGCAGTGGCACGATCTCGGCTCACTGCAAGCTCTGCCTCCCAGGTTCACGCCATTCTCCTGCCTCAGCCTCCCGAGTAGCTGGGACTACAGGCGCCCGCCACCACACCTGGCTAGTTTTTTTGTATTTTAGTAGAGACGGGGTTTCACTGTGTAGCCATAATGGTCTTGATCTTCTGACCTCGTGATCCGCCCGCCTCAGCCTCCCAAAGTACTGGGATTACAGGCGTGAGCTACCACTCCTGGCCAATTTTTTTTTTTTTTTAACACCTATTATTCCATGAATTAATGGGGAGTAGGTTCCAGCAGCTCAGGCTCCTTCCCACTGGTTCTCACAAAGTGTGCTTCTCTGGGTGGAGCAGGCTGGCGCTTCAGTTGAACCCAGGTACCTTTCTCTTTGGCTTCTTTCTTTTTCCTATCATTTTCCTTCATTTGCTTCAGGAAGCTATCTTGGCTCTTAGAGTGCTTAATATGCTCAATATGCACATTAATTCTCTTGGCAAGAATCTTGCCCTTAACTTGTTTGTTTACAACAATGCCAACAGCATGCTGAGGAACATTGTAGACTCTTCAAGTTTAGACATGGTAACACTGGGGAGCATTCCTTTTTGAACAGTACCCATTCTCTTGATGTCTACACTATCACCTTTCTTATAGGTTTGCATATATGTGGCCACAGGAACAACTCCATGTTTTCTAAAAGGCCTAAAGAACATATACCAGTTGCCTCTCCTCTTTCCCTTTGTGTTCGTCATTTTGGCAAATTTGGAAGACAGCAGTTCCGGCCAAAAGACTCTATTTTCATTTCTCACCAACCTCTATTTTCATCTGCATGTATCTTTTTTTTTTCCATTTTTCTTCTCATTTCTCCTAAACCTGTTTCAACTTTGAGCATTTTTCATGAACAAAATTATTCTACAGTGCTTTACATTCATAATCCCAGCATTTTTGGAGGCTGAGGCGGGCAGATCACCTGAGGTCAGGAGTTCAAGACCAGCCTGACCACTGTGGTGAAAGCCATCTCTACTAAAAATACAAAAATGCGTGGTGGCAGGTGCCTGTGATCCCAGCTACTCAGGAGCCTGAGGCAGGAGAATCACTCGAACCTGGGAGACAGAGGTTGCAGTGAACCGAGATCACGCCATTGCACTCTAGTCTGGGCAACAGAGCGAGACTGTCTCAAAAAAAAAAAAAAAAAAAAAAAAATCAAGTTTGAAATTGGATTTTCAATCAGGCTCACACCTGTAATCCCAGCACGATGAGAGGCCAAAGGAAGAGAATCACGTCATCCCATGAATTCAAGATCAACCTGGGCAACATAGTATTTTAATTTTCTCTGCAAAAGTTAAAATATTAGTGGATGTGGGCTGGGCGCGGTGGCTTATTCCTGTAACCCCAGCACTTTGGGAGGCCGAGGCGGGCGAATCACCTGAGGTCGGGAGTTTGAGACCAGCCTGACCAACAAGGAGAAACCCCATGTCTACTAAAAATACAAAATTAGCCAGGCGTGGTGACGCATGCCTGTAATCCCAGCTACTCAGGAGGCTGAGGCAGGGGAATCGCTGGAACCCAGGAGGCAGAGGTTGCGGTGAGCTGAGATCGTGCCATTGCACTCCAGCCTGGGCAACAAGAGTGAAACTCCATCTGAAAAAAAAAAAAAAAATAGTGGATGTGGTGGTGCACACCTGTAATCCCAGCTACTTGGGAAGCTGAGGTGGGAGGATCACTTGAGGCCAGGAGGTCAAGGCTATAGTGAGCCATGAGTATACCACTGTACTCCACTCTGGGCAACAGAGTTAGGTTATGTGTCAAAAAAAAAAGGGGGGATCTGGGCTGGGCACGGTGGCTCACGCCTGTAATCCCAGCACTTTGGGAGTCTCAGGCGGGCAGATCATGGGGTCAGGAGTTTGAGACCAGCCTGGCCAAGATGGTGAAACCCTGTCTCTACTAAAAATACAAAAATTAGCCAGGTTTGGTGGCGGGTGCCTGTAATCCCAGCTACTCGGGAGGCTGAGGCAGGAGAATTGCTTGAACCAAGGAGGCAGAGGTTTCAGTGAGCCGAGATCGCACCACTGCACTCTAGCCTTGGCGACAGAGCAAGACTCTGTTTCAAAAAAAAAAAAAAAAAGTCGGGGGCAGCCACGGTGGCTCACGCCTATAATACCAGCACTTTGGGAGGCGGAGACAGGCAGATCATGATGTCAGGAATTAGAGACCAGCCTGGCCGACACGGTGAAACCTCGTCTCTACTAAAAATACAAAAATTAGCCGGGTTTGGTGGCAGGTGCCTGTAATCCCAGCTACTCGGGAGGCTGAGGCAGGAGAACTGCTTGAACCCGGGAGGCAGAGGTTTCAGTGAGCCGAGATCATGCCACTCAACTCCAGCCTGGGTGACAGAGGAAGCCTCCTTCTGGGGGTGTGGGGGGGTTGGGGGGAAGAAATTGGACTTTTAAACTAGACACTCTTCCTTTCCTTTCTTTCTTTCCTTTCCTTCCCTCCCTCCCTCTCTTCCCTCCTTCCTTCCATTTCTTCCTTCTGCTTGTTCTTTCTTTCACAGATGTATTGAGCTATAACTCACATTCATATAATTCACATATCTGAAGTGTACAATTCATTGGTTTTTGGTATACTTGGAGTTGTGCAACCATCACCACAATCAAGTTCAGAATAATTTTTTTTTTTTTTTTTTTGAGACAGAGTTTCGCTCTTGTTGCCCAGGTTGGAGTGCAATGGCTCGATCTTGACTCACCGCAACCTCTGCCTCGTGGGTTCAAGTGATTCTCCTGCCTCAGCCTCCTGAGTAGCTGGGATTACAGGCATGCACCACCACACCCAGCTAATTTTGTATTTTTAGTAGAGATGGAGTTTCTCCATGTTGGCCAGGCTGGTCTCAAACTTGTAACCTCAGGTGATCTGCCCACCTTGGCCTCCCAAAGTGCTGGGATTACAGGCATGAGCCACGGCGCCTGGCCTTTTTTCCAGTTGTTTTTTAGATGTTATCATGAACACTACATTTATAAACATTTGCGCACAAGTTTTTGTATGGACATTTGTCTTCAATTCTCTTCAGTATATTCTTAGGGGTGGAATTACTGGGTCACGTGGTAACTGTACGTTGAACATTTTTAGGAAATGCTCACCTGTTTTCCAAAGTTGCTGCATCTGTTTTTTTGTTTGTTTGTATGTTTGTGTGTTTTTGACTGGGTCTCACTCTGTCACCCAGGCTGGAGTGCAGTGGTGCCGTCATGGCTCACTGCAGCCTCCACCTCCCAGCCTCAAGGGATCCTCCCACCTAAGCCTCCTGAGTAGCTGGGACCACAGGCATGCACCACCACACCCAGCTAATTTTTGTATTTTGTAGAGACGGGGTTTTGCCTTATCACCCAGATTGGTCTTGAACTCCTGGACTCAAGCGATCTGCCTGCATCAGCCTCCCAAAGTGCTGGAATTACAGGCATGAGTCACTGCACCCAGGTTAGCTACATAATTTTATTTATTTATTTACTTATTTTTGAGATGGAGTCTCACTCTGTCCCCCAGGCTGGAGTGCAGTGGCACTCTGCAACCTCTTGGCTCCCTGCAACCTCTTGGCTCCCTGCAACCTCTGCCTCCTAGGTTCAAGCGATTCTCCTGCCTCAGCCTCCCGAATAGCTGGGATTACAGGTGCCCACCACCACACCCAGCTAATTTTTGTGTCTTTAGTAGATAGGGGGTTTCACCGTGTTGGCCAGCTGGTCTTGAACTCCTGATCTCAGGTGATCTGCCTGCCTCAGCCTCCCAAAGTGCTGGGATTACAGGCATGAGCCACCGCGTCCAGCCAGCAGTTACTCAATTCTAGTGATGTAGTGTGGAAGCAGCCATAGACAGTATGGAATGAGTGAGGTGTGACTGTTGCAGTAAAATTTTATATACAAAATCCGAGTGAGCGGATTTGGCCCATAGGCCATAGTTTGCTGATCTTTGCAGTAGTCTGCTGTAATATGCCAAACTGGACACATCTTTAATAGCTGAAAGGGATTGAGAAGTTATAGAATCTGATCTAGATGTCATTAAAGACTCTATTACCGTTTGCGGACATGCCACCCAGAACGCACCCGATCTTGTCTGACCTCAGAAGACTCTATTACCCGGAGTAAAGGGAGAAGATGGAAGAAATATTTAATTACCATGTTTGTTTGACCAGCAATAACAGTGAAATGGAATAAGTGCTGTGATAACTCATTCTATGAGTGCCTAACCTAATTCAGGGTGGGGACGGAAATATGAGGGGAGAGGAGAGTGATACGGAGGCTGAGATCTGAAGGGTGATTGGGATGTGGTGGTAGGAACAGGAGAGTGTTCAGGTGAAGAAAACCGGTGGCAAGAACAGGATTACTGTGTTGAAAGGAACTGAGAAAACATCAGTGTTGCTGGAGTCCACAGTGTATGAGGTGAGTTAGAGCTGCAGGTGCCAGGCGATGAGTTTCTTGTAAACCAAGTTAAGAAATTTTTGGCCGGGCGCGGTGGCTCAAGCCTGTAATCCCAGCAACTTTGGAGGCAAAAGGGTGGATAACGAGGTCAGAGATCGGAGACCATTGGCTAAACGGTGAATAATGTCTAAATAAATACAAAAATAGCAGGACTGCGAGGTGGAGGGGAGCATGTAGTGAAGATACTGGGAGGTCTGAGGAGAGAATGGGCGTAACAGCGGAGAGGCGCTAACAGAGAGAGATTGATTCCCTTGCCTCTGACTCCTGAACAGCTGGACTACAGACATGTGCCACCATGCCACTTTAATTTTAGTTTTTTTTTTTGTCTATTGGTAGTGAGAGATTGGGTTTCACCATATTGGCCAGACTGGTCTCGATCTGCGCGCGCGAGCGAGCGAGCGGGCTGATGCGAGTGTGCGCGCGAGTGAGCCCTCGTGAATACGTGCTGGCGCGCTGACTCCACACAGGGGGTCGAGTCAGAGGAGCAGCCAGCACTCCCTACTTGCACATATAGAAGATACAATATAAATAATAAGAACTCTATATCATCATGTATTGGAGATTTGTAATTACTGAAGGGCACAGAAAGCTATGAAATGGTTACAGTAGATCAGCTAGGGTCTCTCATTTAGAACATTATTTAGTTCAGAGTCAGTCATTATTAGTCGAGATTTCCCTATTTGTTATATTTGTGTCCTATCTCATAGGTTTACTTGGGAAACTCAGGGCCCTAACTTCCATATATAGCCTGTAATATCCCACGCACTCTCGGCGTCGAGTGCGATAGGGCGAGGGCAATGACTTTGGCAACAGTAGAGACAGCTCATGCTAGATAGAGTTACTGGAGCAGATCTTATTCATAGCACTAACCTATAATCCCATCTTTACCAAAAATACAAAAATTAGCTGAGTGTAGTGGTGTGTGCCTGTAGTCCCAGTTACTCAGGAGGCTGAGGCAAGGAGAATCGCTTGAACCCAGGAGGCGGAGGTTGCCATGAGCCAAGATTGCACCACTGCACTCCAGTCTGGGTGACAAAGTAAGACTCTGCCTCAAAAAAAAAAAAAAAAAAAAAAAAAAAAAAAAAAAAAAAAAAGAAAGAAAGCTATGAAAGGACTTGGGGTTTTAAGAGCTGTGTTTCAAAAGCTCTTAAAACCTGGCTAGGCAGACAACTCACCTATAAAATGGAAATAATATTTACTTCCCAGTGTTGCTGTGGCAATGAAATAAAATTGTGTTTATGAACCACTGAGCACAATGCCTCATAGTAATACACTGTAAAATAGTAAGAAAAGTGACCATAAATCAGATTTTGATTAGACACCTGAGGGAGTAAATCAGAAGTAACAGCTGTGGCTGGGCATGGTGGCTCACACCTGTAATCCCAGCACCTTGGGAGGTCAAGGCAGGCAGATTGCTTGAAGCCAGGAGTTCAAGACCAGACTTGAGCCCAGGAGTTTATTTTTTTATTTTTTTATTTTTTTTGAGACGGAGTCTCGCTCTGTCGCTCAGGCTGGAGTGCAGTGGCTGGCTCTCAGCTCACTGCAAGCTCTGTCTCCCAGGTTTATGCCATTCTCCCGCCTCAGCCTCCCGAGTAGCTGGGACTACAGGCGCCCACCACCGCGCCCGGCTAGTTTTTTGTATTTTTTAGTAGAGACAGGGTTTCACTGTGTTAGCCAGGATGGTCTCGATCTCCTCACCTTGTGATCCGCCCGTCTCGGCCTCCCAAAGTGCTGGGATTACAGGCTTGAGCCACCGCGCCCGGCCGAGCCCAGGAGTTTTAGACCAGCCTGGGCAACATGGCAAAATCCATCTTTAAAAAAAAAAAAAAATTACAAAAATGAGCCGAGTGTGGTTGTGTACTCCTGTGGTCCCAGCTACTCAGGAGGCTGAGGTGGGAGGATTGCTTGGACCTGGAAGGCAGAGGTTGCTGTGAGCCAAGATTGTGCCACTGCATTTCAGCTGGGTGACATTTTGGGACCCTGTATCAAATAAATAAATTTTAAAAATAAAATGAGATACGATACCTACACCTAAAAGAAGCAGAGGAGGCAATTCATTCACCAGTGAACTAAAGGTGTTTTTTGTTTGTTTGTTTGTTTGTTTGTTTTTTGAAACAGAGTTTGCTTCTCGTTGCCCAGGCTAGAGTGTAGTAGCACAGTCTTGGCTCTCTGCAACCTCTCCCCGCCGGGGTTCAAGCTTTTCTCCTGCCTCAGCCTCCCAAGTTGCTGGGATTACAGTCATGCACCACCATGCCCAGCTAATTTTTTTGTATTTTTAGTAGAAACTGGGTTTCGCCATGCTGGTCAGGCTGGTCTCAAACTGCTGACGTCAGGTGATCCACCCACCTTAGCCTCCCAAAGTGCAGGGATAATAGGCATGAGCCACCTCGCCCAGCCAAACTAGGAATTTTAACAAATGTCAGGGTGATGGAAACCGAATGGGTACAAGTTAATAATGAACCATATTGGAGAAAGCAACAAATTAGAAAATGGGAATGGGGAGGACGTTGGAAAAGAGGGTCTCCTTTACTGGTAAAATTCTAGAGAAGCTTCTGACTGGGAAATAAGAATTGAGATAAAGAGTGGAAGTAATAAATGGGCTGTAAGGCCGAGGCGGGTGGATCACGAGGTCAGGAGATGGAGACCATCCTGGCTAACACGGTGAAACCCCATCGCTACTAAAAATACAACAAATTAGCCAGGCATGGTGGGCGTGTGTAGTCCCCGCAACTCTGGAGGCTGAGGCAGGAGAATAGCTAATTGAATGCTCCACTCAAACAACCTTCCACCACACAGCACAGCAGACTATAGTGGGAGGGTTCTTTCCTAAAGAAATTGACCTTGTCAGACAGTGGGGTGGGGGAGAGAAACTGAACACACTCTGAAGATAATGAAGACAGTTGAAGCGGGAACTACCGTCCCAAATAAATTCTTCCTTTAGAGGTACCCTTTCACGGTCATGGCCCCTCCTCCCACTCCTCCAAAAATGAAGCCTTTGGTCAGAAATCTAGCAAGTGCAGACGAAATCCTGGAGAGCCTTTACATTCATTGCATTCACTCTTTTTTTCTTTCTTTCTTTCTTTTTTTTTTTTTTTAAGACGGAGTCTCGCTGTTTCACCCAGGCTACAGTGCAGTAGCGCTATCTCAGCTCACTGCAACTTCTGCCTCCCAGGATTACAGGAGTGAGTCATCGCGCCCGGCCTTAACTTTTGTATTTTTAGTGGAGACAGGGTTTCACCATGTTGGCCAGGTTGGTCTCAACCTCAAATGATCCGGCCGCCTCGGCCTCCCAGAGTGCTGGGATTACAGGCATGAGCCACCGGGACTGGCTGCATTCACTCTTTCTTAAAAATGTACATCAGGCCGGCAGGGCACGGTGGTTCACACCTGTAATCCCAGCACTTTGGGAGGCCGAAGTGGGTGGGTCACGAGGTCAGGAGATAGAGACCATCCTGGCTAACACGGTGAAACTCTGTCTCTGCCAAAATTACGAAAACTTAGTCGGGCGTGGTGGTGGACACCTGTAGTCTCCCAGCTACTCGGGAGGCTGAGGCAGAAGAACGGTGTGAACCTGGGAGGTGGAGGTTGCAGTGAGCTGAGATTGTGCCAGTGTCCTCCATCATGGGCGACAGAGTGAGATTCAGTTTCAAAAAAACCCAAAAAAGTACATCAGGCAGGTGCTGTGGCTCACACCTATAATCCCACAACTTTGGGAGGCTGGGACAGGCAGAATGCTTGACCTCAGGAGCTCAAGACCAGCCTGGGGCCACGCACAGTGGCTCAGGCCTGTAATCCCAGCACTTTGGGAGGCCGAGGCAGGTGGATCACGTCTGTTCAGGAGTTTGAGACTAGCCTGGCCAACATGGCGAAACCCTGTCTCTATTAAAAATACACAAATTAGCTGGGTGTGGTGGCACATGCCTGTAGTCCCAGTTACTTGGGAGGCTGAGGCAGGAGAATTGCTTGAACCTGGCAGGTGGAGGATGCAGTGAGCCAAGATCGCACCACTGCACTCCAGCCTGGGTGACAGAGTGAGACTCTGTCTCAAATATAATAATAAAAGACCAGCCTGGGCAACATAGACTCTGTCTCTATAAAAAAAAAACACACAAAAATTAGCTGGGTGTGATGGCACACGTCTGTAGTCCCAGCTATTCAGGAAGCTGAGGTGGGAGGACTGCTTAAGTCTGGGAGGTGGAGGCTGTTCATGCCACTGTACTCCAGCCTGGGTGAGAAAATGAGGCCCTATCTCAAAACAAAACAAAACCCCAAACAAACACCAAACAAGACTTTCCAGGCATTTGAGGAAAGCTTGCTATGTGAAAGAAGACCAATATACACAAGCATTAAAAAGGATTTCAGAGGTAGCAGAGATAATGTAAGAGATCCTAGTTAGTATTTGTAGGGAAATGTGAGGTTAGTGCATCCATTAAACAACAGTGTGCTTTGAAAAATGAATAGAGAACAAGAAAGTCCTCTTGGAACTAAAAATCTGACTGCTAAAATTTAAAAAAATATGTAGTTGAAGGATTTGAAATAAAAGGTGATAAAATTTCCCAGAATGCAGGAAATTTGAGAACTGACCTCAAAATAAATAGAAAACTTGAAAAGACCAACCATCAAGAAGAGATTTATCCAAGTCACAACGCAAGAAGAAGGAGGAGAAGGAAGAGGAGAAGGAGGAAGAGGGGAGGAGG
>NW_016818423.1:420063-424107 GCF_001698545.2 Rhinopithecus bieti
ATGTATTATATATATTATATATATTATATATTATATAATATATTATATATAAAGTATAAATATATATAATATAAGGCCAAGCAAGATGGTGCATGCCCGTAATCCCAGCACTTTGGGAGGCCAAGGCAGGTGGATTACCTGAGGTCAGGAGTTCGAGACCAATCTGGCCAACATGGTGAAACCCCATCTCTACTAAAAATACAAAAATTAGCTGGGTGTGGTGGCGGGTGCCTGGAACCCAGCTACCTGGGAGACTGAGGCAGGAGAACTGCTTGAACCCAGGAGGCGGAGGTTGCAGTGAGCTGAGATCATGCCACTGCACTCCAACCTGGGTGATAGAGTGAGACTCCATCTCAAAAAATATATATATATAAAATACAATATAATATACCAAATATTACATATAATATATATAAATATGTATGTATGTGTGTAGGTGAGCAAAAGTGAAAATAGTTCAGAGTCAAATTAAATAATCCCGGAGAGAGATGAGGGTGGCTTGAACTAGGGTGGTGACTGTGGAGGTATAAGACATATTATAGATGCATACATATTATTCATGCATACATATATTATACATATATACATAAACATACATACATTGTATTTATATATAATATATACATGTAGTTTATATTATATATAACATGTATAACATGCAATATATATGCATATACACATATAATATACATATTTTATATATGTATATAAAATATATGTATGTCACAATATATGTATGTGTGTATGATATGTGTGTATAATATATAATGTATCTATACACACACACATATATATCTGGTACCTCCACAATCAACACCCTAGGGAAGCCGCCCTCATCTCTCTCCCAATTATTTTATTTGGCTCTTAACCATTTTCACCGTTGCCCGCCTATAGTCTATTCTCCACTCAGCAGCCAGAGTGACCTTGGAAAACTTGTCCCTTCTGTACTTAATCCCTAATCCACAAAGCACATCATCACATGCTCACCTCCAGCCCTTCACTCCTGTCAAGAATGTTCTTCCAGTGATTCACACGATTCAGATCGCTGCTCCGATGTCTCCTGATCAGAGCGAATGTATCTAAGATTGTCTTTCTGATCACTTCCTACACCTAAGCCTGCTTTACTATTTTTTATGGCAGTTATCACCCCCTAACATATTTTATAGTTATTTATTCATGATGATCTCTCCCCATGTATATTTATAACCTGAAAGTGTCTAAGATATACATTGTCAAGGGAAAATAACAGGCTACACACAGCACATCTGCAGTAAGTCCTCTTCTACATCCATATTTGCATGTAACTGAAAGACAGGCTGAATGGATATGGGCAAGGAGTTCATGGTGGTATATGTGCTTGTGAATTTGGAGTGGTCATCTCCATCATGCCTGCTTTGCCCACCTTCATTTTGTTTACCTGTATTTTCTATTTTTTTCAAATTAATTTCAAATCTGAAGGGAAAGATAAGGAATAAATACATTCAGAAGGAGGGATAAGATCTAATAGGAATACCAGAGAGAATAGAAAGAGAAAAGGCATTGTAGTGCTTCACAGATAGTCAAACGACACAGCCCTCCAAAGAGAAGGGGTTAGCATCTCTAGCTGATCATTCCTAGAATGCAAATTTTGGGCGGGCTTGGTGGCTCATGCCTGTAATCCCAGCACTTTGGGAGGCTGAGGAAGACAGATTACTTAAACCCAGTAGTTTAAGACCAGCTTGGGCTGGGCAAGGTGGCTCACACCTATAATCCCAGCATTTTGGGAGACTGAGTTGGGCAGATCACCTGAAGTCAAGAGTTCAAGACCAGCCTGGTCAACATGGTGAAACCCCATCTCTACTGAAAATACAAAAACATTTAGCTGGACGCGGTGGTGCATGCCTGTAGTCTCAACTACTTGGGAGACTGAGGCAGGAGAATTACTTGAACCTGGGAGGCAGACTTTGCAGTGAGCCAAGATCACGCCACTGCAACTCTAGCTTGGGTGACAGAGCAAGACTCAGTCTCAAAAAAAAAAAAAAATTAGCTGGGTGTGGTGGCACATGCCTGTAGTTTCAGCTACTAGGGAGGCTGACATGGGAGGATTGCTTGAGTCGTGGAAGTGGAGTTTGCAATGATCAGAGATCACACCACTGTACTCCAGCCTGGACAACAGAGTGAGATCCTGTCTGAAAAAAAAAAAAGAAGGCAATTGTTTTCCTTGCTCCTGTCTTCACAGACACCAGTTTAGAGAGGCAGCTTCTGTCAGTGTGCAAAGGATACTTTCACAAACACACACACACACACACACACACACACACACAGAGAGAGAGAGACAGAGAGAGAGATTGGGAACAAAGCAGCCCTGGACAGCTCAGTCCCTAAGTGACTTTCTGTGTCCTTCCAGGCTGAGAAACAACCAGCAACTTTTAAATAGCAGCTTCTCTTGCCAAACCAAAATTAAGATCTGTCTCTCCAGGCAGCTTTCTACATTATTAATGGCTAAGAGACTATTAAAACCTGCCTGGTCCTGCCCTTCTCTAACTCCACCCAATAGCTTGGGAGAAGCAGAAAGCCGGAGCCAGGCACGCTATTAGGACCCTCACTCCAATGTGCCTTGGCTGTTCATTGCAGAAAACCAACCTGAAACTCCAGAGTAGGAGCACCATGCTCACAGTTGCATGCCCAGTGGGCTCCCAAACTCAGATCAGACCCTAGGCTCCTGTGCCATTTCACTCAACCATGTAAGAAGGCTTATCAGATTGTGGATGATTCCACTAAGAAAACCGTAGTCAGCATGGTGCGTATCCCCAGTGGCATGCTGGTACGTGTTTAATAACCAGCTCTCTGGGGTGCAAAGGCAGCCCTGGTTTGTAGCACTTGCCAGTTTCCTTGGTGTGAAGTCTTTCACTGTGGCTGATTTCAAGCTACCAACTTGACATCAACCTGAAAATTAAGCAGTCAGCACTCAGGAGCCAAGGCATGCAGACTCTAGCACATTACGGTCAACTCAAGGCCCTTCCCAAGGACGTACAGACCCAGGGTTCTGACACCTTCTAGATCAAGTCTCGCCTCTGTCCCACCTCCACAGGACCCTGGTATTTCAAAGACTGTCACTCGTAAGGGTTTTTATTGAGGCAATGTGGACAGGGTGGGGCAGGAACTGGGGAGTTGCACAGGCTTGGTTCCCAATAATAGCCCCACCATATGAGACCCACGCTACCTAGCTAAGCAGCTCCACCTTTCCGGGTCTCAGCTGCCTCATCTGTAAAACTGGAATAATGATAGCTGAGAAAGTTGTTGTGAGAAATAAGTGAGATAATATTCACAAAGTACTTGACAGTCAGTCAATATGGCTTCCTTCTGTGTATTACCATGGACAATTGCTTACAATATAACACAATGATTAAAAATCATAATGTGGGCCGGGCGCGGTGGCTCATGCCTGTAATCCCAGCACTTTGGGAGACTGAGGTAGGCAGATCACCTGAGGTCAGGAGTTTGACACCAGCCTGGCCAACATGGTGAAACCCTGTATCTACCAAAAATACAAAAAAAAAAAAATTAGCTGGGCATGGTGGCAGGCGCCTGTAATCCCAGCTACTCGGGGAGGCTGAGACAGGAGAATTGCTTGAACCCGGGAGGTTGAGGTTGCAGTGAGCTGAGATCGTGCCACTGCACGCCAGCCTGGGCAACTGAGCAGGACTCTGTCTCAAAAAAAAAAAAAAAAAAAATTATAATGTGGCCAGGTACAATAGCTCATGCCTGTGATCTCAGCATTTTGGGAGGCTAAGGTGGGTGGATCGTTTGTGGTCAGGAGTTCGAGACCAGCCTGGGCAACATGGTGAAAATTTGTCTCTATTAAAATACAAAAACTAGCCACACGTGATGGTGCGTGCCTGTAATCCCAACTGCTTGGGAGGCTGAGACACGAGAATCAATTACTTGAACCTGGGAGATGGAGGTTGCAGTGAGCCAAGATCACGCCACTGCATGACAGCCTGCATGACAGAGTAAGACTCCGTCTCAAAAAAAAAAAAGAAAGAGAAAAAGAGATAAAGAGAA
>NW_016818423.1:427242-430408 GCF_001698545.2 Rhinopithecus bieti
AAAGATGTGTGTGTTGGCCAGGCGCAGTGGCTCGCTCACTCCAGCACTTTGGGAGGCTGAAGCTGGTGGATCACCTGAGGTCAGGAGTTCAAGACCAGCCTGTCCAACATGGCAAAACCCCGTCTCTACCAAAAATACAAAAATTAGCTGGGCGAGGTGGCAGGCACCTGTAATCCCAGCTACTCGGGAGGCTGAGGCAGGAGAATCAGTTGAACCTGGGAGGCAGAGATTGCAGTGAGCTGAGATCACGCCACTACACTCTAGCCTGTGTGACAAAGCGAGACTCCGTCTCAAAAAAAAAAAAAGGAAAGAAATGTGTGTTTTGCAATCCACTTCCCAGTTGTTTTTTTTTCTGCCCAAATATGCCTTAATAGGTAACAAATCAGAGCACAGTAAAAGGAACAAAAGATAACCCATGGCACTGGGTACATCAAGCCTTCTTTGTTATTAGGAAATAGAAATACATTGAACATATCTGGGTTAAAATATCTCTTGCAGTCATAATTAGCAAACAAGAATAGCAATAAGGAGACCACACATAGTTAGGTCCCAGGTTAAGGAGGTATTGGAAAGTAAATTAGTTAGTTAGAGAATGATCATTAAGTTCTTTGTTCCTTGTGAAAGTCATTGATACTGGCTAGCTTTCAGGCTCTCCCATCTCAGGGCTATTGAGTATAATCTGAGCAGCCATTCTGTAATCATTACGGGACTTGGATTCCTGAGTGAGGTAAAGAGGCTGAGCATTTATGATGGTCAGACTTGGGGCGGGATAGGTTAGGGAGCTGTGAGCTGTGTAGCAGAGATGGAGGGTCCACTCAGTTATGTGCAAAATTACACATTTCACTCTGAGATTACTGTGCTAAATCAAATGACTATTCATATGGCAAATGTTATTAACTGCCTTTAAAAATTTGTTCCACCTCCTAATACTTTAAAAATTTTAATACACTGTCAGTCTTTCACCATGGACAAGACTCTCTGCTTGTTCTTGGCAGACGAAAAAAGAAAATGGGCAAGGCCTTTAATAGGATTACAACTACATTTTACTCTCCACATTTCCTTCTTTATTAAACTTTCTATATGCCACAATTTTACCATTGATATCAGCCGGGTCCAGTGGCTCACGCCTGTAATCCTAGCACTTTGGGAGGCCGAGGCAGGTGGATCACCTGAGGTCAGGAGTTCGAGACCAGCCTGGCCAACATAGTGAACCCTCATCTCTACTAAAAATACAAAACTTAGCCAGGCATGGTGGTGCATGCCTGTCATCCCAGCTACTTGGGAGGCTGAGGCAGGAGAATCACTTGAACCTGGGAGGCAGAGGTTGCAATGAGCCAAGATGGTGCCACTGCACTCCAGCCTGGACAACAAGAGTGAAACTTTGTCTCAAAAACAGAACAAAACAAATTGATATCTTGTGCTTTTCAAAGTTGTTATGAGATATTAGACTAAATCTAGGCTCTAAAACATTCTTTATTGCTTTATTATAATATAATTAAATTGCAGCCAGGCACGGCAGCTCATGCCTGTAATCCCAGCACTTTGGGAGGCCAAGGTGGGTGGATCATGTGAGGTCAGGAGTTCGAGACTAGCTGGCCAACATGGTGAAACCCCATCTCCACTAAAATATAAAATTAGCCAGGCATGGTGGCAGGCGCCTGTAATCCCAGCTACTGAGGGGGCTGAGGCAGGAGAATCACTTTATCCTGGGAGGCAGAGGTTGCAGTGAGCTGAGATCGTGCCATTGCACTCCAGCCTGGGTGAGAAAAGTGGAACTCTGTCTCAAAATAATAATAATAATAATAATAATAATAATAATAATAGTAATAAAATTGCAGGAAAAAATGTAGTACTAAGAAGTTGACCCAGAAGGAAAAGGGAAGGAAAAGGAAAAGAGGGAGAAAATAGGAAATAGGGAGTCCATTCTGAGAGCATCTAACACACAGTCTAGGAGTTGAGAATGGGATGGATGGCAAATACTTTAAGAAATAAGATCTGAGAGGCCGGGCGCGGTGGCTCAAGCCTGTAATCCCAGCACTTTGGGAGGCCGAGACGGGTGGATCACGAGGTCAGGAGATCGAGACTATCCTGGCTAACACGGTGAAACCCCGTCTCTACTAAAAAATATAAAAAACTAGCCGGGCGTGGTGGCGGGCGCCTGTAGTCCCAGCTACTCGGGAGGCTGAGGCAGGAGAATGGCGTGAACCCGGGAGGCAGAGCTTGCAGTGAGCTAAAGTGAGCTGAGATCCGGCCACTGCACTCCAGCCTGGGCGGCAGAGCGAGACTCCATCTCAAAAAAAAAAAGAAATAAGATCTGAGGATTTTCCAGAATAGAAGAAAATATGGGCCTTCAGATTAAAAGTACCCAAGTACTGAGTAGCTTCAATAAAATAAGTCATCAAACACATCAAACTGATAGCTGTGGTAGCCTCTAAAAGGGTTGGGATTGGTTTGATGCTCATAGGAGATCTTAGCCATAGCTGGAATTTATACATTTTTTATAAGGAGACTGGATCAGTGTGTTTCATATGCAGTCAGGAACTATTTTAAAACAATCTAACCAGACTTAAACGTTGAATTCCTAACTGGAAAGCTAATCACTTGGAAGCCAGAGAGAGACATCTTGAGTGAGTGGCCGCTTGAATCATCACATAGGATATCTGTCCTAGAAGAGTCAGAGCCTAGGGGAGGAGACAGAGCCCCGGAGAAATATACTGGGAAAACTCCCAATATAGATGGTGATATCAATTGCTGGCACCACCAGCCCCTGTTGATGATATGCCACGTGCCTAATAAACAGTAGCTGATCATGGCAATCCTACGAGGCTGGGCTATCATTATTTCCACATTATAAAAAATCTGAGGCTGGGCGCAGTGGCTCACACCTGTAATCCCAGCACTTTGGGAAACCAAGGCAGGCGGATCCCTTGAGGTCAGGAGTTTGAGACCAGTCTGGCCAACATGGCAAAACCCGTCTCTACCAAAATACAAAATTAGCTGGACATGGTGGCACGTGCCTGTAGTCTCAGTTACTTGGGAGGCTGAGACAGGAAAACTGCTTGAACTCAGGAGGCAGAGGTTGCAGAGAGCCAAGATTGTACCATTGCACTCCAGCCTGGGTGACAAGAGCGAAACTCCATCCCCCCTGCCAAAAAAAAAAAAAAAA
>NW_016818423.1:433156-436851 GCF_001698545.2 Rhinopithecus bieti
TAACTGGACCCCACACCTGCCGGTCGCTGGAACACAGAAGGGTCTTAACTGGTCTCTTGGCTCAGTTCCCAGGGCGCAACTCCCTTGCTGTTCACCACCACAGTCCCCGTGAATGTGCCCGTCGCTTTCCTAAGAAGACACTGCCCACCCACCCTAGCTCTTTCCAAGGTATCTGAGGCTGACTTCTTTTTTTTTTTGTTGAGACGGAGTCTCGCTCTGTCGCCCGGGCTGGAGTGCAGTGGCCGGATCTCAGCTCACTGCAAGCTCCGCCTCCCGGGTTTACGCCATTCTCCTGCCTCAGCCTCCGGAGTAGCTGGGACTACAGGCGCCCGCCACCTCGCCCGGCTAGTTTTTTGTATTTTTAGTAGAGATGGGGTTTCACCGTGTTAGCCAGGATGGTCTCAATCTCCTGACCTCGTGATCTGCCCGTCTCAGCCTCCCAAAGTGCTGGGATTACAGGCTTGAGCCACCGCGCCCGGCAGGTTCTTTTTTTTGACACGGAGTTTTGCTCTGTCGCCTAGACTGCAGTGCAGTGGCATGATCTTGGCTCACCGCAACCTCCGTCTCCTGGGTTCAAGCGATTCTCCTGCCTCAGCCTCCTGAGTAGCTGGGATTACAGGTGCCTGCCACCATACCCAGCTAATTTTCGTATTTTTAGTAGGACAGGTTTCACCATGTTGGCCAGGCTGGTGTCAAACTCCTGACCTCAGGTCTGCCCGCCTCAGCCTCGCAAAGTGCTTAGATTGCGGATGTAAGCCACCTTGCCCAGTATTTTTTTAGCCTTTTAAAAGCATTTCTATATGCAAAACAAAGAACAAACTTCTTTGACTCCAGAGAATTTGAACCCAGAGAATCGCTTGAACCCAGCCACTATGCCCAGCCCAATTAAAAAAAAAATTTTTTTTTTGAGACAGAGTCTTGCTCTGTCGCCTAGGCTGGAGTGCAGCAGTGCTTTCTCAGCTCACTGCAACCTCTGCCTCCCAGGTTCAAGCGATTCTACCGCTTCAGCCTCCAGAGTAGCTGTGACTATAGGCACATGCCACCACTCCTGGCTAATTTTTATGTTTTTAGTAGAGATGGGATTTCACCATGTTGGATAGGCTGGTCTCAAACTCCTAACCTCAGGTGATCCACTCACTTTGACCTCCCAAAGTGCTGAAGTTACAGGCGTGAGCCGCCGCACCTGGCCCGTAAATTTTTAAAAAAAGAACATAATTAGCGGGGCGCAGTGGCTCATGCCTGTAATCTCAGCATTTTTTAGGAGGCTGAGGCAGGTTGATCATGTGAACTCAAGAGTTCAAGACCAGCCTGGGTAACATGGCAAAACCCTGTCTCTACTAAAAATATTTTAAAAATATAAAGACTAGCTGGGCATGGTGGTGCACACCTATAATCTCAATTACTCAGGAGAATGAGGTGGGAGAATCACTTGTGCCCAGGAGACAGAGGCTGCAGTAAGCCAAGTTGGCGCCACTGCACTCCAGCCTGGGTGACAGAGTGAGATCCTGTCACACACACACACACACACACACACACACACACAAATTAGCCACGTTAGGTGGCTCATGCCTATAAATCCCAGCACTTTGGGAGGCCAAGGCAGGTGAATCACCTGAGGTCGAGAGTTCAACACCAGCCTACCCATCATGGTGAAACCCTGTCTCTACTAAAAATATAAAAATTAGCCAGGCATGGTGGCAAACATCTGTAATCCCAGCTATCCAGGAGGCTGGGATTTGAACCTGGGAGGCATAGGTTGCAGTGAGCCAAGATCACACCACTGCACTCCAGCCTGAGTGACAGAGCAAGATTCCATCTCAAAAAAAAAAAAAAAAAGACCAGGAGTTTGAGACCAGCCTGGAGAACATGGTGAAACCCTGTCTCTACTAAAAGTACAAAAATTATTCGGGGGTGGTGACAGGTGCCTGTAGTCTCAGCTACTCGAGAGTCAGAGGCACGAGAATCTCTTGAACCCAGGAGATGGAGGTTGCAGTAAGCCGAGATCGCTCCACTGCACTGCAGCCTGGGTGGCAGAGTGAGAGACTCTATCTCAGTAATAAAAATAATAATAATAATTTTTTTTTTGAGAACCCGGTTGTGCTTAATCAAAAATTGCAAAGATGCAGCCGGGTATGGTGGCTCACGCCTGTAATCCCAGGACTTTGGGAGGCTGAGGTGGGCAGATCACCTGAGGTCGGGAGTTGGAGACCAGCCTGACCAACATGGAGAAACCTAGTCTCTACTAAAAATACAAAATTAGCCTGGTATGGGTGGTGCATGCCTGTAATCCCAGCCACTTGGGAGGCTGAAGCAGGAGAATCACTTGAACCTAGGAGGCAGAGGTTGCGGTGAACCAAAATCATGCCATTGCACTCCAGCCTGGGTGACAAGAGTGAAACTCTGTCTCAAAAAAAAAAAAAAAAAAAACAACTTCCCAAGGAGCTAGGAATGATAGGGCACGCCTGTAGTCCCAGCTACCTAGGAGGCTAAGGCAAGAGGATCACGTGAGCCCAGTAGTTTGTGGCTGCAGGGAGCTATGATCTCACCACTGCACTCCAACCTAGGTGACAGGGAGACCTCATCTTAAAAAAACAAAAAACAAAAAACAAGGCCGGGTGTGGTAGCTCACACCTGTAATTCCAGCATGTTGGGAGGCCGAGGTGGGCAGATCACTTGAGTCCAGGAGTCCGAGACCAGTCTGGCCAACGTGATGAAACCCTGTCTCTACAAAAAAATACAAGAATTAGCTGGGCATGGTGACGTGTGCCTATAATCCCAGCTACTTGGGAGACTGAGGCAGGAGAATCGCTTGAACCTGGGAGGCAGAGGTTGCAGTGAGTCGAGATCGCGCCACTCCACCCCAGCGTGGGCGACTGAGCAAGACTGCCGCTGCAAAAAGAAAAAAACAAAAGCCTTCCTAATTGCTTTCTTATCCACAAGGCCCTGCAGAACCAGCCTCTATGGTTTTTCTGACTTTATCTCCTACCATCTGCCCTTTGCCCAGTATTCTTCAACGGCAATGCTCCCCAGGCACTCTCCCACTTAAGGGCCTCTGCTCTAGCTATTCCCTTTCCCTTGATTGTTCTTTCCCCAAGGACCAAATGGCTTGCTTCCTCTGTTCCTTCAGATCTTTACCCAAATGTCACCTTCTCAGTGAAGACTTCTCTGAACACCTTAACCAACATTTCTTTTTTTTTTTTTTTTTTTTGAGGCGGAGTCTTGCTCTGTCGCCCGGACTGGAGTGCAGTGGCCGGATCTCAGCTCACTGCAAGCTCCACCTCCCGGGTTTACGCCATTCTCCTGCCTCAGCCTCCTGAGTATCTGGGACTACAGGCGCCCGCCACCTCGCCCGGCTAGTTTTTGTATTTTTAGTAGAGACGGGGTTTCACCGTGTAGACCAGGATGGTCTCGATCTCCTGACCTCGTGATCCACCCATCTCGGCCTCCCAAAGTGCTGGGATTACAGGCTTGAGCCACCGCGCCCGGCCCAGTTTATTGATTTTACCGTTTTTTCTTAAAACTGAGATTGTTTACTTAGAGTCAGATGAATTAGATACCATTATGATATTTATATACAATGGATTCTGTAGCTTAGATTTGTTTTCTGATTCATTTGTAATCAGAGATAAAAGAAACTTCTGGCACTCGAGGATCTTTAGGTTATGTTTTTTTTTTTTTTTTTTTTTTTTTTTTTT
>NW_016818423.1:436863-441409 GCF_001698545.2 Rhinopithecus bieti
AGCTGGGACTACAGGCGCCCGCCACCTCGCCCGGCTAGTTTTTGTATTTTTAGTAGAGACGGGGTTTCACCGTGTTAGCCAGGATGGTCTCGATCTCCTGACCTCGTGATCCGCCCGTCTCGGCCTCCCAAAGTGCTGGGATTACAGGCGTGAAACCCCGCGCCCGGCCTTAACCAACATTTCAATACTTGACTTCTCCTGCCCAGATACTTCCTATCCTCCATCCTAACATTTTTTCCCTCTCCTTAGCTTATATTGTCATCTAACTTTTATTTTTCTTTAAGTTTATCTTGCTTATTGTCTCTCCTCTAATAAAATGTGACCTACATTGGGCGGGGGTTTCTACTTTCATGGTTCATTGATGCGTCCCCAACACACAGAACAGTACTGACCCATCACTGGTTTTCAAAATGTATTTCTTCAGGCCGGGCACGGTGGCGCACGCCTGTAATCCCAGCACTTTGGGAGGCCAAGGTGGTGAATCACTTGAAGTCATGAGTTTGAGACCAGCCTGGCCAACATGATGAAACTGCATCTGTACTAATAATATAAAAATTAGCCAGGCCTGGTGGCGTATGCCTGTAGTCCCAGTTACTCAGGAGGCTGAGGCACGAGAATTGCTTGAACCTGAGAGACAGATTGCAGTGACCTGAGATTAAACCACTGCATTCCAGCCTGGGTGACAGAGCAAGATCTTGTCTAAAAAAAAAAAAATTATTGAATATTTATTTAATGAATAATTATTTATCTTTGTAGTCTGCTTTTTTTCTTCTTGCTTTTCTGAGCATTTGGTAGTAAATTACTGAGTTGGTTCTGGAGTTTTATGGTAAATTCCAAAATCTCAGTACAAAGATGCTGATTGGCCCAGCTTAAGTTAGGTGTTCACCCCTGGACCAATCAGCTACAATCATATGCCCACCCTTCGCTGTGAGAGAGGTTAGTTCCCAGAGAATCAGGGCTGGAGAGATACCTTAAAATGGCTCTACGGGTATGAAGAAACGACTTAAAATTTATCTATCTATCTATCTATCTATCTATCTATCTATCTATCTATGTATCTATCTATCTATTATTTTTAGAGATGGGGTCTCACACTGTTGCCCAGGCTTAGGTGCAGTGGCCCAATCATGGTTCACTGAAACCTCTAACTTGTGGGCTCAAGTGATACTCCCACCTTAGTCTCCCAACTAGCTGGGATTACAGGCACACACTACTATGCCCAGCTTCAACTTTTTTAAACCAGAAAAAAAGTACGGCTGGGCACTGTGGCTCACACCTGTAATCCCAGCACTTTGGGAGACTGAGGCAGGTGGATCACCTGAGGTCAGGAATTCAAGACCAGCCTGGCCAACATGGCAAAACCATGTCTCTACTAAAAGTACAAAAATTAGCCAGGTTTAGTGTCATGCGCCTGTAATCCCAGCTACTTGGGAGGCGGAGGCAGGAAAATCACCTGAACCTGGGAGGTGGAGGTTGCAGTGAGCTGAGATCACGCCACTGTACTCCAGCTTTGGTGACAGAGTGAGACTCCATCTCAAAAACAAAAACAAAAAATTAGCCACACATGGTGGCAGGTGCCTGTAATCCCAGCTACTCGGGAGGCTGAGACAGGAGAATGGCTTGAACCCGGGAGGCAGAGTTTATAGTGAGACGAGACTATGCCACTGCACTATAGCCTGGGCAACAGAGCAAGACTCCATCTCAAAAAAAGAAAAGAAAAGAAAAAAAGTACTATGTATTGGTTCCTTTTACATTTGTGGCAAAGATGCCAGTCAGATTTCTGGCCACATTCAATTTCCCCTCCTGGCTTGACCTAGCCCAGCTCCCTTACTCTTTCCTGCTATTATCCTTGCCAGAGAGAAATGGCCAGGGTGGATTCCTGGCTCAGGGGAAACTAATACTTTTGTTGGATTGAGGCAATAGAGACTCTTTCCCAAGAATTTTTTTTTCTTTTGAGACAGAGTCTTACTCTGTAGCCCAGGATGGAGTGCAGTGACGTGATATTGGCTCACTGCAACCTCTGCCTCCCAGGTTCAAGCAATTCTCTGGCCTCCACCTCCCGAGAAGCTGGGATTACTGGCACATGCTGCCACGCCAGACTAATTTTTGTATTTTTAGTAGAGACAAGGTTTCACCATGTTGGCCAGGCTGATCTCAAACTGGATCCCAGGTGATCCACCTGCCTCGGCCTCCCAAAGTGTTTGGATTACAGGCGTGAGCCACTGTGCCCAGCCTTTTCTAAGAATTTAAGTGAAGATACCCAAAGGGTGTGGTCAGTTGGCAGCTGGCTGTAGAGCAGAAGGGCCCTCCCTCATGTACAGTCAGGACCACAGTAGGCCCAGGGGCAAGTCCGAACTCTGGGGAGGCCAAAGTGTTGGGAGAGCAGCAACTAACTTTGAGTGTAGTAAGTTGGTCTATAGAGAGAAGAGATCCCAGCTCGGGAATTGTGCTTATAGCCCTAGCTACTTGGGAGGCTGAGATAGGATTGATATGGACAGGAGGCAGAGAAGTACTGGGCAGAAGAGGGCAGTCACTGGTGAGGGCCACACCCTCAAGCCTGGGACAGGGGCCCAAAGTGAGAACATGCATTCCTGTTTTCCTGTTCATATGTTGTTTTTGGCCTGCCCCACCCCCCATCCTATACCCATAAAAATCCCAGGCTCCAATGGCAGAGGGGCAGCAAAGCAGCAAAGTAGCTGAGTGGAAGAGTGGAGTGGCAGAGAAGGAGAGAAGAGAAGCAGTAGCCAGACCATTGAAGAGAAGCAGCTTGACTTCAGCAGGATGGCTTGACAGTGGGACTTTGGCCACCTTCCCACTCCATCCCCCTTCCCGCTCCCCATCCCACTGAGAGCCACTTCCACTGCTCAATAAAATCCTCCACTTTCACCACCCTTCAATTCATTCATGTGACCTGATTCTTCCTGGATGCCAGACAAGAACTCAGGTACCAAGAAGGTGGGTGCAAAAGACTGTCACCCTGAACCTCCACTGAGCTGTTAAACATTTAAGTCAGTCAGGCACAGTGGCTCATGCATGTAATCCCAGCACTTTGGGAGGCTGAGGCGGGTGGATTGCTTGAGGCCAGGAGTTCAAGACCAGCCTGGCCAACATGATGAAACCCCATGTCTATTAAAATTACAAAAATTAGCTGAGCTTGGTGGCACATGCCTGTAATCCCAGCTTGTTGGGAGGCTGAGGCACAAGAATTGCTTGAACCCAGAAAATGGAGGTTGCAATGAGCTGAGATTATGCCACTGAACTCCACCCTGGGCCACAGAGTGAGACTTTATCTCAAACAAAACAAAACAAAAACACTTAAGCCATCTGTGGATAGCAAAGCTAAAAGAACACACTGTAACACAAGCCCTCTGGGGCTCTGGGGATTGTGAGTACAAACTGCTGCAGGGACACGTGGAGTTCTACCAGTGCCCAAAAACACTCACCTGGACCCTGCAGCTGCTCGCCTGCATGTTCCCCCTCCTGTGAGGGGTTGAGAGCTTTGGGGTGAGTATACGAGCCCACCCCATGTTTCACCATGGCCAACATGGTGAAACCCCGTTTCTACTAAAAATAGAAAAATTAGTCAGGCGTGGTGGTGCCCACTTGTAGTTCCAGCTGCTCAGGAGGCTGAGGCAGGAGAATCACTTTAACCCGGGAGGCAGAAGTTGCAGTGTGAGCCAAGATCACACCATTGTACTCCAGCCTGGGCGATTCCAAAAAAAAAAAAAAAACAAAAGAAAAGGTTTTTTTGGCCTGGCATGGTGTCTCACGCCTATAATCCCAGAACTTCAGAAGGCTGATCGCTTGAGAGGAGGAGTTCAAGACCAGCTGGGGCAACATGGAGAAACCTGGCTTTATTTAAAAAAAATAATAATAATAGGCCAGGCATGGTGGCTGACATCTTTAATCCCAGCACTTTGGAAGGCCGAGGTGGGTGGATCACTTGAAGCCAGGAGTTCAAAACCAGCCTGGCCAACATGGCGTAACCCTGTCTCTACTAAAAATACAAAAATCAGCCGTGGGTGTTAGTGTACTCCTGTAATTTCAGCTACTCGGGAGGCTGAGGCACGAGAGTTGCTTGAACCCAGGAAGGGGAGGTTGCAGTGAGCTAAGATTTTGCCACTGCACTCCAACCTGGATAACAGAGTGAGACTCTGTCTCAAAATAATAAATTAAATTTAAAAAATAAATAAATTTTTAAGGTTTTTATTTAAGATAGGATCTCACTCTGTTGCCCAGGCTGGAGTGCAGTGGCCTTATCATAGCTCACCAGCCTTGCTCTCCTGGGTTCAAGCAATCCTCCCACCTCATCCTCTCTAGTAGCTGGGACTATAGACGTGTGCCACTGTTACTGGAAAAGGGTCCTAATCCAGACCGCAAGTGAGGGTTCTTGGATCTCATGCAAGAAAGAATACAGGGAGACTTCATAAAGTGAAAGCAAGTTTTTTATTATTATTATTATTATTTTATTTTTGAGACAGAGTCTCGCTCTGTTGCCCAGGCTGGAGTGCAGTGGTATGATCTCTGCTCACTGCAAACTCTGCCT
>NW_016818423.1:443158-451263 GCF_001698545.2 Rhinopithecus bieti
TATATATATATATATATATAGACAGAGCCAGGTGGCTCACACCTGTAATCCCAGCACTTTGGGAGCCCGAGGAGGGCAGATCACGAGGTCAGGAGATTGGGACCATCCTGGCTAACATGGTGAAACCCCGTCTCTACTAAAAAAAAAGTACAAAAAAATTAGCCAGGTGTGGTGGCCGGCACCTGTAGTCCCAGGTACTCAGGAGGCTGAGGCAGGAGAATCGCTTGAACCCAGGAGGTGGAGCTTGCAGTGAGCCGAGATCGTGCCACTGCACTCCAGCCTGGGTGACAGACAGAGTGAGACTCCATCTCAAAAAAAAAAAAAAAGGCTGGGCATGGTGGCTCACACCTGTTAATCCCAGCACTTTGGGAGGCCAAAGTGGGTGGAACACTTGAGGTCAGCCATTTGAGACCAGCCTGGCCAATATGGTGAAACCCCGTCTCTACCGAAAATACAAAAATTAGCCGGGTGTTATGACACACGCCTGTAGTCCCAGCTACTGGGGAGGCTGAGGCAGGAGAATTGTTTGAATCCAGAACGTGGAGGTTGCAGTGAGCCGAGATCCCACTACTGCACTTCAGCCTGAGTGACAGAGTGAGACTCCTTCTCAAAAAACAACAACAAAAACAACCTAGGGCTGGGTGTAGTAGCTCACACCTGTAATCCCAATATTTTGGGAGGCCCAGGTGGGATAGGTTGAGCCCAGGAGCTTAAGGCCAGCTTGGGAAACACAGTGAGACACCCATCTCCATTAAAAAAATAATAATAAAAGAAAAAGGCCGGGCGTGATGGCTCACGCCTGTAATCCCAACAGTTTGGGAGGCCGAGGTGGATGGATCACCTGAGGTCAGGAGTTTGAGACCAGCCTCCCCAACATAGAGAAACCCCATCTCTACTAAAAATACAAAATTAGCTAGGCGTGGTGGCGCATGCTTGTAATCCCAGTTACTCCAGAGGCTGAGGCAGGAGAATCACTTGAACCTGGGAGGCGGAGGTTGTGGTGAGCCGAGATCGCACCATTGCACTCTAGCCTGGGCAACAAGAGGGAAACTCTGTAGTCCCAGCAACTTGGGAGGCTGAGGTAGGAGGATCACTTGAACCTGGGAGTTCAAGGCTGCTGTGAGCTGTAATCATGCCACTGCACTCCAGCCTGGACAACAGAGTGAGACTCTAAATAAATAAATAAATAAAATAAAGACATAACAAAATTGAAAAGATATATGGCATGGGATGTCACCCAGCCTGGGGCCTCAGGGAATAATTTTCTGCTGGGACCCCAGCAGGATAAGTAGGAGTTAGCCAGACAAAGAGCAAGGGTATTGCAATGAATATTCTTTGTATATCTTTGTGTACATGGTACAAGATATTGTAGAAAGAAGAAATAGGGGCTGAGCGTGGTGGCTCACACCTGTAATCCCAGCTATTTGGGAGACTGAGGCATGAGAATCACTTGAAACCAGGAGGCAGAGGTGGCAGTGAACTGAGATCTTGCCACTGCATTCCCGCCTAGGTGACAGAGCGAGGCTCCATCTCAAAAAAAAAAAAAGAAAAAAAAAAAAAGAATGAGAAATAGGGTGTGCAAAGGCCCTGGGGTAATAAACAGTATGGCACATTCAAGTAACTGGGGGAAGGCTGGTGTGGCTGGAGTGAACAAGAGGAGATAAGACATAAGCCACTGGGCAGGACCAGATCAAGCCACTCTTGCAGCACTGAGAAAGCATTTGGATTTTATTCCAAATGCAATGAGGAGCACCACTATGTCAACCTAAAGGAGAAAAATGAGGCAAACTGAGAGTTTATTGTGGCCAAATTTGAGGGCTGCAACCCAACAGCATAGATTCAAGTTGTCCCGAATATGCACTCCGATTAGTGACAGTTACAAATGAGGTTTTTAAAGGAAAAGAGGCCAGGCATAGTGACTGATGCCTGTAATCCGAGCACTTTGCAAGGGTGAGGCAGGCGGATTGCCTGAACTCAGGAGTTCAAGACCAGACTGGCCAAGATGTTGAAACCTCATCTCTATTAAAAATACGGGCTGGGCGTGGTGGCTCACGCCTGTAATCCCAAGACTTTGGGAGGCTGAGGTGGGGGGATCACAAGGTCAGGAGTTCGAGACCAGCCTGACCAACATGGTGAAACCTTGTCTCTACTAAAAATACAAAAATTAGATGGGCATGGTGGCGCATGCCTGTAATCCTAGCTACTCAGGAGGCTGAGGCAGGAGAATCACTTGAACCTGGGAGGCAGAGGTTGCAGTGAGCTGAGATTACGCCATTGCACTCCAGCCTGGGAGACAGAGCAAGACTGTCTCAAAAACAACAACAACCAAAAAAAAAAAAAAAGAAATTAACAGGGCGTGGTTGTGCGCACCTGTAATTCCAGTTACTTGGGAGGCTGAGGCACAAGAATCACTTGACCCCAGGAGGCAGAGGTTGCAGTGAGCCCAGATGACGCCATTGCACTCCGGCCTGGGCGACAGAGCAAGACTCTGTCTCAAAAAAATAAATAAAAAATAATAAATAAATAAAGGAAAAGAGATGGCAATTCCTAAGCTGTTTACCAAGAATTTACATGAAAACAACATAAGCTATTGATTGGCTATACATTGTTCTTTGTATCACAAATTCCTGGAATATGAAGATGATGGGTGAGGTAGCTAGTCAGAAACAAAAAACAAAATGACAAAATGCTTTTAAACAATTGCCCCTGGACAGGAGTGGAGAGGCATGACTGAAGTCCCATGCTTATGCTTCTCTGGGCTTGATACATTTTGCATATCTCACTGAGCTCAGGCTGCTCTGTGCATTTTTCTTTTCTCAACTTCAAGGCCTTTAAGGAGGGGAGCAGCCGATGTCACAAACAGTTTAGAAAGGTCACCCTGGAGGCAGGTCCATATGTGCTGACATGGAAAAACACTCAAGACAGATTCTTAAAGAAAAGAGGCTGGTTGCCAAATGAAACACTGAGCTATCCCGGTTATGAAAACACAAGCAAGCAAACAAAATACAGGTCTGAGTGAAAACACACAGCCAAAGGTCTAAGAGGAGATACAGATAACTAGTAACACAATTTACCCTCTTGAGGAGCAGAGGACTTGGAATTTGTGAAATTTAACATTGCTTTGTGCGAATTTTGGTTGGATTTTGCAATGATAGTAAATGTCTGTATTACTTGAGTAATTAAATAAATGACCACATAAATACATAAATTCTGTTTTAATAAAATTGAATAAACAAATAGGTTGGTTTTTTCTCCTTCCTTTTTGTTTTCTTTTCTTTTCTTTTTCTTTTTGAAACGAGGTTTTGCTCTTGTTGCCCAGGCTGGAGTGCAGTGGCGTGATCTCAGCTCACTGCAACCTCCGCCTCCCAGGTTCAAGTGATTCTCCGGCCTCAGCCTCCCGAATAGCTGGGATTACAGGTGTCTGCCACCACACCCAACTAATTTTTTGTATTGTTAGTAGAGATGGGGTTTCACTATGTTGGCCCGGTTGGTCTTGAACTCCTGACCTCAGGTGATCCACCTGCCTCAGCCTCCCAAAGTGCTAGGATTACAGGTGTGAGCCACCACCCCTGGCCCATAGGTTGGTTTTTCAAAAGCAGACCCCAACATGAGAATTCTTGCATGAGTGCTTAATTGAGGAGGGCTCTATGGAGAAACAGGTAAGGCAGTGGGGAAGCAGGAACGTGAAGGGGAAGAAGACAAACAAGGGTGTGATTTCAGACAAAATTCCCAGAGGGGTGCATTACCAGCCTGACCCGACTTGGCAATTCTGGGTTGGGTGGCGGGGCCAGGGGAACTACTACCTGCCCTGAGGCAAGAGGGCTGGTGTTCATTTCCATTCTGCTCAATCATTGGCCACAGTATATCCAGAGGGCGGGACGTGGGTAAGAGGAGAGAGCAAAACTCCCAGGTACTTCTAAGTACTATTGCCAGGACAGGGCAGCTCCAGTAGCTGAACACAGTCTTCTGAACAAGGTCCACATGATCCAGTGGAAACTAAGGCACCAGCTCTGAAACTAGGACAGGGGCACAAATGATAAGAAGAGATCCGAGGGAATCTGGACTGAGCATCAACAGTCTCCACTTTGGGAGGCCGAGGTGGGTGGATCATGAGGTCAGGATTTTGACACCAACCTGACCAACATGGTGAAACCCTGTCTCTACTAAAAATACAAAAATTAGCTGGGCATGGTGGCACATGCCTGTAATCCCAGCTACTTAGGAGGCTGAGGCAGGAGAATTGCTTGAACCCAGGAGGTGGAGATTGCAGTGAGCCGAGATGGCACACTGTACTCCAGGCTTGGCGACAGAGCAAGACTCTGTCTCAGAAAAAAAAAAAAAAAAAAAATGGCTACTCCATAGGCAGAGCTGCCACAAGGGCTGCTGGTTGGCTAAAAAACAAAACAAAACAAAACAAAAAAAAGCAATAGGTAGTATGTCAAATTACCTATTAAGCAACCAGGTGCAATACCTCACGCCTTTAATCCCAGCACTTTGGGAGGCCGAGGCTAATGGATCACGAGGTCAAGAGATCAATACTATCCTGGCCAACATAGTGAAATCATGTCTCTACTAAAAATACAAAAAAGTTAGCTGGGTGTGGTGGTGCGCACCTGTAGTCTCAGTTACTCGGAAGCTGAGGCAGGAGAATCACTTGAACCTGGGAGGCAGAGGTTGCAGTGAGCTGAGATCACGCCACTGCACTCCAGCCTGGCAACAGAATGAGACTCCGTCTCAAAAAAAAAAAAAAAAATTATCTATTAAACATAGGTAATTTATGTTACTATGGTGGCTCATGCCTGTAATCTCAGCACTTTGGGAGGCCCAGGTGGGCGGATCGCTTGAGCCCAGAAGTTCAAGACCAGCCTGGGCAATATGATGAAACCCCATCTGTACGAAAAATACAAAAATTAGTCAGGTGTGTTGGCATGCACCTGTGGTCTCAGCTACTCAGGATACTGAGGTGGGAGGATCACCTGAGCCCGGGAGGTCAAGGCTGTGATGATCCGTGATCCTGCAACTCCACTCCAGCCTGGATGACAGAGTGAGACCCTGTTTCAAAGAAATTTAAAAAAAAAAATGGTAATATGTGCCATGTTTGAAACCAAAAAATTCAATTAATACAAAAATGGATATTTTCTCCTCGCCCTTGTTGCTTTGCCTCAGAAGAACTATGTTTCCAGAGATAGTCTATGCCTGTAAAAGTATGTATGAGCCCAGGCATGGTGGCTCACGTCTGTAATCCTAGCACTTTGGGAGGCCGAGGCAGGCAGATCACCTGAGGTCGGGAGTTCAAGACCAGCCTGACCAACACGGAGAAACCCCCATCTTTACTAAAAATACAAAATTAGCCAGGCATGGTGGCACATGCCTGTAATCCCAGCTACTCGGGAGGCTGAGGAAGGAGAATAGCTTGAACCCGGGAGGCAGAGGTTGCAGTGAGCTGAGATTGTACCACTGTACTCCAGCCTGGGCAACAAGAGAAACTCTGTCTAAAAAAAAAAAAAAAATCATGTATAGGCTGGGTACAGTGGCTCATGCCTGCAATCCCAACACTTTGGGAAGCTGGGGCCGGAGAATCACTTGAGCCCAGGAGTTCGAAAACAACCTGGGCAATATAGCGAGATCCCGTCTCCACAAAAAGTTTAAAAATTAGTTGGGCCTAGTAGTATTGGCCTTTAGTCCCAGTTTCTCAGGAGGCTGAAGTAGGAGGAGCAGTTGAACCTGGAAAGTCAAAGCTTGAGCCTGGAAAGTGAGACGTGTTTGTGCCACTGCACTCCAGTCTGGGTGACAGAGAGAGATCTTGTCTTAAAAAGAGGAAAGAAAGAAAAGGAAAAAAAAAGTATGTACATATTATTTCCTATCTTCTCTAAAAAAACAAAACAAAACAATTAGTAGCATACTATGTATATTGTTTCTTACTTCCCTTATTTCACATCCTGGAGATGGTACCATGGCGGTATATTTAGATAAACCTCATTCTTTTCAGTGATTGCATAATATTATATTACATGGATAGGCTTGACCTTATTTACGCATTCCCTTATTGAAGAACATTTTAATTGTATCCAGTCTGTACTCTAACAAACAAGATTGCAATGAATATTCTTTGTATATCTTTGTGTATATGTACAAGTATATCTGGTAAGTCAGATGTATAGAAGTAGAATTATTTGATCCAAGATTATATAAAATTAATTTTTTTTTTTTTTTTTTTGAGATGGAGTCTCATTCTGTCACCCAGACTGGAGTGCAGTGGCATGATCTCGGCTCACTACAAACTCTGCCTTCCGGGTTCAAGTGATTCTCCTGCCTCAGCCTCCTGAGTAGCTGGGATTACAGGCGTCCGCCACCAAGCCTGGCTAATTTTGTATTTTAGTAGAGAGGGGTTTCACCATGTTGGCCAGGCTGGTCTTGAGCTCCTGATCTCAGGTGATCCTCCCACCTTGGCCTCCCAAAGTGCTGAGATTACAAGCGTGAGCCACCACACCTAGCCTCAATGGGGTTTTTGATATTTATCTAGGATGTTCCTCAAACCAGCTTCCCATCTTGAGGTTTCTGAATCTCCTATGATCACCACTTGTCTTGGCTGTAGGAATTAACTGAAAAAGATGTCCTTTACCTAAAAGCTACATGTGAAACTCCACTCCTAGCTTTACATTTGCAGTCCTTGTATTACTATGTTTCCTGCTGGTTCTGATGTAGTTCCACTCTTTCTAGAAGTCTCTCTCTTTTTTTTTTTTTTTTTTTTTTTTTTTGAGATGGAGTTTCACTCTTTTCGCCCAGGCTGGAGTGCAATGGTGCCGCCATCTTAGCTCACTGCAACCTCTGCCTCCCAGGTTCAAGCAATTCTCCTGCTGCAGCCTTCCGAGCAGCTGGGATTACAGGCGCCCACCACCACGCCAGGCATTACAGGCATGAGCCACTGCACCCAAACCCTAGAAGTCTCTTAACTATTATTATTTTTAACTTTAATTTTAATTTTAAAAAATTATAAATAGAGATGGGGTCTCCCTGTGTTGCACAGGCTGGTCTTGAACTCCTAGTCTCAAGTTGTCCTCCTGCCTTGGTCTCCCAAAACCCTGGGATTATGGGCATGAGCCACAGCATCTGTTTGTAAGCATTATATTTGAGAATATATATTATAGATGAATACTCTGGCTAACCTGGTGGATATAATCTGGAAACACCCATGATTACCCACTTAAAGATCAAAGTATCAGGCTGAGGCAGTGGCTCATGCCTATAATCCCAGCACTTTGGGAGGCCGAAGCAGGTGGATCACCTGAGGTTGGGAGTTTAAGACCAGCCTGACCAACATGGAGAAATGCCATCTCTACTAAACATACAAAATTAGCCAGGCGTGGTGGTGCATGCCTGTAATCCCAGCTACTCGGGAGGCTGAGGCAGGGGAAGGCTGAGGTTGCAGTGAGCCAAGATCGCACCACTGTACTCCAGCCTGGGCAACAGAACGAGACTCTGTCTCAAAAAAAAAAATCAAAGTATCACATGCCCTGTGCTTTTTAGTTGTTAGTGTTATGAAGGCAAAAGTGCCTTCTACATTGGTGATTGTTCCTATTTTACTGGGCATCAATGCATGTATACTGTGTGCTAGAAATAGCCTAAAAAGTATCCTGGGTTTTTTCTGAGGCAGGGTCTCACTGTGATGGCCAGGCTGGAGTGCAGTGGCACCATCTCTGCTCACTGCAGCCTTGAACTCTTGGGTTCAAGCAATACTCCTACCTTAGTAAGTAGGGGTAGTAAGAAGCTTCACTGGTCATCTCTCTGCTTTGGTTTAAGACAATGTTTGGTAGAATGTTACTTACCAGAAAACATCTCTAGGAAGAAGAAAAAACATAGTAGTTCAATTCCCAATGTGTACCTTTGATTTTTTTTTTTTTTTTTTTGAGACAGAGTCTCTCTCTGTTGCCCAGGCTAGAGTGCAGTGGTGCGATCTCGGCTCACTGCAACCTCCATCTCCTGGGTTCAAGTGATTCTCCTGCCTCAGCCTGCCGAGTAACTGGGATTACAGGCGTCCACCACCATGCCTGGCTAATTTTGTTTTTTCAGTAGAGATGGGGTTTCTCCATGTTGGCCAGGCTTTC
>NW_016818423.1:452716-454538 GCF_001698545.2 Rhinopithecus bieti
AAAAAAAAAAAAAGGTAAACTCCAAATCCTTCCCATGATCCTTGAGGATCCTCCTTGAGGCCTCTCAAAATCTGGCCTGGCCTCTCTGGGATTTTGAGACCAGTCTGGCCACCATGACAAAACCCCATTTCTACTAAAAATACAAAAATTACCTGGGCATGGTGGCACGTGCCTGTAATCCCAGCTACTTGGGAGGCTAAGGCAGGAGAAATGCTTGAACACAGGAGGCGGAGGTTGCAGTGAGCTGAGATCACACCACTGCAAGCCAGCCTGGGGAACAGAGCAAGACTCTGTCTGAAAAAAAAAAAAAAACCTGGCCTCTGCCTGCCCCTGAACTCATCCTCTCATCCTCTACCTCCCTCCTTTCTCCCTGTACTGCAGTGGCCTTCTTCCTGTTCTTCCTAATACCAGGGATGTTCCCTCCATCACTTCATTAATAGCTCAATTTCCCTTGGTCTCGTTTCTCCTAGTCTTTCATCACCACAATTGCAAGTCCTGCAGGAAAAAGAGCTTTCTTGCCCAACAAGACAGGGCTGGCTTTCATTGGTCCAAATTGGGTGGGCACATCCCTGAACCAATCACAGTTGTCAAGGGGCTGAGATGCTCTGATTAGTTGGGGTTGAGTCACATGCCCTGAAGCTGATGGAGGTGTGGACTGAGTGGAGGAGGACAATTTCCCAGAGAAAAAAATGGTGTCCTGTTACCAGAAGGGTGAAGTAATGCTGGGTAGCAGAAGTAACAGGTGTTTATTTTCAATGTTTGCATAGCACTTGACATATAGGAGATGCTGTTGTTTTCCAAAAAGCCAGCTTGCACTGCATGCAGGAACACCCTGAGAGCTCCTTCATCAATATTCATTCATTTTACAACTTTTTTTTTTTTTTTTGAAACGGAGTCTCACTGTGTCACCAGGCCCGAGTGCAGTGGCGCGATCTCGGCTCACCACGACCTCTGACTCCCTAGTTCAAGCGATTCTCCTGCCTCAGCCTCTCGAGTAGCTGGGATTACAGGCACGTGCCACCATGCCCAGCTAATTTTTGTATTTTTGGTAGAGATGGGGTTTCATCATATTGGCCAGGATGGTTTCCATCTCCTGACCTCGTGATCTGCCCACCTCAGCCTCCCAAAGTGCTGGGATTACAGGCGTGAGCCACTGTGCCCGGCCACAACTTTGTATTGATATCATCACTCAGTTCCACACTTAGTCTCAAAGGAATCTGCTACTCTCTTGAATCAAAATGTGATAATGTAATAGAGTATGTGACTTGTCTAGAAGAATAGTGCTGAGCATTCATTCACCAATATTTAATAGGCTTTTACTAGCTTCAGAAAGAAACTGAGATGACAGCTGTGATCGCCATAGGCAGTCTGTCTCCTCCTGGGGCTTATATGCTTGTGGAAAAAAGACAGATAGTCAAAAAGAAATGTCAGTGTAAATGGAGACACAAGCCACTCATGAAACATACTTTTCAGGGAGAAAAATTAAACAGACTAACAGGCTTTTGTACCTTTAGAACTGAGTACTGGTATTAATCATTTTTTAAAAAGTAATGTCGGCCGGGCGCGGTGGCTCAAGCCTGTAATCCCAGCACTTTGGGAGGCCAAGACGGGTGGATCATGAGGTCAGGAGATCAAGACCATCCTGGCTAACACGGTGAAACCCCGTCTCTACTAAAAAATACAAAAAACTAGCCGGGCGAGGTGGCGGGCGCCTGTAGTCCCAGCTACTCGGGAGGCTGAGGCAGGAGAATGGCGTAAACCCGGGAGGCGGAGCTTGCAGTGAGCTGAGATCCGGCCACTGCACTCCAGCCTGGGCGACAGA
>NW_016818423.1:455470-471088 GCF_001698545.2 Rhinopithecus bieti
GGGCGCGGTGGCTCAAGCCTGTAATCCCAGCACTTTGGGAGGCCAAGACGGGTGGATCATGAGGTCAGGAGATCGAGACCATCCTGGCTAACACGGTGAAACCCCGTCTCTACTAAAAAAATACAAAAAACTAGCCGGGCGAGGTGGCGGGCGCCTGTAGTCCCAGCTACTCGGGAGGCTGAGGCAGGAGAATGGCGTAAACCCAGGAGGCGGAGCTTGCAGTGAGCTGAGATCCGGCCACTGCACTCCAGCCTGGGCGGCAGAGCGAGACTCCGTCTCAAAAAAAAAAAAAAAAAAAAAGTAATGTCATAATGAGATACACTACACCCATTCCAATGACTAAAAGTAAAATGCTGGCAATGTCAAATGCTTAAGTGGATGTGGAGCAACTGGAATGCTTATAATTTTTGGTGAGAATGGAAAATGGGCCTGGGCACAGTGGCTCAAGCCAGTAATCCCAGGACTTTGGGAAGCTGAGGCAGGAGAATGGCTTGAGCACGGGAGGTCGAGGTTGCAGTGAGCTATGATCACACTACTGCACTCCAGCCTGGGTGACAGAGTGAGGCTTTGTTTCAAAAAAAAAAGAAAGAAAGAAAGAAAAAAAAAAAAAGAAAAGAAAGAATGTGAAGAATGGAATGAAAAGTAAAAGGATATAACTATATAACTTGAGAGGGCTGTTTGGCAGTTTCTTTTTTTCTTTTTCTTTTTTGTGAGACGGGGTCTTGCTCTCTTCTCCAGGCTGGAGTACAATGGCCCAATCTCGGCTCACTGCAACCTCCGCCTCCTGGGTTCAAGTGATTCTCCTGTCTCAGCCTCCTGAGTAGCTGGGATTACAGGTACGCACCACCAGGCCCGGCTAATTTTTGTATTTTTAGTATAGATGGGGTTTCGCCATGTTGGCCAGGCTGGTCTTGAACTCCTGACCTCAGGTAATCTGCCCGCCTCAGCATCCCAAAGCACTGGGATTACAGGCGTGAGCCACCGCGCCCGGCCAAGTTGTGTATTTCACTGAATGCAAATTAAGTCTCAATTAAAAAAACAGTAATTGCAAATATTTTAATAGACGTTACAGCATGCTATGGAAATATGCCAGAGGGTGACTCCATGAGGGTGTGCCCGAGAAATCAGGGAAAGTCTTTACTAAGAAAGTGAGATTTCAAAGATTTGGGAAGACTACAAATTGCCCATACAAAGCGGGATAGGGGAGTAGGGTGAACTCAATACAAAAATGTTAGCTTCTTTCGGTGACGGTCTTCCAAACACAAGTATCTAACATTCAGCTTATGCCTGCAGATACTCTACATTTGTGTTTTGGCATTTAATTTAATTTCACAGCGATCCTTCGACTTCACAATTTTGGCTCCCATTCTACAAGTGAGAAAACTGAGGTTCAGGAAGGTCAAAGGACCCGTTGAAGGCCATGAGGTAGGATGCGCCAGAAGCCAGGCTTGAGACCTGCATACTCGGCGAGAGCTTCTCCAACGCACAGCCTGAAATAGGAACCACAGGCTTTCCAGGTGGGGAGGCTGGCGCTGAGGAATGTTGTCCGGAACAAAGGGCTCGGCTCGTGCGCCCGCACACCCGCCTCCCCCGGCGCCGGCCTCGGTCTCCAGAGACAGTGGGGCGGGGGTGGAGGAGCCCAGGTCTGGTTACCCTCCGTAGAGTCAGCGCTCCCAGGACCCGAGCGGGTTGACTCCGGAACAAAGACAGTCCTTGGGGCGGGGACGGGGGCGGGACGGGGCCCGATCCAGGGACAGGAAGGAGCGGGGGGAGGGGCGGAGTCGGAGTCGAGGGAGGGGCGGAGCCTGGGCCGGGAGACGAGGGCGGGGAGCGGCCGGGCCCTGGGCGGGGAAGGGCGAGGCTGGATCTCTGGAACGCAGTCCGTGAGGGATCGGCGGGGCGGGGCGGGGGGCGGGGCGGGCGGGCGGGGCGGGCGGCGGGCGGGGCGGGGGCGGGGCGGGGGCGGCGGGGCGGGTGGAGTTGATCGTAAGTGGTAGGGAAGGGGGCTGGGGTGTGGGGTCTAGCGGGAACTCTATTCTGGGGGCTAAAGTAGGTGTGCGGAGGCGACCCGAGCCCCAGGGAGAGCGGGCGGGGGAGCCAGGTGCCTTTTGGGGGCGGGAGACGCGAGAGGCTGGAGGGCCCCTAACCCCGGAGAAGGGGAGGGCGCGGGGCAGGACTGGAGGCGAGGCCTGGCCGTAGGAGCCGGGGTCGGCGGGGTCAGGGCGCGACCCTATCTGGGGGAATCAGCAGGTAGCCCGGGAGAGGCCGGGAGGGGGTGCAGAGGACGGCGCCGGGGCCACGTGGAGTCTGCGCGTCCCACCCGCTTTGGGCCGCAACCCGCTACCCCCGAGCTGCCACACTGTTGGCCCCGCTGCATGTCTGTCCTGACGACGCTCAGGTCCCAGGCTGTGCGGCTCCCTGCCGAGCCCTGGAGCAAGTCCTTCCCTGCGTGGATCTTGTTTCTGCTTCTGTGAAATGACGATGGCCCTTCTTGTTTTGCAGGGCCCTGGGAGGGTGGGTTGAGAGAATGGAAGTGAAGAGGAAGGCTTCACTATCACCTTAACTAACATGTGTTTCCTACCGTTAAATAAAAATTATAGGAGGCCATTGTTTTGGACTAAGTCTCTGTACCAGGCCCCAGCCGACCAGACTAAAAATCAAAACAGAGGCAGTCACCCATGCTAAAGTTCCACATTAACATGGAAACTGAGTTGCCATCTGACCTGGGGAGAAATCAAGAGACAACAGCCAATTTCCCAAACAGGCCAGTTTAAATCTTCAATCAACATCACAGCATTTCCCTGCTTTAATCCTATGCAAAAAAAGGTGGCCTGAAAGGACCTGATGGTAACCAATCGGTTATTATTCTATTGGTCTTTCCTGCCTTACAAGAAAAGTAAAAGTAACTTTGAAAAATAACTAATATACTTTTTTTTTGTTGTTGTTTTTGAGACGGAGTCTCGCTGTCGTTCAGACTGGAGTGTAGTGGTGCGATCTCGCCTCACTGCAACCTCTGCTTCCCGGGGTTCAAACGATTCTTCTGCTTGGCCTCGCAAGTAATTGGGACCACAGGAGCGCACCACCACGCCCAGTTAATTTTTTTTTAATTTTTTTATTTTTAGTAGAGACAGGGTTTAACCATTTTGGCCCGGCTGGTCTTGAACTCCTGAGCTCAAGTGGTCTCACAAGGTGCTAGGATTACAGGCATAACCCACTGTGTCCAGCCTTTTTTTTTTTTTCCCCTAAGATACAGGGTCTAGCTTTGTCACCAAGGCTGGAGTGCAGTGGCATAGTGGCATAAACCCAGCTCACTGATGCTTTGACCTCCTGGGCTCAAGCAGTCCTCCTGCCTCAGCCTCCTGAGTACCTGGGACCACAGGTGCACACCTCCACACTCTGCTTATTTTTTATTTTTTATTTTTTTTGAGATGGAGCCTTGCTCTGTCACCCAGGCTAGAGTGCAATGGCGCCATCTCAACTCACTGCAACCTCCGCCTCCTGGGTTCAAGAGATTCTCCTGTTTCAGCCTCCTGAGTAGCTGGGATTACAGGCACATGCCACCACGCCTGGCTAATTTCTTTGTATTTTTAATAGAGACGGGGTTTCGCCATGTTGGCCAGGCTGGTCTTGAACTCCTGACCTCAGGTGATCCGCCTGCCTCGGCCTCCTAAAGTGCTAGGATTACAAGTGTGAGCCACTGAGCCCAGCCTTTTTTTGAAATGGACTCTCACTCTGTTGCCTAGACTGGAGTTGGAGTGCAGTGGTGCGATCTTGGCTCACTACAACCTCTGTCTCCCAGGTTCAAGCGATTCTTGCGCCTCATCCTCATCCCATCCGAGTAGCTGGGATTACTGCTCATTTTTGTATTTTTGGTAGAGTCACAGTCTCTTCATGTTGGCCAGGCTGGTCTCGAACTCCTGACCTCAAGTGATCCACCCGTCTCAGCCTCCCAAAGTGCTGGGATTACAAGCGTGAGCCACCGCACCTGGCCATTTAAAAAAAAAAAAAAAATTTTTTTTTTTTTGAGATGGAGTTTCACTCTTGTTGCCCAGGCTAGGGTGCAATGGCACAATCTCGGCTCACTGCAACCTCTATCTCCTGGGTTCAAGCAATTCTCCTACGTCGGCCTCCCAAGTAGCTGGGATTATAGACACCTGCCACCACGCCCAGCTAAATATTGAATTTTTAATAGAGACAGGGTTTCACCATGTTAGCCAGGCTGGTCTCGAACTCCTTACGTCAGGTGGTCCGCTCGCCTTGGCCTCCCAAAGTGCTAGGATTACAGGCGTGAACCACCTTACCTGGCCCATTTTAAAATTTTTGTAGAGATGGGGTATCACCATGTTGGCCAGGCTGGCCTGAAACTCCTGGGCCCAAGGGATCCTCCCATCCCAGCCTCCTGAATCACTGGTATTGCAGGTGTGATCCGGGGTTCTGGGCCTAATATACTCTTTGTTCTTTGCTGATGCTTTCTTTAGCCCTTCTGTTTATAAAGCCAAGCTCGGCTGCTCAGATCATTGACTACTGGGGAGGCTGAGGCAAGATAATCGCTTGAACTTGGGAGGCGGAGGTTGCAGTGAGCCGAGATCGTGCCATTGTACTCCAGCCTGGGCAACAAGAGCAAAACTCCGTCTGGGCGGAGGGCAGGGAGGAAAGTCTAGGGGCAGCGGAGATATAGCGCCAGCCAGCAGGTGTCGCTGTGACAGTCATTCTCCTTGGTGTTCTGATGGAAAGAGCAGAGTGAGATACTTAAATCGGATTAAGATTGTGTAGACAGGGAAGAGAGAGCAATGGTAAACACGGGCTGTACCTCTGCTGGAGACAGTAGGGAGGTTGAATGATATCACTTAGGAAAAATGCTCAGCCAGGTGCTCAACAAACAGAAAAGATTTTCTAGGAACTTTACTACCTGTGTCATTTTTCTTTTTCCTCTCTCTCTCTCTCTCTGTATGTGTGTGTGTGTGTGTGTGTGTCATTTTTCTTTTCTCACTGAGTGAGACAGGATCTTACTCAGTTGCCCAGGCTGGAATGCAGCAGCATGATCACAGCTCACTGCAGCCTCGACTTCCCTGAGCTCAGGTGATCCTCCCATCTTAGGCTCCCCTGTAGCTGAAACTACAGGCAGGCGCTAATTTTTGTATTTTTTATAGAGGTAGGTTTTTGCAGTGTTGCCCAGGCGAGTCTCAAGTTCCTGGGCTCAAGTGATCTCCTGCCTCAGCCTCCCAAAATGCTGGGATTAAGACTGTGCCTGGCCTTATTTTTCTTAATTTCTCTGTGCCCCCGTTTCCTCATCTATAAAATAGGATGCTGTGAAGATTTATGTCTGTCTGGCATGTTGTAAGGACTTAGTAAGGGTTTCATGATTATTTTCCTCCTATCAGCAGCAACCTGCCTTGCTGGGCTCCCCGAGTTTTATTTCCCCCACCTGTGAAGACCTCTTGTCACACCAAGGACCCACCCTGGACACAAGGGCAGGATACTGAGGGGGCAGAGATGTGTTCAGGGTGTGTTCACTCTGGAGGGTGAGAGAGTTTGAAAGTCAGTTTCAGCCAGGCGCAGTGGCTCATGCCTGTAATCCCGGAACTTTGAGAAGCCTAGGCAAGTGGATCACCTGAGGTCAGGAGTTTGAGACCAGCCAGCCAACACGGTGAAACCCCGTCTCGACTAAAAATACAAAAATAAGGTGGCACACGCCTATATGGAGGTTGCAGTGAGCCGAGATGGCGCCACTACACTCCAGCCTGGGCAACAAAGCAAGACTGTCTCAAAAAAAAAAACCCGGTGTCCACCGGCAGGTGACATCATCGCTAAAACTCAGTTTTCCTGTCTATGAAATGGATATCAGTGAAAGAGCCAGCAGCGAATGTGAAACTCCAGCCTACTGTCTGGCACAGAGTGGGCATTCAAATAGCAGTAGCTGCAGGGCTTGTTGGCACTGGTGTTGGGGGCTTGGGACCCCTGCTGTCTCATCACAGATCACCAACCAAGCTGTGGTTATTTTATTTTTTGAGACAGGGTCTCACTCCAGTTGCCCAGGTGGAGTGCAGTGGCACCACCTCAGCTCACTTCAGCCTCAATCTCCTGGGCTTAGGTGATTCTCCCACCTCAGCCTCCTGAATAGCTCCAACTACAGGGGTGTGTCACCATACCCAGCTAATTTTTTGGTATTTTTTTGTAGAGACAGAGCTTCACCATGTTGCCCAAGCTGGTCTTGAATTCCTGGACTTAAGCAATCTGCCCGCCTCAGCCTCCCAAAGTGCTGGGATTACAAGTGTGAGCCACCACCTCCCCCCGGCCCCCAGCCCAAGCGGTGTTTTTGTTCTTGTTGTTGTTGTTGAGACAGAGTTTTGCTCATGTTGCTCAGGCTGGAGTGCAATGCCGTGATTTTGGCTCACTGCAACCTCTGTCTCCCAGGTTCACGCTATTCTCCTATCTCAGTCTCCTGAGTAGCTGGGATTACAGGCATGCGCCACCATGCCTGCTAATTTTGTATTTTTAGTAGAGACAGGATTTCTCCATGATCTCGAACTCCTAACCTCAGGTGATCCACCAGCCTCGGCCTCCCAAAGTACTGGGATTACAGGCTTGAGCCACTGCACCCAGCTCTTTTTTTTGAGACAGTGTCTTGCTCTTGTTGCTCAGGCTGGAGTGCAGTGGCACAACCTCAGCTCACTGAAACCTCTGCCTCCCGAGTTCAAGTGATTCTTGTGCCTCAGCCTCCCAAGTAGCTGGGATTACAGGTGCCTGCCACCATGCCCAGCTAATTTTTGTATTTTTAGTAGAGACAGGGTTTTGCCATGTTAGAGAGGCTGGTCTTGAACTCCTGGCCTCAGGTCATCTGCCCACTTTGGCCTCTCAAAGTGCTGGGATTACAGGCATGAGCCACTGCACCCGGCCACCAAAGCTGTGATTTTTTTTTTTTTTTTTTTTTTTTTTGAGACAGAGTCTCGCTCTGTCTCCCAGGCTAGAGTGCAGTGGTATGATCTCAGCTCACTGCAACCTCCGCCTCCTGGGTTCAAGCGATTCTTCTGCCTCAGCCTCCGGAGTAGCTGGGACTACAGGCAAGTGCCAGTATGCCAGCTAATTTTTTGTATTTTTAGTAGACAGATATTTCACTGTTTTAGCCAGGATGGTCTCGATCTCCTGACCTCATGATCCACCCGCCTCGGTCTCCCAAAGTACTGGGATTACAGGTGTCAGCCACGGTGCCTGGCCAAAGCTGTGGTTCTTAATCTAATGTTTGGTAAACTGTGATGGCAGCCTGGGGTCCTCATGCCAGTGTGATGTTTCCAATATCCAGAGAACCATCCCATAGTTAAGTGGGAAGAGGTTGCTCAGGCCCACAGAAGAATCTCTGTTTGGGGCTATCATCCGCTCTCCAGAAGGCCACATAGTGTGTCCTGCCCAGCAGAGCTGCTGGGACAGCTGTTGTTAGCAAATGGGAAACTAATTAACTGTTAACCAATACTCTGTTTTTAAAAATGGGACCCGGTTGTGGACGTTAGAAAGTGGGGAGCAGCTGAGGGGGATGGCTCACGCCTGTAATCCCAGCACAACAAGGCCGAGATGGGAAGATTGCTTGAACCCAGGAGTTCGAGATCAGCCTGGACAACATGGTGAAACCTCATCTCTACAAAAAGAAAAAAATTAACTGGGTATGGTGGTGCACGCTTGTAGTTCCAGCTACTCAGGAGGCTGAGGTAAATCACTTGAGCCCAGGAGGTCGAGGCTGCAGTGAGCCATGATCGTGCCACTGCATTCCAACCTGGGCAAGACAGCAAAATCCTATCTCAACAACAACAACAAAAAAAGGTGGGAATGGCCGGGTGCGGTGGTTCATGACTGTAATCCCAGTACTTTGGGAGGCCGAGGCGGGTGGATCATTTAAAGTTAGGAGGCGTTCAAGACTAGCCTGGCCAACATGGTGAAACCCTGTCTCTTCTAAAAATACAAAAATTAGCTGGGTCTGGTGGCAGGCACCTGTAATCTCAGCTACTGGGGAGGCTGAGGCAGGAGAATATCTTGAATCCGGGAGGCAGAGGTTGCAGTCAGCCGCGATTGCACCACTGCACTCCAGCCTGAATAACAGAGCAAGACTCCATCTCAGGAAAAAGAAAAAAAAAGGGTGGGAATGCTGATCTAGTTTACATTCTCCACTTTAACTCAAACACCATTTTACAGGCAGAGACACTGAGGCCCTAGTTTGAAGCTCCAAGGTCACAGTCTAGTTTTTGTTAAGACCAGGGGTCAGGGATTGTCACTGTCCTATAGTAGAAAAGAACTAATGTTTACTGGTGATATACTATGTGTCAGGTGGTTTATAAGCATTCTCCTTAATTATCACAATAACTCTGAGATATTATGCCATTTTACAGAATAGAAAAATAAGGCGCAAGATCTAAATGCTCACTTTTCCTTCATGGTAACTTTACTTTCTTTCCTCTGCCTAGAACAGTGGTTCTCAAGTGGGGGTGTTGTCCTCCAGGGTCATTTGGCAATGTCTGGAGACATTTTTGGTTGTCACAACCGGGAGTGGGGGGTGCATGTTGTGGCTAGAGCCTAGGGATGCTGCTCAACATCCTACAGTGCACAGGATGGCCTCCCACAACCAGGAATTATCTAGCCCCAAATGGCAGCACTGCTGAGCTTGTGAAGCTCCGATCTAAAATAATGCACGACCTTCCCTCTGGGTCACCCTGGGAAGCCTCTCCTGATTCCCCACCCAGGAGAGGTTGCTCCTCCCTGTAGCCCCTGCAGCCACCAGCCATGCTGTTAACAGGACTGGTTGTGCTGCCTCTACCCAGAGCTCTTTGGGTAAATGGTATTGAAGGTATATTCAGTAAATGCTTATTGACTTAAAACACAGTTAGGGCTGGGTGCGGTGGCTCACGCCTGTAACCCCAGCACTTTGGGAGGTTGAGGCAGGTAGATCACCTAAGGTCAGGAGTTTGAGACCAGCCTTGCCAACATGGTGAAACCCGTCTCTACTAAAAATACAAAAATTAGCTGGGCATAGTGGTATGTGCCTGTAATCCCAGCTACTCGGGAGGCTGAGGCAGGAGAATAGCCTGAACCTGGAAGGTGGAGGTTGCAGTGAGCTGAGATCGCACCATTGCACTCCAGCCTAAGCAACGAGAGCGAAACTCCATCTCAAAAAACAAAACAAACAAACAAAAAAACAAACAAACCAAAAATCACAGTTAGTGTCTTTCATCTATTGACTTCTTGCTGCAATTAGGCTGGTGGCTTTTCCAGGACTGGGATGTTTGTGAAAGACCCCACAGCCTCTGTATCCTTGCCAGAGAGGTGGCAGGCTTTCTGTCACTTCAATTGTGCAAATTGAGGCCATAGGACCAGTTACCAATGTAGATGTAGTACAGTGCAGAGGTTAAAAGCACAAGATTTTATGTCAGAAAGATCTTGATTTAAGTCCTAGCCCTACAACTCACTGTGTGACCTTGGACATGGTACTTAACCTCTCACAGTCTCAGTTTCCTCGGTTATGAACTACAAGTAATAATAGTATCTACCTTGTTGGGTCATTGTGAGGATTGAATTGGACATTCCATCCATAGTGCTTAGCACAGTGCTGGCAATTTCAGCATTCTGAAAATGCTGGCCATTACTATTATTAGGAGACACCCTGGGGTTTTCACTCAATGATATCAGGTTCCTTCTCACTCTGAAATTCCCAAAACATGCTAGGCTGTCTCACACCCCTGTGCTGTTTGACCTCTTTGAACAAGCTGTACTGTGGCTTAGAATGCTGTTCTCCCCACGCATGTCTTCCAAATATACTCCTCTTCATCCTTCAAGTCTCAGTTCACGTGCCATGTCTTCTGTGAAGACTCCATTGATTGCCCTCTTCTGCTGTGCTTCCAGCATGAGCCTCCACCTGCCCTGGAATCCGACTGCCATTAGAGCCCTGATTCTGTTTTTTTTTTTTTTTTTTTTTTTTTTTTTTTTTTTTTGTATTAAGTTTCTCCCCATCCAGTCTGAGGGCTCTCCCCAGGAATAAGGACTGGCCAACATGGAGAAATCCCGTCTCTACTAAAAATACAAAACTTAGCCGGCTGTGGTTGGCGGGCACGTGTAATCCCAGCTACCCCGGGGGGGGTACTGAGGTGGGAGAATCACTTGAACCTGGGAGGCGGAGGTTGCAATGAGCCGAGATGCCACCACTGCACTCCAGCCTGGGCTACAGAGGGAAACTCTGTCTCAAAAAACAACAACAACAACAAAACAGAGACAGAGGCTGGAGTGCAGTGGCATGATCTTGGCTCACGGCAACCTCTGACTGCTGGGTTCAAGTGATTCTCCTGCCTCAGCCTCCTGAGTAGCTGGAACTACAGGCATGTGCCACCACAGCTGGTTAATTTTTTAATTTTTTGTAGACACAGTATCTTGCTATGTTGTCTAGACTGGCCTTGAACTTCTGGGCTCAAGCAATCCTCCCACTTTGGCCTCCAGAGTGCTGGGATTACAGGTGTGAGCCACTTCCCCAGGCCCCTTGTTTATTTATTGTATGTGTCCTTCCAGTAGACATCCTCACCAAGAGCAGGGATTACTCTCTGCTTAGTTCACTGCTTATTCCCAATTCCTGGCACATAGTAGGTGCTTAATAAACATCTGAAGGATGAATTCAGATGCACGGGCTCCAGGTTCCAACGAATTACAACCTGTTATGCAGGTGGAACCCAGGAATCTGTATTTTATTTTTAAAATGTATACATATATATGTTTATAAACTTTATTTTAGGAGACAGGATTTCACTATGTTGCCCAGGGTAGACTCAAACTCCTGGTCTCAAGGGATCCTCTTGTCTCAGACTCCCAAATAGCTAGGACTACAGGTGCACCCCACTGAGCCTAGTGGAATCTATTATTATTATTATTATTATTATTATTATTTTTGAGACAGCGTCTTCCTCTGTTGCCCAGGCTGGAGTGCAGTAGTGCAGTCTTAGCTCACTGCAACTTCTGCCTCCCAGGTCCAAGCAATTATCATGCTCTAGCCTCCCCTACAGCTGGGATTACAGGTGTGTGCCACCACGCCTGGCTAATGTTTGTATTTTTAGTAGAGACGGGGTTTCGCTATGTTGGCCAGGCTGGTCTCGAACTCCTGGCCTCAAGTGATCTGCCGACCTTAGCCTCCCAAAGTGTTGGGATTACAGGCATGAGACACCGTGCCCGGCTGTGTCTGTATTTTAGAAAGGCATCCCAAGTAGGCCTGGCGCAGTGGCTCACGCCTGTAATCCTAGAACTTTGGGAGGCCGAGGCAGGCAGATCACGAGGTCAGGAGATCGAGACCATCCTGGCTAACGCAGTGAAACCCTGTCTCTATTAAAAATACAAAAAAAAAAAAAAAAAAAAAAATTAGCTGGGCATGGTGGCGGGCGCCTGTAGTCCCAGCTATTCTGGAAGCTGAGGCAGGAGAATGGCGTGAACCCAGGAGGCAGAGCTTGCAGTGAGCTGACATCGTGCCACTGCACTCCAGCCTGGGTGACAGAAAGAGACTCCGTCTCAAAAAAAAAAAAAATGGCATCCCAAGTATAGTGAAGGTTGAGAAGCCCTATCCCAGAACGTCAGCAGTAAAGCAGCCAGCGAATATCACGCAAGCAAAATCTAGCCCTCTCATTTCACAGATGACACCACCAAGACCAGAGCGGGAGTAGTTCCCCAAGGTCACAGGTTGTTGACAGAGAAAGAACGAGTGCCAACAGTAGGGTCAGATACCCAGCACAAGGCTCCCTGGAGCTCCAGCTGGCCTGGGCCTGCTCAGTTTCATTCCAGGGCCAACCGAGGGGAACTGCTGAGTCACTGGAACTGAGGCCCACGGCAGGGTGTGGCCTGCATCTCCTGGGTAGGGGTGGAGCAGAGTGGGACTGCTCCCACCTCCTCCGGTGACTGAGGCTGAGGCTGGAAAAGGGACAGACAGAGAGCTCAGACTGGCTCCCCATTCGCAGGACCCCTCCCTTCAAGTGAAACCACCTTTGCAAAGATTACAAGTGGGGAAATTATGAGCGTGAAAGGATCTGACCTAACCGACACCATCTCGCTTCTAACCTCTGAGCGGCCCTTGTTCGTTCTTGGGTGTTGGCCAAACCAACCTTGGGAAGGAATTTAGTTTATACTTTAACTTTGAAACAAAAATTGTAATAGCCCTTTCCCGAAATAAATCCCCGTTTTTTTTTTTTTTTTTGAGACTGAGTCTTGCTCTGTCGCCCAGGCTGGAATGCAGTGGCACGATCTCAGCTCACTGCAAGCTCCGCCTCCTAGGTTCCCGCCATTCTCCTGCCTCAGCCTCCCCGGTAGCTGGGACTACAGGCGCCCACCAGCATGCCCGGCTAATTTTTTCGGTATTTTTTTTAGTAGAGATGGAGTTTCACCTTGTTAGCCAGGATGGTCTCGATCTGCCTGACCTAGGTGATCTGCGCTCCGATTTACGGCCTATGCTGGAAAACTCACCAAAGTGCTAGGGAGGATACAGGGGTGAGCCACTGCACGCCGGCCGGAAATTAAATCCCCTTCTTTGCCTGGGGACGAATCCTCTTCATAGGACTAAGAAATTACATGATTAGAGATTTACAGTTTAGGCTGGGCGCAAGTGGCTCACGCCTGTGAATCCCAGCACTTTGGAGAGGCCAGAAGTGGCGGATCACGAGTCAAGAGTTTCAGACCAGCCTGAACAATATAGTGGAACCCACCGTCTCTACTAAAAATACAAAAGTTAGCTGGGCGTAGTGGCGCGCATCTGTAATCCCAGCTACTTGGGAGGCTGGGGCAGGAGAATCGCTTGAACCTGGAAGGCAGAGGTTGCAGTGAGCTGAGATCACACCACTGCATTCCAGCCTGGGCAACAGGGCGAGACTCTGTCTCAAAAAAAAAAAAAAAAAAAGGAAATTACAGTTTATTGGGAGGCCGAGGCGGGCAGATCACCTAAGGTCAGGAGTTCAAGACCAGCCTGGCCCACATGGTGAAACCCCATCTCTACTAAAAATACAAAAGTTAGCTGGGTGTGTGATGGTGGGCGCCTATAATTCCAGCTACTCGGGAGGCTGAGGCAGGAGAATCGCTTGAACCCAGGAGGCAGAGGTTGCAGTGAGCCGAGATCCTGTCACTGCACTCCAGCCTGGGTGACAGAGCAAGACTCAGTCTCAAAAAAAAAAAAAAAATTACGGTTTAGGAACCATGCAGGCTCTGGCTGCAAGAGCCTGAATCTCCTCAAATTGCTCCTGGGAATAACATCACTGTTGCAAAACCTAAGATAAGTGCTTGAGATATTTTGCAGACCTTGCTGTTCCCAGCTGACGCCATCCAGACCCATAATCTGGCTCAACCAGTTCTTCGATCTCACCCTGAAACAGTAGACAGCATGAAAAACTCACTTCATAGGGGCTTGGCGCAGTGGCTCACGCCTATAATCCCAGCACTTTGGGAAGCTGAGGCAGGCAGATCACAAGGTGAAACCCTGTCTCTACAAAAAATACACAAAAATTAGGTGGGCTTGGTGGCGCATACCTGTAATCCCAGACACTCGGGAGGCTGAGGCAGCAGAATTGCTTGACCCCGGGAGGCGGAGGATGCAGTGAGCCGAGATCGCGCCACTGCACTCCAGCCTGGGTGACAGAGTGAGACTCTGTCTCAAAAAAAAGAAAGAAAAACTCACCTCAGCCTCATGGTTCCTGTTGTTTTTATCCCCAACCTGACCAATTAGCACTCCCCACTTCCTGAGCCCCTACCCACTAAATTAACTTAAAAACTCCCATCCCTGAATTTTCAGGGAGGCTTATTTAAGTAGCAAAACTTCGTTCTCCCGTACAGCCAGCTCTGCATGAATTACTCTTTCTCTATTGCAATTCTCCTGTCCTGATAAATCGGCACTGTCCAGGCAGTGGGTAAGGAGAATTCATTGGGCGTTTACACCAGGACCCCAACCTTTGACCAAACTAATTTTGTGGTGAAGTTAAACCAATGCTCAATTTCAGGAATTGGTTATAGCCTTTGAAATGGCTAATCCATTTTTAAAAATTTTAAGATTGTCAGTAATAAATAAAACTAAGCTTACATGTAATTCAGCTTTGAGAAAATATTCTTATTTTATTTTTATATTGTGAGACAGAGTCTCACTCTGTTATCCAGGCTGGAGTTCAGTGGCGTGATCTTGGCTCACTGCAACCTCCACCTCCCTGATTCTAGTGAGTCTCCTGCCTTAGCCTCCCGAGTAGCTGGGACTACAGGTGTGTGCCACCACACCCGGCTAATTTTTGTATTTTCAGTAGAGATTGGGTTTCACCATGTTGGCCAGGCTGGTCTCGAATTCCTTACCTCAGGTGATCTGCCTGCCTTGGCCGCCCAAAGTGCTGGGAGAGGAATGAGCCATTGCACCGGCCAGTTTTGAGTAAATCTTCTTTTTTTTTTTTTTTGAGATGACGTCTCACTCTGTCACCCAGGCTGGAGTGCAGTGGCATGATCTCGGCTCACTGCAAACTCCGCCTCCTGGGTTCAAGTGATTCTTCTGCCTCAGCCTCCCGGGTAACTGGGACTACAGGTGCCTGCCACCACACCTGGCTAATTTTTGTATTTTTAGTATAGATGGGGTTTCACCATATTGGCCAGGCTGGTCTCAAACTCCTGACTTTGTGATCCACCCGCATCGGCCTCCCAAGTGCTGGGATTACAGGCGTGAGCTACTGCACCCAGCTTGAGAAAATATTCTTAAAGCCTAGCTCTTGATATGAGGGAGATGGCAGGCATAATTTGACAGGGCCTTGAAGACAGTGACATAGGTGGAGTTTCAAAACTGTTTGAATGCCTCTTTACTAGGGCCTAAGATTTCCCAAACCTGGATCACCTGGGGCACTGGTGAAACACACAGATTCCCATCACTGCCTTGGAGATGTTGGATTCAGTGTGTCTCAGAGTAATTGGGGCTCAGGAATCTGGATTCTAAGGGATTCTTAAATTCTCCAAGACTGGGCCAGGCGTGGTGGCTCATGCCTGTAATCCTAGCACTTTGGGAGGCCTAGGTGGGTGAATCGCCTGATGTCAGGAGTTCAAGACCAGCCTGGTCAACATGGCGAAACCTCACTGTTTGGACGAACGGAGGCAAGATGGCGCATTTCCGGGTTCTTCATCACCAACTTTTCCCGTGTGCGCGAAAATGCAGCTGGCGCCCGGGAAGGTCTAGAGTAATCAGGCATGCACCAGGTGATGTCAATCCGAAGAGACCAAGATTTACCTGGTCGCACCTGCGGAGCCCCTCCCCTCCCGGACACGCCCGTGCCCTGCCTATTGCCCTTCCACTCCTAGAAAAGCTGCTCTCGGCCAGGCGCGGTGGCTTAAGCCTGTAATCCCAGCACTTTGGGAGGCCGAGACGGGCGGATCACGAGATCAGGAGATCGAGACCATCCTGGCTAACACGGTGAAACCCCGTCTCTACTAAAAAATACAAAAAACTAGCTGGGCGAGGTGGCGGGCGCCTGTAGTCCCAGCTACTCGGGAGGCTGAGGCAGGAGAATGGCGTAAACCCCCGAGGCAGAGCTTGCAGTGAGCTGAGATCCGGCCACTGTACTCCAGTCTGGGCGACAGAGCGAGACTCCGTCTCAAAAAAAAAAA
>NW_016818423.1:474626-476818 GCF_001698545.2 Rhinopithecus bieti
CCCTCCCCTCCCCGACACGCCCGTGCCCTGCCTATTGCCCTTCCACTCCTAGAAAAGCCGCTCTCAGTGGGCGCGCTGGGGCGGGCTTCCTCAGCCCCTATTTTTGTCGGGACTGTATCAGGAACTCCGCCCGAGACCCCTGCTGGGCGACTTTCTTGGTCTCCTTTGCCGGAGGCCGACAGATTTCACCCACACACCTTCTTCCCTGAAGCTAGATGACCAAAGAATAAATTTGCAGTTTTGCTTTTAGCCTTGCCTACTCGCTGGTTCTTTTGTGCTCGGTCTGGTGGTCTTAGAAAAACAAATCACTCACCTCTACTAAAATTACAAAAATTAGCCAGGCGTGGTGGCACATGCCAATAATCCCAGCTACTTGGGAGGCTGAAGCCAGAAAATCACTTGAACCCAAGAGGTGGAGGTTGTAGTGAGCTCAGATCACGCCGTTGTACTCCAGCCTGGGTGACAGAGTGAGACTCCATCTCCAAAAAAGAAAAAAAAAATTCTGCAAGATTGATAACCACTGCCTGGGCCCTTTGGAATGAACCTTCTCAGAAAGGAATGAGGCCTTGGTGTCAGGACCTACTTCATCCCTAATCTGTTTAGAAGTTGCAAGACCCACATTCCAATGCACTGAAGAAAACATGATTATGCCCCTAAGTCCCAGTAGACTGTTGTGCTTGTCAAATGCACTGTGGGTCAATTCACATTTCATTGCTTCAAAGATTGCCATGGGCACCTTTATGACTCAGCAGTTATTGGAAGATGGTCAGCCCTACCTGGATTATTTTAATATGCAGAGGTTATTGGAAGATGGCCTCAGGATGGCAGGAGCTGGGGGAACTCCACTGGACTGCCTGGAAAGACCAGTTAGACTGGTTCCAGAGTGGGGAATTTAAAATTTGGATCCAGGTCTGCCTGACTCCTGCAGTTCATGCTGATCATTGCCGTAGTAGCTCTCCCAAGTTAATACACAGAGTGCTCATCATCACACACATAACCCTGAGACATGCCTACATGCAGAAGTGAGACACGCTAGGTCTCTTGCAGGCAGAACACTGCCTCCTGCTTTCCTCCTCTAGCCTAACCTTCCAGCCCTGCCCACCCTCTCTAAAGTATGGCTCTAACTGATTAACTTGTGATGGAAATCCTTCAATAGTTCCCCATTGCTAACACATCAGGCTGATGCATTGATTCAACATTCAGGACTGTGGTAACCCAGATACAACTCCCTTTTTTTTGAGATTGAGTCTCTACCAAGTGCAGTGGCTCATGCCTGTAATCTCAGCACATTGGGAGGCTGAAGTGGGCAGATCACTTGAGGCCAGGAGTTCAAAACCAGCCTGGGCCAACATGGTGAAACTCCATCTCTACTAAAAATACAAAAATTAGCTGGGTGTGGTGGCATGTGCCAGTAGTCCCAGCTACTGGGGAGGCTGAGGCATGAGAATTATTTGAATCCGGGAGGCAGAGGTTGCAGTGAGCCAAGATCGAGCTATTGCGCTCCAGCCTGGGGTGACAGAGTGAGACTGTCTCAAAAAAAAAAAAAAAAAAAAAAAAAAGAGAGATGGGAGAGTTGGGGTCTTGCTCTGTCACCCAGGCTGGAGTGCAGTGGTATAAGAGCTCACTGCAGCCTTAAACTCATGGGCTCAAGCTATCCTCCTGAGCACACACCTGTGGTCCCAGCTACTCAGGAGGCTGAAGAGGGAAGATCACTTGAGCCTAGAAAGGCAAGGCTGCAGTGAGCCATAATTATGCTACTGCACTCCAGCCTGGGTGATAGAGCAAGACCCTGTCTCTCATCTCAAAAAAAAAAAGAAAGAAAAACAGAAATAGAAAACGAATATGTTATCCACTGAAGCCTTCTCCAACCAATTCATCTCCAACTATTCTTACCCTGGCCACTATGTATTTTCCTACTTCCACCCTTTTGTTCATGCTGTTGCCTCTGCTGGGGCACTCAGATCTCTCTCCTGAGCTCCTGTTAACGATTGCCTTTCACTCTACTCTGTGCCCTCAGCATTGACTATCAGCAGAAGATCAGAAGCTCCTTGGAGGTTCTGTGTCTGTGACTTATTTTCCTCTGGACCCCATGGTCAGGAGTGGTCCACAGGTGTTTGCATAACTGACCTGGGGCGTTGTTACGTAAGGACTTCTGATTCTTTTTTTTTTTTTTTTTTTTTTTTTTTTTTTTT
>NW_016818423.1:477672-482842 GCF_001698545.2 Rhinopithecus bieti
CCAGGATGGTCTCGATCTCCTGACCTCGTGATCCGCCCGTCTCGGCCTCCCAAAGTGCTGGGATTACAGGCTTGAGCCACCGCGCCCGGCCAGGACTTCTGATTCTTACCTGCCAGCTGCATCAAGACCTGTCACCATGGAAGAAAAAGAGGAAGCTCCACAGAAATTATTGGGGGAAGAGTTCCAAGATTAAGGGAAAGAGGCCAGGTGTGGTGGCTTACTCCTGTAATCCCAGCATTTTAGGAGGCCAAGGCAGGTAGATCACTTGAAGTCAGGAGTTCGAGACTAGCCTGGCCAACATGGCGAAACCCCATCTCCACTATAAATACAGCACTCCAGCCTGGGCAACAGAGCGAGACACGATCTTAAAAATAAATAAAGAAATAAATAAAATAAAAATACAAACATTAGCCAGGGGTGATGGCAGGCACCTGTAATCCCAGCTACTCATTAGGCTGAGGCAGGAGAATTGCTTGAACCTGGGAGGTGGAGGTTGTAGTGAGTTGAGATTGCACCACTGCACTCCAGCCTGGGCGACAGAGTGAGACTTTATCTCAAGGGGGAAAAAAAAAGGAGCAGGGGGTCAAAGAGTAAGTAGAATACATTGCCATTTGTGTGAAAAAGAAAAAAATATGCAATTTTGTTTGTTTTTGAGACAGTCTTACTCTGTTGCCCAGGCTGTAGCGCAGCGGCACAATCTCAGCTCTCACTGCAACCTCAACTTCTTGGGCTCAAGCGATCCTCCTGCCTCAGCCTCCTGAGCAACTGGGACTAAAGGCATGTGCCACTCCATGCTCGGCTAATTTTTACTTTTTTTTTTTTTTTTTTTTAAAGAAATGAAGTCTCCCTATGTTGCCCAAGGTGAGTCTGGAACTCCTGGGCTCAAGCAGTCCTCCTGCTTCTGCCTCCGAAAGTGCTGGGATTACAAGCATGAGTCATTATGCCTGACCAAAAATTGTATAATTTAAAAAAGGCCTATCCTTGGAAAGATATGAAAAAAAGGTATGAGTATATAATCCCACTGGGACCTTCTGACTTCTGGACCTTATATACATATTACCTGTTCACCCACATACCCCCCGACACACAAATTAAAACATTCTAAATACTGATTCTTGGGTTGTATCCCCAGAAAAGTATCCAGGATATCAAAGGTTGGATGCAGGAATCTGTGTCTAAAGCACGGAGTGTCAGTTCATTCCACACCCGGAACTGAATTCTCAGGAAGAGCCAAGATGCAAAGGATATTTGGAAGCATACACTTTAAATGCATTTTATCAGGAAAATAAGTATGAAGATCTCTAAGGGATTATGAAGCCACATTTGGGAACCCACTGATTTTGTTTGACCTCTGCTTTTTTTTTTTTTTTCTTCCGGATGAGGATAGAGAGGGAGTGAGTTGCCTAAAGCTGCATACCCACACACCCACTCAGAGTCACAGGCCAGTGCCCCAGGATTTCTTTCTTTCTTCTTTCTTTTTTTGAGACGGAGTCTCGCTCTATCACCCAGGTTGGGGTAGAGTGGCTCCATCTGAGCTCTCCGCATCTCTGCTTCGCGAGTTCAAGTGATTCTTGTTCCTCAGCCTCCTGGGTAGCTGGGATTACAAGCGCCCGCTACCACCCCTGCCTAATTTTTGTATTTTTAGTAGAGACAGGGTTTCATCATGTTGGCCAGGCTGGTCTCAAACTCCTGACCTTCTGTGATCTGCCCACCTCAGCCTTCAAAAGTGTTGGGATTACAGGCATGAGCCACCGTGCCTGGCCACCCCAGGAATATTTGATAGCATCAACATCAAATCATCCCTGCCTGCCCTCGTGCAGGGACTTCTCACTTAGAAAGTTCTACAGACCCAACGGGCAGGACAGGAAGATAGAGAAGAAAACACCGTCTTTAATCAACCCACCTGCACAGAAACCAGGAGAGCACTCCCCTCCTTGCAAGGTCCCAGTGAAAAGAGAACCTGGTCCCCTTACAAAAACCATCTTATAAAAACAAAAGGCTTCAAAGCACCAGTGGCTGCACCCGTTGAGTAGAAAGGGGCCTGGGAGAGTGGGGTTGAGAGAATTGGGGGCTGGAGGCCGGGCTGGCCCAGTGAACGGCAGCAGCTTAGCCTGAGGGAGCTGCCCCCCTCTTGAGCTATACCCAGCAGCTAGGAGCTCCATGCCTGTGGGGGCCAGAGGAACTCCTGGGGCTGGCTGCTTGCAGTTGGGATGGTGGGGTGGGGTTGTCAGCCTTGCTCAGGATATTTTGGCCATAGAGAGTAGGGAATGATAGATTGGAGGGTAGTGGGCAAGGAGCAAAGTGGTCACCAGACAGGCTTAGGTGTGCAAACCACACACACCATCTGGGTGTCCCCCCAGTTCCTCCATACCTCCTGCCCTCCTTTCTAACCCAGGGCCACACCTCTTTCACAGATGAAATGCTGAGGCCTGATCCTCTCATCTATGGACACACCAGGCAGTGTGTGGGATGCAGGGTCCTCAGGAGTGTCTGTGGAGGGAGGTGGGGAAAGTGTTCTCGCCTCTACTTGCCCCCAAGGAAGGGTGAGGGTGCTGGCAATCCTGACTCCTCCACTACTCACACCCCCACCTGCCCCTTCAGAACTCCTTGTGGGCTTGTTAGAGGAGGCTTCTGGCCATTGAATTGGTTGTAAACGCTGGTGATCTGTAAACACTGGAGTCTGGGCAGCGCTGACCAGCATTGATCCCCTCTGGAACCACAAGCCTTCCAACTGGTGAGGTGGATGGAGCCATCAGGGGTGAGTGGAGTTGTGGAGGGGATGGGGATACAGTAGAACCAGCCTCAGGGACCTGGAAGGGGGTGGGGTGACTGAGTTGGGGCCCCACTTTCCTGGAGGAGAGAGCTTGAAAGATTTGCCAAGGGTGGACAGAGGCTGAGCGTAGGAAGGCTTCTCTGTGGGTGGGGCTGAATTTAGGGCTCTGTCCATCCGGTTCCCAATAAGAGAACGAATGGGTATATTGCTTTAAGAGAGGCATTGGCAAGTGGTGGCGGTGGTGTGTGAATATGGTGGAGCCCACATGGGTCCAAGCTGGAGGGGGGCTTGGAAACAGAACTCAAGAGAGCAGACATGGGTTTTACAGTCAGAAACTGCAGAAAGTACACTGTGTTCAAGGCCCACTTCCACCAAAAATCTAGCTGTGTGGCCTCAAGCAAATTGCATCTCTGGGCCTCAGTTTTAATGTACTGCAAAATGGGAATTTTAATCCCAGTCTAGCTCATGGAATTGAGTTAAATGAGAAGTCTAAAAGAGTCCATTTGCTAAGGGATTAATTACTTGAGGAGGGGAAACCGAGGCCCTGAGAGGGCAAGGGCTTAGCCAGATGTCACAGTCAGTGTTGGACCTGCGATTAGAACGCAGGACTCCTGCTCCTAGGTCACAGTAGCTTTCCCCAGAGCTGGTGAGTGAGTGTGGTGGGATGGGATGGGTGTGATGTCCTGCTGTTTTTGGACAGGGGGGCAGGATGCTGGGTGAAGGGTGAAAGAGAGGCTGGAGAAGAGAGGAAGGCCCCAGCTCACGCCAAGGCTGAGATTAAAAACAAACAAACAAACAAAAAACAAAAAACCCGCGGTGCCCCTCCCCCGCCCCGCCCCACTCCTCGGAAGTCCGGGCTGCGAAGAGCCAAGTCCAAGTCCAAGTCCAAGTCCAAATCCGCGTCTCCGGCTGCAGACCCGGGGGCGGGCTCAGGCTGCAGTGAGCGCGCGGGCCACCAGGGGGCGCGCCTGCGCCTTGGCCTGAGCTCAAGGCAGCTGCGGTCAGTCCAGCGACCCAAGGCGAGGCGCCGAGGTGGGCGCGGGGCAGAGGCTACCCCGACCTGCGGGAAACAAAGGCAGGTTAGGGACAGTGGACCTTAAAAGTATGGGGTCGGAGAGACCCGGTTGCCCTGCCCACTCCTCCCTCCCCTCCTTTTCGCAACCCCGACGCCCTGGCCTCCCCAAGTCAGCAGGGCGCCGTGACCCACGTGTACAGAGGCTGCAGCTGTAAATGCGACGTCTTCTGGGGCGCCTGGTATCCGTAGGAGTCAAAGCCGCCGATGAAGTCAACTGCGGAAGGGGGCGGCGCGTGTCAGAGTTCAGCGGCGGGGTGAGGAGAGGGAGACTGGGTCCTGAAGGGGAGGAATCTGCGGGCAGGACCCCCACCCGAGGAAGCGGAGCCAGAGAAGCCATGAGGAGGGGAGGAGCGAGGGTCAGACCCCGTGCGGGGCCTGGGGCGGGGCTTCGGCTGGACCCTGAGGGATGGGCCTCTGAGGGTCTGGAGGCGGCGGGGCCGGGCCAGCGGAGGGTCAGGCCCCAATCCTTAAGGCTTGGGCCTGGGAGGCTGGGCGGTCCTATGGGAGAGAAGGCTCTTGGGGGCGGGGCTCGAGCCTCTAAAGGGGACAAGACCTCTGACGGGGGTGGAGCGAGATTGGGGAAAGGCGGTGCTGGGGCCAGAGACTGGGCACCTGGACGTCTGGACCCCAGCCCGGAACGGGCTGGTATTCAGAACCTTCCACACCAGCCGCCTCTTCCCCTCGAAAGGGGCCAGTGACTTGGGCTCCCTCCCGCCACGGCCCGTCACAGGCCTCTGTCCAGGGTGCTGAAGGTGCTGGGCAAGGTTCCCCGCTTCCCTAGGGGTGCCTTACTCACAGCTGTCCTCCTCCTCCAGGAACACTTTGCTCACGTAGCAGGCGAACACGAAGCCGAACAGCTGGGAGTGAAGGTGACACGTCAGGGAGGGAAGGAGGAGTGGGAACCTCTTCCTCCACCACCTGCAGGGCCCTGTACGCCCTGACTGGCAAGGGAGGAGGCATGACAGGATGAAGGCAAACCCGTAACAACTTCCAGTTAATTGTTTTCACCTTAAAGTCAAACATACATGGTTTAACTCTTCTGAAAGTGTGACTTGAGGCAAATAATCATTTTACCTCTTTGAGCCTCAGTTTTCCCAGTTGGACTTGGGCAATACCTTATGGTGTGTTAAGAAGAAAGAGGATTATGTGACTTTGTGGGTACAAAGTGCCTAGGACAGGGCTGGCACTTCTAGAAACAGGAACTACTCCTATCTTGGAGTTTTTCTTTCTCTTTTCTTTTCTTTTCTTTCTTTTCTTTCTTTCTTTCTTTTTCTTCTCTGTCTTCCTTCTTTCCCTCCCTCCCTCCCTCCTTCCCTTCCCTC
>NW_016818423.1:483179-494914 GCF_001698545.2 Rhinopithecus bieti
TCCCTCCCTCCCTCCCTCCCTCCTTCCCTTCCCTCCCTCCCTCCCTCCCTTCCTTCCTTCCTTCCTTCCTTCCTTCCTTCCTTCCTTCCTTCCTTCCTTTCTTCCTTCCTTCCTTCCTTCTTTCCTTTCCTTCTTTCTTTCAGACAGGGTCTCACTCTATCAGCCAGATTGGAGTGCAGTGATGCAGTCATGGCTAACTTCAGTTTCAACCTCCTGGGCTCAAGCGATCCTCCTGCCTCAGCCTCTCAAGTAGCCGGCTTCGCAGGCATGAGGCACCACGCCCACTGGGGGTCACTTTTTTATTCTCACAACTCTGAGGCTGATATTGTCATTCCTTTTTGTGAAGAAGGAAACAAGCTCCGAGAAGGCAGGTGACTTGTCCAAAGTCACGCAGTGGGTGTATTGAGCATTTAAACCCAGGATTGATTCACAGTCTGATGCCTCATACTATTCACTAAACCTGTTCACTCCCTGCATAGGGGCTGGGGCAGGGGTGAGGGAAGGTGGTACAGGATATGGAAACAGATCCAGACAAAAGGACAGACAGGTGGAAGACCTAGGTTTATCCCCTCTTTTTTTTTTTTAAGGAGTTTCGCTCGTTGCCCAGGCTGGAGTGCAATGGTGCAATCTTGGCTCACCGCAACCTCCACCTCCTGAGTTCAAGCGATTCTCCTGCCTTAGCCTCCCGAATAAGTGGGATTACAGGCATGTGCCACCACACCTGGCTAATTTTGTATTTTTAGTAAAGATGGGGTTTCTCCATGTTGGTCAGGCTCGTCTCGAACTCCTGACCTTAGGTGATCCACCCGCCTCGGCCTCCCAAAGTGCTGGGATTGCAGGTGTGAGTCACCCCGCGCCCGACCCATCATCCCCTCTTAACTAGAGCTAAAGAAAGGGATCGAGAAGTGTGTGTAGGGTGGAGGACAGAAGGACTCACTGCCAGGAAGATCTGCAGGGCACTGCTGAGGGCTTCAATGTAGGGATAGTCAAGCAGGCAGCCAGTGACAGAGATGACATGGTGGTCCTCCAGAGCCAGGCGGGAGTTCAGAACAGGTGTCACCAGGCAGCCTGGTCCATTCTCCATCCACCAGGAGCGGTGCAGGGATGTGTTGAAGGTCATGATGAAGTCCCGGTCCTGGGGGCAAAGGGGCCTGGGATACTGAGTGTGAGGGAGAGGGAGGGGGGAGCTACTCCCCCAGCCCAGGGAGACTTTATATTGATCGGTGAAGGGATTCAGGGAGTCTGCACCTGCAAGTCCATATTTGGCCAACAGGTGGCACTTAATGACCACACAGGCCTCACTCTTTTCTCATTGAGATGGGAAGGGGTTTGTGTGGACTCACAGGGGCCTCAGAATTTTCAGAGCTGGAAGGAACATTAACAATTTCCCAGCCACAGGTGAAATCCTCAGTACAGGTCCCTTCACAGCCCATTCAGTCTCTCCACTGCTCCCGCTGTGTGCGACTCTGGGCGAACCTCTCCTTTGGGGCCTGGGTCTCCGCATTTGTTACATGGAGAAGGGCTGGCCTAGGTCGGAAGTTCTCACCCAGGGTGTGAACCCAGGTGCCCATCCATGCAGTCGCTCATTCAGCAGGTAAATACTCACTGCCTGCCGACCAGGGGCCCAGCACTCAGATGTGTGATCTTATTTTATCCCCTCAGCAACCACACGAAGTTGCCGTTGCTTTATGTCCACTTACTAGATGAGGAAACTGGGGCTCAGACAGGATCGGCCCCTTGCCCAGGGTAATACAGCTAGAAGCTTTCAGAGCTGGGATTCGAACCTAGCAGGGTCAAACTACAAAGCCAATGCTCTTAAATTCACATATTTTGTCTCCTTTATATCTAAAAATAGAAGTCGCGTCTCTCTGGACTTGCTCTTATTCAAGCGAAACAGTCCTACTTTCTTCAGCAGTTCTTCGTGTGACATGGTCTGCTCAATCTTCCCCGAACAAACTCTAGTCTCTTTCCCTTCTGAAAAATATTGATCAGAATTAGAGCCAAATCTTTGTGGTCTAAGCAGTACAAAGCACATGGCATTTTCACCTCCCTTGCTCTGAATACTCTACCTCTATTAGTGGGGCCTAAGAGTAGCTTTCTGGGCTACCACATACTGTTGGTTTTTACTGAGCTTGTGATCAACTGGGACCCCTGGCTCATCTTCACATGGGCTTATCTGCTCCATCATTGTGTTTGAGGTGGCCAGAAATGGATTGTGTAGGTGGAAAATGGGGCACACAGATTATTTAGGCGTGTAAGGAGAGGGAGGCTTCTTCAAGACATGATGCTCTGGTCCTATAACACAATACCATTGGGGCAGGGGATGGGAATGGTCAGGTTCTGCCCTATGGCACTGCCAGGCCTGAGGCTTACCTGGGACAGCTGTCCAACCTCCAAGTAGAAGCAGATGATAAACGCATTCCAGCCAACCCAGAGCACCAGCCAGGCTGCATACTGGGGAAAGCAGAGGTGGGATAAGGGTGGGGCCTGGAGAGTGGGGGATGGGGAGTGTCAATGGAGACAGAGCTCAGGGATGAGGAGATCTGGGCAGGGGAAATGATGAGAATACCTCGCTCAGAGAGCACAGTGTAGCCTACAAATCATTTACACACCCATCAGGCCTTACAACAGCCCTGCAAGGTTAGCACTGCCCTCTCTTTAGAGAAAACTAATTTAAAGCTGAAAGGAAGTTTAAGCTTTCCAAGATCACACAGCTAGGAGGAGGTAGAGCTGCCACTCAAATCCAAGTTCTCTGCTAGCTAATCCCATCCACTCTGCTAACAACATCCTCTAGACCAGCTGTCTCTAGAATACTGGAATCATTCAAGGATGTTTGTCAAAAATGCAGATTCTGGGGTCCTACCTCTAGACCTACTGATTCCGAATTTCTAGGGATGCTGTTTAAAAGCTGTTTAAGGAATCCCTAGGGGATTGTAACTCGGATGACACTGTCAGGAACATGTTCCAGGTGGTAAGCCACTAGAGGGCTAGGACTTTGCCTGCCTGGCTCACCACTGCAATGCCAATGCCTAGCACAGAATAGCTGGATGAACCCGTTAAGACTATAGGAAATGGGCCAGGTGCAGTGGCTCATACCTGTAATCCCAGCATTTTGGGAGGCTGAGGTGGGCAGATCACTTGAGCCCAGGAGTTCAAGACCAGCCTGGGCAACATGGAGAAAACCCATCTCTTAAAAAAAAAAAAAAGAGGCCAGGCACAGTGGCTCACGCTTGTAATGCCAGCACTTTGGAAGACCGAGGTGGGCAGATCATCTGAGTTCGGGAGTCTGAGACCAGCCTGACCAACATGGAGAAACCCTGTCTCTACTAAAAATACAAAATTAGCCAGGCGTGGTGGCGCATGCCTGTAGTCCCAGCTACTCAGGAGGCTGAGGCAGGAGAATCGCTTGAAACCGGGAGGTGGAGGTTGTGGTACGCCGAGATCACACCACTGGACTCCAGCCTGGGCAACAAGAGTGAAACTCCGTCTCAAAAAAAAAAAGTCTTAATTATTATTATTATTATTTTTTAGACAAAATCTCAGTCTGTCACCCAGGCTGGAGGGCAGTGGATGCTGGGAACTTCAGACCAAAAGAAACAGGAGGTTATTCTGCAGCCTTTTTCCCGAGTATGACTGTGACATCTTCTCACATGGCTGTGGCTGGAGTCTGGATATAAGGGAACCAGGGGAGGTGGAGGCAGGATCATGGATGGGGCCTGGAGAAAGGCTGGGGTGAGCAGACCACACTGAGGCCCCAAGCATAGAAAGGGAGTCCAGCCTGGGCCCTGGATGCCCTCACTCTGTCACTTTCCTCCCTCCCCTCCTTGCTCTGTAAATTGTACCTGAATGACACAGGTCAATCTGCCCCACTCCAGCAATCTTTCCATCTGTCTGGAGGGAGAGGGCTGGGATGGGAGGGACTGGGAGCAGCATTGCTAGGGCAACACTGAGACCCCTGGGCCCCTCAGTTCTCCCACACCCCGAATGTGGCCACCTCTGGGGAGAACAGCATTCCACCCACGGCAGTGAGCTGGAAAGGAGGTTAGGGTCGATTTGAGAGCTGGCTGCTGCTACCCAAGTCCTGTGCCTGCAATTCTAGTGGCTGTCAGCTGGCAGACAGTGTTGTTGACAGCGGTGCCTGGGGCTTCCCTGAGAACTGGAGAGAAGCGTTCTCTTATGTCAGATGAGAGAGAGCCTTGTTAGGGTCCTGTTCACCTGGCTTCTGGGAGCTGAGCCTATGGAGGTGGGGAAAGAAGTCCTAGAATGAGTGCGCGTGGGCTCTGGAGGCAGCATGACATTGCATGTCATTGTGATTGTAGGTGTCAAGCATGTATGTAGTAAATCTAGTGAAAGGCCTTTTCCCTCAAGAGAGCCATGTGAAGAGGTCACTGAGGAACCGCAGGCGATATGGGTGAATCTAGCTGAAAGCAGGAGTTTGACAGAGACCATTAGGGACCAGGACTTGGGAAGAGACTGTCAGGGAGGAGGAGAGAGACCCAGACTCCTGGGACTGAAGCGCAGGGAGGCACGGACCTCAAAGCCACACTAGCTGCTCCAGACCACATCCTTGATGTACATCGGGCAGGAGAGACAAATGCCAAGCCTTCCTGAAACTTCCTGAGAAACTAAGTAAGATGAAGCCCACCCTCCTGTGTCCCTGCGCCCGTCCCTCGGCTTGCTGAGGGCGTGTGGTGCCGTGGCAGGAGCCCTCACTCTAGATCTGATGTTCTAATCCTGCCTTGCTTTCATTAGCTGTGTGACCTTAGGAAGACTCGCAGCCTTTCTGAGCTTCAGTTTCCTCATCCGGAAAACGGAGCTGGTAAGGTCTGCCTCACAGGGCTACTGCAGACATGAGATGAAGCACGTGAAATTTAGCAGTGTGCCTGGCATGTGCCGGGCACTCACTACATGATCCATTTTGTTTATATTTGGATTATTTCCCTAAAAAATTCTTCAGGAAAAAAAAAACCCTGTCTCCTCTGAGCAAAGCAGCACTGGGCTGTGCACATTCACCCCATCTTGCTCTGGGTGGAGCCAAGACCAGTGCCCCAGTGTTGGGGAGCAGTTCTGGTTTTGAGGAGCAGGGAGGGGTGGAGTGGGCAGGGGTGAGGAGAGGAGTTGGCTTGGGAAAGGGCTAGGTGAGCCGTACCAGGATGAGGTACCGGGAACGGTACTGCACGGTGCCAAAGATGCCCAGGATGACTGCCATGATGTGCAGGAAGTTGGCTAGGATGGGAGCCCACTGGTAGCCCAGGAAGTCAAAGATCTGCCGCTCCAGCGCAGCCACCTGTGGAAGAGACAGGCTGAGGCCACTGTCATCCTCTGAAAGGGAAGGACAGGGATTTCTGCTTGACCTTGGGGAGCAGGTGGCACCAGTTACCATGGTGATGAGGTGTAAGTCTCAGAACCATCCAGTCCTTCACTACCAAAGGGATGCTGGGGGTCCTTAAGCCTGGTCATTACTTTGGGGTGGGCTGAAAGGTGATAGGAGCCAGGATACAGAACACCTTCCTCCCCCCCAAGAGGCCCTTCCCTCTAGCAGCTCAAGCTCCTGTATCTACTCCATGTGGGGAAGACGGTGGGGTCAGAGTCCAGACTGTCACTCCAAGCCTTGGAGGGCAGGGAAGTCCTGGAGCCACAGTTACCTCTTCCAAGGATCCCTATCTGGAGCTTGTCCTGGCCCATGACATCCATGGGCTACAGAGAAGAGAATGCTTTTCACTCCCCTTCCCTGAGGGAGTTGGAATAGATTGCAAAATGGGCCTCAAATCCTCCTCTTCCTGTTTCCATGCTCTTCTGTAGTGCCCTTCTACACTAATGCTGTGCTTGGCCACGTGACTTGCTTTGCCTAAAGGGACTTTGTCAAACACGATGCAAACGTGTTTGAAAAAGGCTTGAAAAATGCATGTGTCCAGTCTGGGCATCATGGTGAAACCCCATCTTGACAAAAAATACAAACCATTGCCAGGTGTGGTGGTGTGCGCCTGTAGTCCCAGCTACTCAGGAGGCTTAGGTGAGAGAATTGCTTGAGCCCAGAAGGCAGAGGTTGCAGTGAGCCAAGATCATGTCACTGCACTCCAGCCTGGGCGACACAGTGAGACCCTGTCTCAAAAAAAAAAAAAAAAGAAAAGAAAAGAAAAAAATAGGTGTGCTTTGGAGCTTGCCCACTTGCTTCACTTGTAACAAGACCCCCTAGTGAACAAGCCCCAGCTGACCTGCTGGAGGATGAGAGGCCACGGGGAGGAGAGCGAAGGCACCCCAGCTGACAGCCCATCAGCCATCAGCCATGTGAGCAAGGCCATGCTAGATCACCCTGGATTACTAGCTGACCAGAGACACATAGCCCAGACCAGAATAATCTCCCAGCTGACCCACCGAATCATGAACTAAATAAAATGGTTGTTTATTTTTTATTTCTAAATATTTATTATCATTATTTTTAAACAGAGTCTTGCTCTGTCACCCAGGCTGCAATGCAATGGGGCTATCTCAGCTCACTGCAACCTCCGCCTCATGGGTTCAAGCAATTCTCCTGCCTCAGCCTCCTGAGTAGCTGGGGACCACAGGCACCTGCCCCCATACTCAGCTAATTTTTGTATTTTTAGTAGCGGTAGAGTTTCACCATGTTGGCCAGGCTGGTCTCGAACTCCTGACCTCAAATGATCCACCCACCTCAGCCTCTCAAAGTGCTGGGATTATAGGCGTGAGCCACCAGGCCCAGCCAAATTTTGCTTTAAAGAACCATCTCCTACCATTCTGTCCACATGGCTTGAGCGGGGCTGACTCATTTCTAGTTTCTGGGGTGGGCAGGTGAGCCAAGTCTAGCCAAATAATCAACGACAATGATGAATTTAGGGATAAGCGCTCACCTTGTGCTCTGCCCCTGAGAATCACCCTGGATATTTGCTAGAACAATCGGGAAGAGCTGCTCTCCTGCCAGGATACCTGAATGGGTGTGGTGTGAGCTTGGAGCTGTTGGTGGCTGCCTTGGCCACCTCAGGTGGATGGCCTGCCTGAGGACAAAGCCATAGCTAAGGTACAGAGAGAGTGTGTGTGGGAGGAAGACTGAACACACACAAGGGAATGTCCTGTGCCATCTTTCAGGCCTCTGAATACAGCCATGCCTAAAGCTGGATCTCTCTCCTTGTCCTACCAATTTTTGTCATTTGCAACGAAGAGTCCTAACTACAACAGAAGAGGAGAGAAGAGGGTCTGGCTGGGGAGAGGGCGGGAAGATTCAGATAAAATGAAAAGATATAAGAAGCCTTTTTCCAGGCAGGGAGGCAGGAGGAGGTGGAGCTGATGCTATCACACAGATGGCAAGGCTTGGGCAGAGACCAAGGAAGCTGCAGGCTTGGGCAAGGTGGTGAGGGAAGCCTGGTGGTGCCAGGCCCAACCTTGGCATTTACCCACCTGGCACCAGCCTGCCTCTTGATGGTGACTCCCCTCCCAGGGATCTGCAGATTGTAAAGCTCATCTCTCACTGGATGCTCCTTGGCAGAGCGGCAGAGCTGGAATCATTATTTCATTTTGAGGAAAGGGAAGATGAGGTTCAGAGAGGGGAAGTGACTTGTCCAAGGTCACACAGCAGGTTGGTGGCAGAACAGGCCTTTCTCAGCCACCTGTCCTATCTTGGCACCACCTTTCCCATCTTGGCATGGGTAAGGGAGTCAAGAAGTGTAAATTGTGGTGGGAAGTCTGCCTCTGACTCCTGGGTGACTTTAGGCAGCCCACTCCCCGCTGGGTTTGGGGCTCCTCTTCCATGCATGGAAGTCACTGGACTAGGTAATCTCCAAGGGCCCTTCCAGCCTTGACTTCCATCGTCTGCTGGCCCTGGGGGAGAAACTCCCCAAGCTTGTTCAGGGGCCTCTTTCATGGTCACGGTCTCTGTCTGCTGTTCCTATGCCAGTCTTCCTTCAGTCCACTCTTCCTCTTTCCACCCTGACTCTGCCTGGCCTTGGGAGCCTTGGTGGTCTGGGGTCCAGCTCGATGTTCTTGACTCAGTTGTTACCTGGCCCTAAGGGAGAAGGTCTCCGTCAGAGGACGGAGGAGGAGGCTGTGACAGAGCTATCCAGGCTCACGGTGCAGCTGAGTCACCCTGCCAAATACGTCCACCTAAGGCTGGGCATGGTGACTCACGCCTGTAATCCCAGCACTTTGGGAGGCCAAGGTGGGCAGATCACTTGAGGTCAGGAGTTTGAGGCCAGCCTCGCCAACATGGTGAAACTCCATCTCTACTGAAAATACGAAAGTTAGCTGGGCATGGAGGCTAGGGGAGGAGAATTGCTTGAACCTGGGAGGCAGAGGCTGCAGTGAGCTGAGATTGCGCCACTGTACTCCAGCCTGGGTGACAGAGTGAGACTCTGTCTCAAAAAAAAGGAAAAAAAAAAGTCCACCTAAAAGATGATATAATCTCCACCCAAACTGGCACCTACTCAAAACCTCTCTGTTCTCTGTGACCTTATTGATAGAAAACAGAGAGGGATAGTTTTGTTTTGTTTTGTTTTTTAAAGCAGTAGCAGATTTGTAGTCACTTAAACTCAGATTCAAATTCCGGCTCTGCTGTGTGACTTAGAGCAAGTCACTTTCCCTCTCTGAATCTATTTCTTCAACTATAAATGGAGAAGATAATCCCTTTCTTGCGAAGTTGTTGTGGGGATATAGAGATATCACATAAACTAACAGACAATTAGACTTGATACATAGCAGCTAATTAATAGAAGGCTTAACAGTCTAAGCTTCTTAGTTTGGCACTGAGGGCCCACTAGGATCTGGCTCAATCCTGTATTTCCTATCAGCTCCTGCCCCCAAGAGGCTGTAACAACAGTTGAAGTCCTACCTTCATTTGTCTTTGCCTTATTTTTTATTTTATATTTTATTTTGAGAAAGAATCTTGCACTTTTGCCCAGGTTGGGGTGCAATGTGGTGATCACAGCCCACTGCAACCTCAATTTCCTGGGCTCAAGGCATCCTCCTGCCTCAGCCTCCTCAGTAGCTGGGACTACAGGCAGGTGCCACTGCATCTGGGTCATTTTAAAATATTTTGTAGAGATTGGGTCTCACCATGTTGCCCAGGGTAGTCTTGAACTCCTGGCCTCAAGTGATCTTCCTGCCTTGGCCTCCCAAAATGTGGGATTACAGACATAAGCCACTGTGTTGGGCATCCCTTTGCCTTTATCCAAGTCCTGCTTAGTTTTCACAGTGTAGCTCAATTCCTTCTTTTGGTAGGAAGGCCTCCCTGACTGGCCCACAGGGACTGCTCTCTCCACCTGACGTGGAGTAGAGGCTGTTCTTCCCACTCTCAGCATGGCTCTGGCCTTCCTTCATCCTCACGCCCAGCAATCATTCACTCATTTATCTATAACCAGCCAGACCCATTTATCCATCCATCCGACATCTGACATACCCTTACCCAGCCAGCGTTCATCACTTATTTATTCACAGAACGTTTAGTCTATGTCAGGCTTCGTGCTAACTCCCGGATGTAGGAGTGAAGAAGTTGTGGTCCCTGCCCCTTTGAAATTCAGGACCCACTTAGTAGAGGAGGGGGACAGGAAATCAGTACAAACTGGGGAGTCAGGGCTATGACCCAGGCCTGAAAAAGGCCGTCTCTTCCTCCGATGGTGAGTGCAGATTTAAACAAATCTTTTTTTTTTTTGAGATGGAATCTCGCTCTGTCGCCCAGGCTGGAGTGCAGTGGCATGATATCAGCTCACTGCAAGCTCTGCTTCCTGGGTTCACGCCATTCTCCTGCCTTAGCCTCCCAAGTAGCTGGGACTACAGGTGCATCCCACCATACCCAGTTGATTTTTTTTTTTTTTTTTTTTGAGACGGAGTCTCACCCTGTCGCCCAGGATGGAATGCAGTGGCGCAATCTGGGCTCACTGCAAGCTCCGCAGCCTGGGTTCAGGCCATTCTCCTGCCTCAGCCTCCCCAGTAGCTGGGATTACATGCGCCCGCCACCACGCCTGGCTACTTTTTTGTATTTTTAGTACAGGCGGCGGTTTCACTCTGTTAGTCAGGATGGTCTCGATCTCCTGACCTCGTGATTCGCCTGCTTCAGCCTTCTAAAGTGCTGGAATTACAGCCGTGAGCCACTGCGCCCGGCCCCAGTTGATTTTTGTATTTTTTTGTAGAGAACAGGGTCTCGCCCTGTTGCCCAGCCTAGTCTCGTACTCTCCTGGGCTCGTGTAATCCACCCACCTTGGCCTCCCAAACTGCTGGGATTACAGGCATGAGCCACCATGCCTGGCCTAAATATATATTTTAAAAAATTTAGATGTAACCTGGGTATAGTCACTCACACCTGTAATCTCAACACTTTGGGAGGCCAAGGCCAGAGGATGGCTTGAGGCCAGGAGTTTTGGACCAGCCTTGGCAACATAGTGAGATCCCATCTCTATTGAAAAAAAAAAAAATGAGATTCAGTGTCTTATAAACAATCTTAAAGTTATTATTTATTATTAGAAAACCAAGTCAAGGCCGGCGCGGTAGCTCACACTTGTAATACCAGCACTTTGGGAGGCCAAGGTGGGTGGATTACAAGGTCAGGAGTTTGAGACCAGCCTGGCCAACATGGTGAAACTCTGCCTCTACTAAAAATACAAAAATTAGCTGGATATGGGGGCAGGTGCCTGTAGTCCCAGCTACTCAGGAGGCTGAAGCAGGAGAATTACTTGAACCTGGGAGGTGGAGGTTGCAGTGAGCCGAGATCGCACCCTTGCCCCCTAGCCCAGGTGACAGTGCAAAATTCGGTCTCAAAAAAAAAAAGAAAAAAGAAAAGAAAAGAAAACCAAGTCAAATATTCCGGAACTTCTGCTTGTGTGTAGCAGTTACCTGCAGCTAATTAACAAATAATAATAGGAACAAAATAAGAGGAATACCTTTCCCACCTGGCTGCATCAGCTCCCAAACACTAATCTGAGGGCTGCAGTGATTGTAGATCGTAACTGGCTTTGCTGTGTCTTTGTTACTTAGAAGGGAGGAACTGTGCAGATGCAACAGCAATCTACTCCTTTGCAAAAATTGCAAATGCATGTGCGCTGGGGAAAATTGACTTTGGAGAGATTTTACCTAGTCAGCTGCAAGCCAAGCCAAGATAGCTTCTTGAATCCCTCTCCTAAGTGAGCTGGGGTGAACGTTCCTGGGGGCAGTGGATACAGACTTCTCCCTGATCGCCTGCCAGGGGAAGGCTGGCCACCACCCCACTCAGTTACTTTTTCTAAAATACAAATCTCATCCCAGCCACACAGAAAAAGCCCCCTGACTGTAGTACCAGAGTGTCAGATGAGAACGTGTCACCCAGGCCTCACATCCCTGTCTTCACCTGCCAGTGCTCACAGAGCAAGCCCCACGTTCCTGCCCATCAGTCCTCTCTGCCTTTGATCTCTGTTCTCCCCAACCCAGCTCTTTTTTCTTTTCTTTCCCTTCCCTTCCCTTTTTCTTTCCTTCATTCTTTCTTTTCTTTCTCTTTCTTTTTCTCTTTCTTTCTTCCCTTCCTTCCTTCCCTCCCTCTCTCCCTCCCTCCCACTGTGCCTCCTTCCTTCCTTCTTTCTTTTTTTTTTTTTGATGGAGTTTCGCTCTTGTCACCCATGCTGGAGTGCAATGGCGCAATCTCGGCTCACTGCAACCTCCACCTCCTGGGTTCAAGCGATTCTCCTGCCTCAGCCTCCCAAGTAGCTGGGATTACAAGTGCGTGCCACCATGCTCTGCTAATTCATATATATATATATATA
>NW_016818423.1:497111-519262 GCF_001698545.2 Rhinopithecus bieti
TTTTTTCTGAGATGGAGTCTAGCTTTGTCGCCCAGGCTGGAGTGCAGTGGCGCGACCTCGGCTCACTGCAACCTCTGCCTCTCGGGTTCAAGCAATTTTCCTGCCTCCGCCTCTGGAGTAGCTGGGATTACAGGTGCCTGCCACCAAGCCTGACTAATTTTTATATTTTTAGTAAAGATGGGGTTTCACTATGTTGGCCAAGCTGGTCTCGAACTCCTGACCTCAAGTGATCTGCCCACCTTGGCCTCCCAAAGTGTTGGGATTACAGGCGTGAGCCACTGCGCCCCGGTGGTTTTTTACTTTTTATTTTTATTTTTTTGAGATGGGATTCTCGCTTCATCACCCAGCTGGAATGCAGTGGTGTGATCATGGCTCACTGCAGCCTTGAACTCCTTGGCTCAAGTGATCCTCCCATCTCAGCCCCTTGAGTAGCTAGGACTGCAAACATGCACCATCACGCTGGCCTGTGCTTATCATTGGCAAACACACTATTTACACACTATTTAGTTATGGTCTGTCTCCTGCAGTGGATGGCAAGCTCTGTGAGGGCAGGAATTTCTGCTTGTGTGCTTCACTGCCGTATTTTCAGTGGTGAGAGCAGTGCTTGGCACACTCCAGGTGCTAAAACCAAATTCTCCACTTTCCTCGGCTACTACCCCGTTCTAGAGCAGCCAGGCCCCTAACTATTAGAGTGCCTCAGGGCTACATCCCGACCCTCTTCATGCCACACTTACCCAGGAAATGCACGCCCACCCAAGCTCTGGTGACCACCTGCTCGCGTGCAGCCCCCAGCTGTATTCTAACCAGTGACTCAGTGAACAGCTGACTGTGAACTCCACATGCCCAAACCTGGTCCATGTCCAGTGTTTTGGGCTCCACGAGGTGTCCAGCTGCTTTAGCTAGGAACCTAAACTTTAGGTTTCAGTCTCCCTCATGCTCCCCATTTGTTCCACATCCCCCAACCCCCGCAGCCTGTCCTCAAGCCCTGGCTCTCGGATCTTCCAAATCTCTCATATCTGGCCACTTTTTTCCATCCACTTTCTCTCACCTGGCCATGCCAACCCCCCTGCCCTCCAGCTTACTTCAAACCTAACTGGCCCCTCTGCTCTCCAGGGTGGGGCCTCCCTGAGGCTCCCTGCTGCCCCTCCCCCTGCCCTTCGCTCCCCACCCCCACCCCTAATTATTTATTTATCGGGTAGCTGCCAGCCGAAGGGGGATGCTGTTGCCATGGGAACCTTCAGCCCCGAGTCAGGGCTGCCTCTGTTCTCAGTAGGATGCTCTTGTCTGTCTAGACGCCAACCCCAGGAGCCCACACGAGGTGGGGGGTGAGGAATAAGGGCTGAATAATGCAGATGGGCCCACCCTAGCCCCAGGAAGCTGGCTGGGAGAGAAGGTAGAGTAGGGCCCAGGCTCAGGGCCACTGAACCCATCAGAAGTCTCTCGTACTCAACCCTTGCCAGCCAATTCTGCAAGTCAACTACTTTCCTGGCCAAAATTCCAGCCATGTCACCATAGGCTTGAGACACAGAAGTCAGCCTGTCTGGGGAAAGATGAGGGATGGACTCTTGAAGTTTCTAGAGAAAGCTTTGTTCCAGCCTGGTTCTGTCTCTCTCACTGACTTCAGTCCACTGAGGGACAAGCTCTCCATTTAAGGACATGGAGGCCTGAGTTCCAGCCCTAGTTCTCATCGACTCACTGTGTGACCTTGGGCAAGTTATCCCCCTCTCTGAGCCCCAGTTTTCTCATTAGTGAAATGTCCTGAGGATTCAGACAGGGCCCATAAAGCTCGCAGCCAGCCAGGTGTCTGGCACACAGTTGGTGCTGAGTATATGGCAACAGCTTTTGTTGCATCCTCAACCTCAGGCCCCCCTTTTCCCAGTGGATTTCTGAGGCAGCTGACAAAATTAAACTCGACTCAATCCCTCATCCGTGAAATGAGGGAGTGGGACGAAAGTCGCAGACAACAGAGCTGGAAGGACCCCTGAGATCTGCTGGCCCAACCCCCTAATTAGGTAGGTGAGCAAACCGACAGCAGAGGGGGCAGTGATGTGCCTGAGGGGAGGGGCTCCTCTCTCTCCCTGAGCTCTGCCCCCACCTCCCCATCTCTGGGGGTCCATCTGGGGACATTGCCATCTGAGCATGAGTTGAAATGAGATTCAACTCAACATAAGATTAAAAGGAACAGTCACAGAGACCAAGTGGTCTTTGACCCTGCCAAAGAAGATGGGCCCAGTAGGGACTCAATTCATTGAGCAAATATTTCTTGAGCACCTACTATGTGCTGGGCCCTGGGCATATGGCAGTGAACAAGATGGCATGGATCCTGCCTCAGCTCATCTGGAGACAGAGATCACCGTCCTCTGGGAGCTGATGAACTGATGATGGGGGCTTCTCTGACAGGTTCCTCTCCACTGTGCCTAGGGACCTATGAAGATGCCTCCCTCATCCCCCAGCACACACACACGCACACACACCCCTCTCTCTTCTCTTTCTTCCAGGGCTTTTGCGCCTTTCTGCCTCTCTATCCCAGCCCGGATCCCACTGGGAAATGGCCAAGGCCATCACTGTTAGGTGAAAAAAGCAAGCTGCAGAGCAACATGATTCCATTCGTGTAAACACCTCCCCCAAAAGGCACCAAACACGTGGGACTGTAAACGCAGAACCAAGAGCCAGGGAGAGACCCAATAAACAGTTATGAGACGTTATTTCTAGGGAGTGGGGAGATGGGGAGACTTTGAATCTTAACTATATGCACTTCTATGGTAGTTCTGGAATTTCTTACAACAAAGTTGGACCAGAAGTCTCCTTCTCTCTCTCTCTCTCTCTCTCTCTCTTTTTTTTTCTTTGTTGAGACAGGGTTTTGCTGTTGTTCATGCGGGAGTGCAGTGGCAAGATCAGGGCCCACTGCAGCCTCAGCCTCCTGGGCTCAAGGGATCTTCCCGCCTCAGCCTCCTGAGTAGTTGGGACTACAGGCATCTGCCACCCACACTTAGCTATTTTTAAAACTTTTTTGTAGAGACAAGGGTCTCACTATGTTGCCCAGGCTGGTCTCGAACTCCTGAGTTCAAGTGATCCTCCCCTGCCTTGGCCTCTCAAGATGTTGGGATTACAGGTGTGAGCCACTGCACCCAGCCACATTTATTTATCTCCTATTTGATCTAGACAGTATTCTGAGTACATAACATGTATTCGTCTTATAAACATTTCTCGAGTGCCTTTTTTTTTTTTTTTTTGACAGAGTCTCGCTCTGTGACCCAGGCTGGAGTGCAATGGTGCGATCTCAGCTCACTGCAACCTCCACCTCCCTGGTTCAAGCAATTCTCTGCCTCAGCCTCCCGAGTAGCTGGGATTACAGGTGCCCGACACCGTGCCCGGCTAACGGGGTTTCGCCATCTTGGCCAGGCCGGTCGCGGTGGCTCACGCCTGTAATCCCAGCAATTTGGAAGGCTGAGGCAGGTGGATCACGAGGTCAGGAGTTTGAGTGCCTCTTGTGTGCTAAATCCTGAGAACACAATGGTGAATACAGTGCACCCAGTTCCTGTCCTCCTGGGGATGACAGTCCTGCCCTTTCCCTCCTCAGAGCAGACACCAGCCACATCTGTCCCATTAGGACACAAAACAAACCGAATCTCCCAGAATATCAGCAACCTCTCTCAAGGGGTCAACCTTAGGATACTTTATGGAACATTCACTGTCTATAAACCTCATGCTCATGTCACACCTTTTAATCCTACCCCTTTTTTTAAATGAAGAAACAGAGGCCCAGAGCAGTGGCAGTCTTGCCTAAGGGGATGCAGAAGAGCTGACTCCAACCAGTCTGGGTCCAAGCCCTTCCTCTTTTCTACCACTTCTTACCGTGGCGCTCTTTGAGATTTGGCTGCCTAGCCTGTTTGCACATCTCAGCATTTGGGAATCTCACCCCTTATGGCACTGCTGGAGGTGCCTTCCACCCTGGAGGGGTAATCTTCCTCCTCCTCGGGACAGGTCCTGGACCCCCAATCCCCTGACTGCCATCTGCCTGTCTGCACGCCCTCCTGCTGTGACCCAGTCCTCTACCTCCACTGGGCCTGGGGAGCCAGGGAGCATCTGCTCACCTTCTGCATCATTAGCCCTCAGAGACAGCTTGGAGCTGCTAGGGAGGCCCAGTATGCGACTGATTGGGCTAGCCCTGGTCTTGTCAGGAGGCAGCAGCAGGGGCCTGGCCTCTGTCTCCATGGTAACCCCATCCCCTCATCTCAGTGACCGTTGACCCATCCCCACCCCTTCCCCAGCTGGGGGGCTCTACTGGGTAGAGCCCCTTCTGGGTAGATCCAACCCAGTACACCTCTGAGCTGGCAGTTCCATTAGAACAAAGTGCCTGGCAGTGATCTAATTAGCATATATCTACATTAATTTGCATAAATCTGGGGCCAAGTGGCCCAGGGTGCTACCAAGGGGAAGTCTAAAAAAAAAGTCAGGCCAGGGACCAGGCAGGGTGGCTCACGCCTGTAATCCCAGCACTTTGGGAGGCCCAGACCGGCAGATCCATGAGGAGGAGATCGAGACCAATCCTGGCCAACACAGTGAAAACCCTGTCTCTACTAAAAATATCAAAAATTCCAGGTGTGGTGGCGGGTACTGTAGTCCCATACTTGGGAGGCTGAGGCAAGGAAGGATGGTGTGAACCTGGGAGGTGGAGCTTGCACTGAGCCAAGATTGGGCACTGCACTACCAGCCTGGGCAACAGAGCGAGACTCCATCAAAAAAAAAAAAAAGAAAAAAAAAATCAGGCGGGCCAATGGCTTACCCCTGTAATCCCAGCACTCATTGGGAGGCCCAAAGTGGGTGGATCACAAGGTCAAGAGATGAAACCATCCTGGCAACATGGTGAAACCCCATCTCCTTACTAAAAATATAAAAATTGGCCGGCGCGGTGGCTCAAGCCTGTAATCCCAGCACTTTGGGAGGCCGAGACGGGCGAATCACGAGGTCAGGAGTTCGAAGACCATCCTGCAAACACGTGAAACCCCGTCTCTACTAAAATACAAAAAGCTAGCCGGAGCGAGGTGGCTGGCGCCTGTAGTCCCAGCTACTCGGGAGGCTGAGCAGGAGATGGCGTAAACCTCGGGAGGCGGAGCTTGCAGTGAGCTGAGATCCGGCCCACGTGCACTCGAGGCCGGGCCGACAGAGCGAGGACTCGTCTCAAAAAAAAAAAAAAAAAAAAAAAAAAATAATATATATATATATATAATAAAATTAGCTGGGCGTGGTGGTGTGTGCCTGTAGTCCCAGCTACATGGGAGGCTAAGGCAAGAGAATCACTTGAACCCAGGAGGCAGAGGTTGCAGTGAGCCAAGATCACACCACTGCACTCTAGCCTGGCGACAGAGTAAGATTCCGTCTAAAAATATATATATATATAGAAAAAAGAAAAAAGGCCGGGGACGGTGGCTCATACCTGTAATCCCCGCACTTTGGGAAGCCAAGGTGGGCGGACTCCTGAGGTCAGGAGTTTGAGACCAGCCTGGCCAACATGGTGAAACCCCATCTCTACAAAAAATACAAAAATTAGCCAGGCGTGGTGGCACTTGCCTGTAATCCCAGCTACTCGGGAGGCTGAGGCAGGAGAATCGCTTGCACCCGGGAGGCAGAGGTTGCAGTGAGCCGAGATTGCGCCACTGCACTCCAGCCTAGGTGACAGAGTGAGATTCCATCTCAAAAAAGTAAAAAATAAAATAAAATAAATAAAAAATAATGAAAACACTGTGGCTGTCCCTCAGAAGGGGTCACAGTCAATGACGGTGCCTCCACACGATGGAAGACAATGCAACCATTACGATGGAGTGTGGGAAGAGGGCCAAGCTGCCACGTGTGAAACGGAGCTGCAGAGCCACTTGAGTAGAACAACCCTGTTTTTGTGCATAACAACAAAATAAAGAATCATCAAATTGTTAATTTGTTAACTCTAGGGAATGGAGTTATGGGGGCCTTTGAGATTCACCCAGATATATTTCTACAAGGTTTTTACATCGAGGAGTAATTTTTTTTTTTTTTCAGATGGAATCTCACTCTGTCTCCCAGGCTGGAGCGAAATGGCGGGATCTCGGCTCACCGCAACCTCTACCTCCTGGGTTCAAGCAACTCTCCTGCCTCAGCCTCCTGAGTAGCTGGGATTACAGGCACCCACCACCACGCCCGGTTAATTTTTGTGTTTTCAGTAGAGATGGGGTTTCACTCTGCTGGCTAGGCTAGTCTTGAATTTCTGACCTCAGGTGATCACCCCGCCTCGGCCCCCCAAAGTGCTGGGATTACAGGCGTGAGCCACTGCGCCCGGCCAAGGAGTAATATTTTTATAAGAAAACAAAGACATTCGAAGTCAAAACTGATGGGGACAAATGAGCATGTCCTCACGAGTCTGCCTGAGACTGTGGGTGACCCTGAGCTGTGGGTGACCAACCATCCCAGTGTGCCTGAGACCATGGGGTTTCTCAGAGCACAGCACTTTCAGGGACAAGTTCTAAAAGTCCTGGGCAAACTGGGACAAGCTGGCCACATGATATGGAGAGGGTATGGACAGCTTGGAGGCCTGGGGTGGCTCTGGATGAATGAAATGAGGGGTGGCAGGGTGGGGAAGAGACGGGGCTGGACCTTAGACCCTGGGCTTTATTCTGTTGGTTCCTTGGAGGCAGGGAAGGTCTGAGCATAGAGACATGGAAGCTGGGTGCTCTTGGTGCAGTGCTGTCTGGCTACAGGAGGAGGCTGGACTGGAAGTGGGAGACCAGGTAGAGATGCTGAGGCCTTTCTTGGCAAGCTGAGGACAGGGCCCGGAATCCTCCATGCCTGAGGCCCCACTCTCCCAGGACTCCCATCTTCTTGTCAATTCCTACTCTATTTCTGCGCATGTTCCCACATCTGAACTACTGAGGCATCCCCAGTCCCATCTCCCAGATGCCAGGACACTGGCAGACTCTGGAGTGGGCAGCCAAGGCCTGGAAAGAAGGTGCCCTCCAAAGAGGAGCACTTAAGACAGGGGTGAAGGGACAGACAATCCAGGCAGGGCAAGCTCAGCAAAACCAAGGCTCTCCCAGGAGACGCCGGCTGCAGATAAATGAACATTTGGATAAATAAAATGGTGATTAATCAGATTCCCCGACTAAGTACAATGAACAACACCACATAATTAAGCCAAAAACTCATGGCAGAAAGCACCTTAATGAAGCAGGCACTTAGGTAGAGAGAATTAATTAAGGCAGTGTTTGGAATTTCAGGAGTGGCTAGAGGGATGGAAGTGATGGGGGGAAGGCCAGGATGAAAACAAGCAGGAGGTAACATCCGCCCAGCACAGGACTGAGGCTGCTAGAGAGCCCGGTAATCATCAGCTCAGGCTCTGGGCTCAGGTAGGCCTGGAAGTGAGTCCCAGCTCTCACAAGTTGTAGGATCTGGGAAAGTCACCTCCCGGTGCCTCAGTTTCCTCAACTGTAAAACGGGAACGATAATAATATCTACCTCCTGGATTTGTGGGAGGATTCAATGAGGTAATGTGAATGAATGACTTTGCACGTAAGTGCTCAATAAATTATCACGGACTGGACAAGCAATTTTTTTTTTTTTTTGAGACGGAGTCTCACCCGAGCTGGGGTACAATGGCTTGACCTCGACTCACTGCAACCTCTGTCTCCTGGGTTCATGTGATTCTCCTGCCCCAGCCTCCCAAGTAGCGGGGATTACAGGCACCCGCCACCGCATCCAGCTAATTTTTTGTTTGTTTGTTTTTTGAGACGGAGTCTGGCTGTGTTGCCTAGGCTGGAGTGCAGTGTCGCAATCTCGGCTCACCAGCCTCACCTGGCCTAAACTGGAGAGTTTAAAATGCTTGTCCGGGCCAGGCGTGGTGGCTCATGCCTTTAATCCCAGCACTTTGGGAGGCCAAGGCAGGTGGATCACCTGAGGTCAGGAGTTCAAGATCAGCCTGACCAATATGATGAAACCCTATCTCTACTAAAAATACAAAAATTAGCTGGGCGTGGTGGTCTGCGCCTGTAATCCCAGCTACTTGGGAGGCTGAGGCAGGAGAATCGCTTGAACCCAGGACGGGGAGGTTGCAGTGAGCCAAGATCGTGCCACTGCATTCCAGTCTGGGCAATGAGAGCAAAACTCTGTCTCAAAAATAAATAAATAAATAATAAATAAACTCTGGTTTAAATGAGAAATAAACATTTTAAAAAAGAAGCCAATAAAGCCCTATCTTCTTCATAGAGAAGTTAGAGAATCGAGTAAATCACAACCATGAAAGCAAGTTATATAGTAGTATGTGGTTTTATTTTATTTTATTTTAAAATTTTATTTATTTTATGTATTTAGTTTTTTGAGACAGGGTCTCACTGTGTAGCCCAAGCTGAAATGCAGTGGTGTGATCTCGGCTCACTGCAACCTCTGCCTCCTGGGCTCAAGCGATCCTCCCGCCTCAGCCTCCTGAGGAGCTAGGACCACAGGTGCACACCACTATACCTGGCTAATTTTTTGTATTTTTGGTGGAGACAGGGTTTCACCATGTTTCTCAGGTTGGTCTCAAACTCTTGTGCTCAAGTGATTTGCCCATCTGAGCCTTCCAAAGTGCAGAGATTATAGGCATGAGCCACTGCGCCTGGCCTATTTTTATTTTTCTGACATAGGGTCTCACTCTGTTGCTTAGGCTGGAGTGCAGTGGCATGATCATGGCTCACTGCAGCCCCAACCTCTGAGCCTCATGAGATCCTCCTACCTCAGCCCCCTGAGTAGCTGGGACTACAGGCATGCACCACCACGCTCAGCTAATTTTTGTATTTTTGTAGAGATGGGGTTTGGCCATGTTGGCCAGGCTGATCTTGAACTCCTGATCTCAAGAGATCCGCCCGCCTCAGCCTCCCAAAGTGCTGGGATTACAGGTGTGAGCCACTGCACCCAGCCGTATATGCTTTTTAAACTGTAAAGTGCTGTGCCCACATGTGCCATTATTAGGATAATTTTTAAATCCTTGGTTTCACACCAAGGTCAGATTCTTGCTGCTTGTTCCCCAAGAAGCTGTACACCGTAGAGGTTAAAAGTGTGGCCTAGGAGCCAAACTATCTGGGTTTGAATCCTATCTTTAACACTTACTAGCTGTGTGACCTTCAGTAAGTCACTTAACCTCTCTGTTCTTTTTTTTTTTTTTTTTTTTGAGACGGAGTCTCGCTCTGTCGCCCAGGCTGGAGTGCAGTGGCCGGATCTCAGCTCACTGCAAGCTCCGCCTCCCGAGTTTACGCCATTCTCCTGCCTCAGCCTCCCAAGTAGCTGGGACTACAGGCGCCCGCCACCTCGCCCGGCTAGTTTTTTGTATTTTTTAGTAGAGACGGGGTTTCACCGTGTTAGCCAGGATGGTCTCGATCTCCTGACCTCGTGATCCGCCCGTCTCAGCCTCCCAAAGTGCTGGGATTACAGGCTTGAGCCACCGCGCCCGGCAACCTCTCTGTTCTTTAATTTCTTTTCTTTTCTTTTTTCTTTTTTTCTTTTTTTCGAGCAGCCGTCTCTCTGCTTTGCTCGCCCCAGGTGGCGTGCCAGTGCGCCGGATCCTCGCTCACTGCACACGCTCCGACCTCCCGGGGCGTTTGATGCCCAACTTCTGCCCGCCTCTGCCTCAGCTCCAGAGTGAGCCTGCGACACTACACGCGCGCGCCGCCCGCCGCCCACTGCGCCGCGCTAGTTTTTCTGTACATCTGTCTTCTCCTTTTTTTTGAGACGGAGTCTTGCTCTGTCGCCGGCCGGTCTGGAGTGCAAGTGGCCGGATCTCAGCTCACTGCAAGCTCCGCCTCCCGGGTTTACGCCATTCTCCTGCCTCAGCCCTCCGGAGTAGCTGGGACTACAGGGCGCCCGCCACCCTCGCGGCTAGTTTTTTTTTTTTTTTTTTGTATTTTTAGTAGAGACGGGGTTTCACCCTGTTAGCCAGGAGGTCTCGATCTCCGAACTCGTGACCGCCGTCTCGCCTCCCAAAGTGCTGGGATTACAGGCTTGAGCCACCGCGTCCGGCCTGTTCTTTAATTTCAAACACTGGCTTTGTCATGTACTAGCCATCTGTAAAATGGGGATGATGACAACAGTACCTATTTCAAGCGGATGTTCTGAGGCTTAAGTAGGGAATATGTGTCAAATGTTCAGAACACTGCCTGGTTCATAGCCGTAGAAGTGTTAGCTACCATGATTGTTCCCTGTACTGCAGACTGTGTGCCTGTGTTGCTCACACAGAGGACTCATGCACTAAAGGAGAAGGGATCACAGTTGTCCTAATGTGCAGGTCGCTTTGAGGTCAGGTGGTATTTTCCCCCAACTCGTCCCCAAGCAGCCCAACAATTGCCTGACCCTCCTGCCCCACTCTTGTTCCCCTTTGCCCATGAAGCATTCATGGGCACTGACCCTGGGTGCAAAGAGGAACAGCCCTGCCCTGGCTGCGAGCTGTGCCAAGTCTATGGTGACACAGATAAACTTCAAGTGCTAAATTACACAAGCCCAAGGAAGAGGGCAAGGACTGAAAACGACGTTTCCCACCCTTTGGGGACATGCACTGAGCCCGCCCTGTACGTGCTGCTTGATGTCCATATCATGTACTCCTCTCAACCCTTGGAGAAGTGTCATTTTACATATATGGATACTGAGGCCCAGAGAGGTGAAGTAACAGATCCCAGGTTACACAGTCAGGAAGCGGTAGAGGCAGGAACACAGATCTGCAGGCTCTAGAGCCTGTCTGCCACCACCCTAGGTTTCCCCACTAGGTCTCCTGGTCCACAGATGGCCACTGGGCCCCCAAAGCGTCACCGCTGTGGCCTGATTCCCTGCACTACTGGAACTGGAAACCCTCCCAATGGATCTGCTCATGCCACTGATGATGGCTGAGATGTGTTCTGTTCAAACCCCACTCCATCATTTCCTAGCGGTATGACCTCTGGCAAGTGTTTAAATCTCCCTAAGCCCGTTTCCTCATCTATAAAAAGGAAAAGAATAAAACCTCAGAGTCACTGTGACATTAAAGGACGCAAAGCATAATGCCTGGTACAGAAGAAGCACCCAACAAATGCCATTCTTTCGTCTCCTCTGAGTCCAATTCTTTCTTCCACCCCCCACTTACGGAAACTTGTGTTCTGAAGGAGCTCTGCCTCTGCTGCAGCTTTCTCGTTCCCGGCTTCCTTTCGTGAAGGTTTCTTTCATTCTTTCCAGAAACCTTTCTTCCTTGCTAATAAGAGAAAATGCAGAAGTCCTACCCACAGGCCTTTGCTATCCTATCAAGCAGGGAAGCCTACCTGCCTTCACAGCACCCTTTGGGGGTGGGTATTCCAGACACAGAGACACCAAAGTTCACAGGACCCTGCAATTAATCCAAGCTCTGTGTGGCCCCAACACAGTGGCGGGGAGGGGGGCGGGGGCTGGAAACCTCTGATGTAAGTGCACAGTTTGCTGGGCCACAAGGCTTCCTCAAAATGCTCCCTTGAAGCTGCCCCCGCCTTTGAGAGCGGTCAGCCCTTGTCTACAGCAGAGGCATTACACAAACCTCCTGACTTTCAGGAACTCTGGCTCTTCCTGTTCCGTGCCACACTCTGGGGTGGGTATATAACATGCTGTTGGACTCTGCCAGTTATGATACTGAGGCCTTGGGCAAATCACACTTGAGGTTTCAGGGCCTCAGTTTCCTCATCTGTAAAATGGGTAATATAACTCCCACCCTTCTCACCTCCCAGGGGGTGGGAGTGGATCCAGTGGGGTAACTGACATCCTGGGAGCCATCAAGCTCTCCCCTCACAGGGAAGATGCCCTCTTTGGCTTTAACAGGAAGACCATCCCACTGGGCCAAGACTGGGCCAAGAAAAGCAGCCCAGGCCTGGAGCAGTGGCTCACACCTGTAATTCCAGCACTTTGGGAGGCCGAGGCAGGTGGATCACCTGAAGTCAGGAGCTCGTGACAAGCCTGACCAACACGGTGAAACCCAGTCTCTACTAACAACACAAAAATTAGCTGGGCGTGGTGGTGGGCACCTGTAGTCCCAGCTACTTGGGAGGCTGAGGCACGAGAATCGCTTGAACCTGGGAGACGGAAGTTGCAGTGAGCCGAGATTGTGCCTTTGCATTCCAGCCTGGGTAACAAGAGCGAAACTCCGTCTCAAGCAAAACAAAACAAAACAAAACAAAAAAACAACCAGCATCCCAGCAGAGTGCAGCCTCCACCCCTCTCCCAGTTGAGAACCCCAACAGCAGAGTCCACCTCCAGGGAGCCTCCTGCAAAAAGGGAGTCTCCTGGAACTCTGTTTTATCCTAAAAGAATATGTATAGCCAGGCATGATGGCTCACGCCTGTAATCCCAATGTTTTAGGAAGCTGATGCAGCATGACTCGAGCCCAGGAGTTTGAGACCAGCCTGGGCAATATAGTGAGACCCCTGTCTCTACAAAAAATTTTTAAAAAGTAGCCAGACATAGTGGTGTGTGCCTGTAGTTCCAGCTACTCCGGAGGCTGAGGTGGGAAGACCACTTGAGCCTGGGAGGTCAAGGCTGCAGTGAGCTGTGATTGCATCACTCCCCTCCAGTCTGGGTGATAGAGTGAGACCCTGTCTCTGAAAAGAAAAAAAAAAATTAGCCAGGTGTGGTGGTGCTTGCCTGTAGTCCCAGCTACTCAGGAGGCTGAGGTGGGAGGATCCCTTGAGCCCAGGAGGTTGAGGCTGTAGTGAGATACTGTTGGGCCACTGTACTCCAGCCTGAGCAACAGAGCATGACCCTGTCTTTTTTTTTTTTTTTTTTTGAGACGGAGTCTCACTCTGTCGCCCGGGCGGAGTGCAGTGGCCGGATCTCAGCTCACTGCAACCTCCGCCTCCCGGGTTTATGCCATTCTCCTGCCTCAGCCTCCGGAGTAGCTGGGACTACAGGCGCCCGCCACCTCGCCGGGCTAGCTTTTTGTATTTTTTAGTAGAGATGGGGTTTCACCGTGTTAGCCAGGATGGTCTCGATCTCCTGACCTCGTGATCCGCCCGTCTCGGTCTCCCAAAGTGCTCGGATTACAGGCCCGAGCCACCGTGCCCGACCCCGTCTTTTTAAAAAACAAACAAAATAAAGAGATAAGAATGAAGAGGACTCACAATGGCTGATCCAGCATCATCCAGCACATCATCCAGCGCATCATCCAGCGCATCATCCAGCGCATCATCCAGCGCATCATCCAGCATTCTACTCTGAAATACAGCCTCCTTCTTAGTTCTTGCCCACCAAATTCAGGGTAGAATGATGCTTTGCAAAAAAGCATTATGTCTTAGTAATACATCTCTTAGGGCTTAGTGCCCTCCTTCTCCCAAGCCAGCAGGTACAAGAACTGCAACCTGAGAAGCCAGCCATACCCACAGGCCACACAGCTATTAGGTTTGGTGCAAAAGTAATTGTGGTTTTTGCCATTCCTTTTTTTTTTTTTTTTGAGATGGAGTCTCACTCTGTCGCCCAGGCTGGAGTGCGGTGGCACCATGTTAGCTCACTGCAACCTCCGTCTCCTGGGTTCAGGTAATTCTCCTGCCTCAGCCTCCTGAGCAGCTGGGATTACAGGTGCCCACCACCATGCCCAGCTAATTTTTATATTTTTAGTAGAGACGCGGTTTCGCCATGTTGGCCAGGTTGGTCTCGACTCCCGATCTCAGGGGATCCACCCGCCATGGCCTCCAAAGTGCTGGGATTACAGGCGTGAGCCCCCACGCCCGGCTTGCCATTACTTTCAATGGCAAAAAACACAATTGCTTTTGCACCAAACCTAACAGTAGTTCACTCAACACAGCTGAGCCCGTTTCCTCATCTGAAATGGAGATCATTTCTAATAGAACCCACGTCTGTGCGTCAGGCCAGGGAAAGGTTGACAGGGTTGAGTAAGGAGAAAGGGTCCAACCTTGAAGTTAGGGACATGGACATTTAGAATCCCTGAGGGAGGCTGGGCGCGGTGGCTCAAGCCTGTAATCCCAGCACTTTGGGAGGCCAAGACGGGCGGATCATGAGGTCAGGAGATCGAGAGCATCCTGGTTAACATGGTGAAACCCCGTCTCTACTAAAATACAAAAAACTAGCCGGGCGAGGTGGCGGGCACCTGTAGTCCCAGTTACTCGGGAGGCTGAGGCAGGAGAATGGCGTAAACCCGGGAGGTGGAGCTTGCCGTGAGCTGAGATTCGGCCACTGCACTCCAGCCTGGGCAACAGAGTGAGACTCCGTCTTCAAAAAAAAAAAAAAAAAAAAAAAGAATCCCTGAAGGAAGGGCCTGGGGAGGCTGGGCTCCAACCAGTAAGTATTTATTGGATGCTAATCATAACACTAGACAGTGGAGACAAAGCAGTGGACAAAGGCAAAAGACATAGCCCCTGTCTTGACAGAAACACTCAACAAAATAGAAAGAGAAGGGAACTTCCTCAACTTGGTGAAGGGCATCTACAGAAAAGCCACAGCTGACATCATACTTAATGGTAAAAGACTGAGAGCTTTCCCCCTAAGATCAGGAACAAAACAGGTATGTCCGCTCTCATCACTTCTTTTCAACACTGTGCTGGAGATTCTAGCCAGGACAATTAGGCAAGAAAAAGTAATCAAAGGCATCCACATTGGAAAAGAAGTAAAACTATTTGCTAATTGCAGATGATATGATCTTATGCATAGAATAACCTAAAGAATCCCCAAAAAACTACTAGAGCTATTAATTTAGGTCAGCAAGGCTGCAGAGTCCAAGATCAATATACAAAAATCCCTTGAACTTCTACACATTAGCAATGAACAATCTAAACATAAAATCAACAAAACAATTTCATTTACAATAACATCAAAAAGAAGAAAATGCTTAGCATAAATTTAATCAAGGAAGTGCAAGACCTGTATGCTAAAAACAAAACATTATTGAAGAAATTAAAGAAGACCCAAATTTATGGATTGGGAGCCTTGATGTTGTTAAAATGGTAACATTCCCCAAACTGGTCTACAGATACAATGCACTCTATCAAAATTCCAAACTACCTTTTTTTTTTTTTTTTTTTTTTTCCGGGAATGTATAAGTTGACCTTAAAATTCTTATGGAAATATGTGGAATCTTGACTGAGCATGGTGGCTCATCCCTGTAATCCCACCACTTTGGGAGGCCGAGGGGGGGCGGATTGCTTGAGGTCAGGAGTTTGAGATCAGCCTCACTAACATGGTGAAATCTCGCCTCTACGAAAAATACAAAACATTAGCCAGGCATGGTGACGCATATCTGTAGTCCTAGCTACTCAGGAGGCTGAGGTAAGAGAATTGCTTGAACCCAGGAGGCGGAGGTTGCAGTGAGCTGAGATTGCGCCACTGCACTCCAGCCTGGGCGACAGAGAGAGACTCTGTCTCAAAAAATAAATAAATACACAAAATAAAAAGCTTTCTTTTTCTTTTCTTTTCTTTTTTTTGAAAACATTAGTATATCAAAAGGTACTATCAAGAAAGTGAAAATTTGTACCGATAAAGTTGTTGAGGTTAAAAAAAAAAAGCGAGAAGTCAACCCCTACAATGTTAGTGTTTGCAAATCATACACCTAACAAGTGTCCAAAATCCAGGATATATAAAGAACTTTTGCAATTCACCAGTAAATAGATAAATAACCCAACTAAAAATGGAAAAGGATTTGAATAGCATTTCTCCAAAGAAGGTATACAAGTGGCTAAAAAGCACATAAAAATATGCTCAAAATAGTCATTTGTGAAATGCAAATCAAAAGCGTGACATACTTCACACCCATTAGGGTGGCTCTAATAAAAAAGGCAGATAACAACAAGTGTTGATGATGATGCAGAGAAACTGGAACTCTCAGGCATTGCTGGTGAAAATGTAAAATGATGCGACTGCTGTGGAAAATGGGCTAGTTCTTCAAACAGTTGGACACAGAGTTATGCGGCCCTGCATTTCTACTCCTAAGTATATACACCTGAGAAGTGAAAACAAAGTTAACACAAAGCTTGTACGCAAATGCTCATAGTGGCATTATTCATGGCAGCCAAAAAGTGGAACAACCCAATGTCCATCATCTGATGAATGGATAAAAAATTGCAACACTAGTCGGGTGCAGTGGCTCACACCTGTAATCCCAGCACTTTGGGAGGGTGAGGTGGGAGGATCCTTTGAGCCCAGGAGATTGGGGCTGCAGTAAGCAGTGATCACGCCACTGCACTCCAGCCTGGACTGCAGAGTGAGACCCTGTCTCAAAACAAAACAAAACAAAATAAATAAAATAAATTAATAAACCAAAATAAAAATGTAAGAAGTGTTATATCCATACAATGGAATATTATTAAGCCATAAGAAGGAATGAAGTATTGATACCTGGTACAACACGGATGGCCCTTGAAAACATTATGCTAGGCGAAGGATACCAGTCACAAAGGATCACCTATTATATGATTCCACTTATACAAAATGTCCAGAGTAGGCAAATCCAGAAAGATAGAAAGTGGATTAGTGGTTGCCAGTGGCTAGTGGCAAGGGGGAATGGGGGTGACTGCTAATGGGTTTGGGGGTCTCTTTTTAGGGTGATGAAAATATTCAGGAATCAGATAGTGGTGATGGCTGCACAACTTTATGAATACACTGAAAGCCACTGAATTGTACACTTTAAAATGGCACAATTTTATGGTATGTGAATTATATCTCAAAAAAATTTTTAAAAAAGAAAAAACCAGAAGCAGATCTTGGCCTCATAGAGCTTAGATTCAGTATATGTGTGCATGTGCATGAGTGTGTGCGCGCACACCTGTGCAGCACAAAATCCCTGTTGTGCTTACTGCTCTGAAGGAAGGGAGCCAAGGACGAGCTATGATGAGAGTGGTCAAGGAAGACTTCCGCGAGGAAGTGACCTGAAGGAAGAGATAATAGGATAAGGAGGAAAGGGAGGGACAATCAGGCAGAGGTGAGCCTGTGCAAAGGTCCTATGGAGGGAGGGAGGTGGGTATAATAGGAGGGGCTGGAAAGGATCCAGGTGGCTAGAGTTGGCGGAATGAGAGGGAGCGACACCAAAGGGAAGGGCTGGAGGAGCCGTTGTGCCCTGTGGCCTGAACAGAGAAAGCAGCCTGGGGCTGGGGAGGGGACACTAAGCCCTCCGGGTGTCCTCTAGGGTCAAACATCATGCTGGGGGCGTTAAGCACCTATGCTGGGGAGTCAGGGAACCTGTCAGCATCTGGAGGGAGCCGGGAGGTCATTTGCCCTGGCTAAGGCCGCTCTTCATGTAACCTCGTGGGAGGAGAAAAAAAAATCCAATTCCCTGACTTATTTAGTGGCAGCTCCTTGTACTGATTCTCCCAGGAAGGAAATTCTGATGAAAGCCAGTCTCACTGCTATGGCAACTGCAACCACTTCTGACTTCTCCTTCCGACTAAAAGCCAGGTGGGGAAGTCTGCCTAGCAACAGCAGTGGGTGTCAGGAGTCCCTCGGGCAAAGTTGCAGAGCAGTCCCCTGCCAACCCAGGGCTTCAGGATCCCCCTTACCTACTTTCTGTCCCAGGCTTGGCTCGGATCCCAGCTTCCCACTTCTCTTTCCAGTGGAGAATCAAAGCAGGCACCAACATCTGGACAGCACTTCACCGCTCAGATTGTGATTTATGCCACCTGTGATGTGGGACTGTTATCCCCATCCGACCACCCGGGACACTGAGGCTCAGACAGGTGGAGGGGTTCTGCCAGTCTGGTGTCCTTCCCTGGTGCCGCACTACTCATCCCTATGCTGAGGCTCTGCTTATCGACACAGGCCTCCTGCTCTGATTCCTGCAGCATGAAGGAATAAATGACACCTCCTCCATGTCCCCTCAGTCCCTTTCCTGGTAATCCATCGTATATGAGGGATGGGGGTGTCTGGCCCAACTGAAGGCCCTGGGAGGGATCGCCTGGGGCCTGTTAGTGCTGGAACGGTAAGAAGGAATCATGGCGGAGGCCATGAGTGGTGCCTCTCTGACAGGTTACCCCCAGTGACTGGGCTAGAAGGGTTTCCCTTCAGAATACCTGGCTCTGACCTTTAATACAAGCATTAATAACAATGGCTAAGATGTGCACATGGACCCTGGGCCAGCACTTTTTGTGCCCCATGTCCGTCCCCTTGTTCTATGAAGGGGACACGATCTCAGAGCTGGAGATGGGGCGCAGCTGCAGTAAACCCAGGTGGTCTTGTCCCAGAGCCTGAGCTCTTAAGCAGATACCTGCAGGCCCCACTGCAGCTTTGGGAGGAGACTCTCCCCCTCTATCTCGCAGGCAGGCTGGGAAGATTAAAGGGGAGGGCAGAGGAGAACGGGGGAATGGAACAGAGCAATTATTTCCTGGCCCTGGGCCAGAGGCGGCTGGTTGGACCTGCTGGAGGAAGCGGTTGCTGTCTGCATGTGGGTGCAGGAGTGGAGGGAGGAGGGCAAGGAAGGCCTGGTTCTCACGGCCTAGTCTGAATGTGCATATGCCAAGCGCTGCTCTTCACAAGTGGCATTTCCTTTCATCCCCAGAATGATACTGCGAGGGTATCACAGCTAATGCTTATCCTATGTCAAGCGTCTCTCCAAGCTTAGAACGCTTTGATTCATTTAGTCTTCAAAGAAACACGCCAGGTAGAGCCTAAGGTCAAGCCCGCTTTGCACATGAAAGCACTGAAGCACACCAAAAAGTAACTTGCCCAAGGTCACCCGGCAGATTAAGATTTGGACCAGGTCCCCTGGCTCATGCCCATGAGTTTAACAGACTGGCTGCCCTGCTAAGAGAGCTGGAGGACTTTTCTTCCAGAGGAGGGGCGAGGCCATCATCAGTGGGGTTTGATCTCCTGGGAACGCCTGTGGCATTGACTTTTATTTATGTATAGAGATGGCTGGAGTCCAGTGGCACGATCTCGGCTCACTGCAACCTCCACCTCCCGGGTTCAAGTGATTCTCCTCCCTCAGACTCCCGAGTAGCTGGGATTACAGATGCCTGCCACCACATCTAGCGAATTTTTGTTTTCTCGCTCTCTCTTTTTTTTTTTGTTTTGAGATGGAGTCTATCTGTGTTGCCCAGGCTGGAGTGCAATGGTGCAATCTTGACTCACTGCAACCTCTGCCTCCTGGGTTCAAGCAATTCTCCTGCCTCAGCCTCCTGAGTAGCTGGGACTACAGGCACGTGCCACCACGCCTGGGTAATTTTTGTATTTTTAGTAGAGACAGGGTTTTACCATGTTGACCAGGCTGGTCTTGAACTCCTGGCCTCAAGTGATCCACCCACTTCGGCCTCCCAGAGTTCTGGGATTATAGGCATGAGCCACTTCATTGTGGCACTGACTTTTCTTTTTTTTTAGAGACAGGGTCTTAGTTTGTTGCCCAGGTTGGAGTGTGGCAGCACAGTCACAGCTTACTGCAGCCTCCAACTCCTGGACTCAAGTGATCCTCTCACCTCAGCCTCCCAAGTAGCTAGGGCTACAAGTGTGTGCCAACACGCCCAGCTAATTTTTGTATTTTTTGTAGAAATGGGGGTCTCACTATGTTGCCCAAACTAGTCTCAAACTCCTGGCCTCAAGAGACCCTCCTGCCCTTGGCCTCCCAAAATGCTGGGATTACAGGTGTGAGCCACCATGTAATCTTGCATTATGATTTATTCTGTGGCACCTCCTAGACTGATGGGCACCCTTGCCACTGCTCCCCACCAACCCCCACCTGGAAACATCGAGACCACGGGGAAAGGCTCTGACAGCAGACTCTTGCCCAGAATTGGGCAGAGAGTAGCTGACTGCTTCCACCCACTGGGGGTTCTTATTCTTGTTCTGGGTATTTTTGTCCGGAATTACACACCCAGTCTCCATCCCTCCCAGAAGTGGCATCAGCCCGCTTCCTGGAACAGCACACGAAGGGCCTCAATGCCAGGCTCCCTGTCTTCTCCTGGGGCAGTGAGGAAAGGAGACAGGAGTTGGACCTAACAGGCTCCACTGTGTCTCTGGGGTTCTGTGTACCCATCTGTATAAACAGAGGGCGGCAGAGATGTTCTCTGGGGACCCCCTTGGCTCCTGGATTCCAGGATTCTGTGCTTGGGAGGACTCCATTCAGCAAACAATCATGATTTATGCTTCATAGACACACCTGTCTTCTAAGCACCTAATAATGATTCGTATTGGCCATAATTACAGCAGCTACCATTTCCTTCCTTCCCTTCCTTCCTTCCTTCCTTCCTTCCTTCCTTCCTTCCTTCCTTCCTTCCTTCCTTCCTTCCTTCCTTCCTTCCTTCCTGATGGAGTCTCGCTCTGTCACCTAGGCTAGAGTGCAGTGGCACAATCTTGGCTCACTGCAGCCTCCGCCTCCCAGGTTCAAGCAATTCTCCTGCCTCAGTCTCCCGGGTAGCTGGGACTATAGGTGCACACTGTCATGCCCCGCTAATTTTTGTATTTTTAGTAGAGATGAGGTTTCACCAGGTTGGCCAGGATGGTCTCGATCTCCTGACCTCGTGATCCTCCCGCCTCAGCCTTCCAAAATGCTGGGATTACTGGCGTGAGCCACCACACCTGGCCGCAGCTACCATTTTCTAAGCCTTAACTAAGTGTCAGGTGCTGTGCTGAGTGCATTTCATGGATTCTCTCACTGAATTTGCTGGGTGGCTCTAAGAGGTAGGTACACTCATCTCTCCTTTACTGATGAAGAAACTTGAAACTGAGCTCAGAGAGGCTGGGCAACTTGCCTCCATTCACACTTTTAGGAAGTAACAGATGCAGGATTTCCACCCCCTCAGCTTCCTCTTCTGCAAAATGGGAGGAAATCGTACCATCACCTCTTGCTGCTGGGAGCGTGAGAGTTCATCAGGTGCATCAAGCATTTGGCCATAGCAGGCCTTGATCAACTGTGCCCCTGTACCCTCCTTCCCGTGCCCCCACTTCCTGTCCTACTTGTCCCTGATACCAACCAGCCCAGCCTGTCATAATCGACCACAGTGTGATTCCCAGGCTGGGCCCCAGACAGCCTCTCAGTTCAGTGGATGATCCCTGTCTCTGGTGGCCTGTCTTGAGGATGACAGCTAGTGGCAGCCTGGGGACGGCAGTGTGCTCAGATGACTCGTGAGGCTGCTGACCAGCAGACAGGCAGTGACAGGCTGAGCAGCTGGCGTCACCCGAGGCTGATGAGACACCCAGGGGAGCCCTGGCCTGCATTCCACCCTCAAGTCCAGACCCTTCTCTAACATTTGGGGGCCTTGTGGACCAGGGCAGGAGCACCAATGCGGGTCGACACCTCACATGCCTAAATATCTAAGTTACAAACCAAACTAACAAACTCCTAAATATATGTTCTGTCTTCTAATAGACTTAATGGTCTGCAAGGCCAGGCTGTGAATTTCAATTCCTCTGACTTCTTGGAGTTCTGAGCCAGAAGGTAGTAGCATGTTTCAGCACACGGGAAAACCAGCCCCAGCTAGCACTCCCGTTTCTGGCTGGGGTCTCATACACAGGTCTGGATCCTAGGACACATGTGTAAGCTACGTCCACATCCGCCCCTCCTTCCAAGCAGTTGGCCCTATCTACGGGTGGAGATACACACACTGGCAGCACAGGCTGTCCTCTGGAGAAACCCCGGCAGGCCCTGACAGTGGGCTTGGGGCTGACTGGATGGGGGACTCCGGGTCCTGAGGATCTGGGGTGAAGCCTAGGGTGGGAGCGCAGGCATAGGTTTCCAATGAGCATGTCCCCCTGACCCTGTGGACTCCCTGCCCTGGGGCAAGGGGCGTGGCCAGAAGAGGGCCACAGAAGGCCCCCTAATGCCTCCGGCACTGCCCAGGTCCCCTGTAGTGTGGCTGTGGTGTCTGTTGTGAGCAAACTCGTAAATCATCACTGGAGACACATTCCCACAGGAGGGTCTCAGGCCACACAGGTGCCTGGACTCCAGGGGTAGCCCAGGGGTTTGGAGAGCTTGGGATCAGGAAATCCAGGTTCAAGTCCTAGCTCTGCTATGTGCTGGCTGTGACTGTGACCCAGCAAATTCCCCTCTTGGGTCCCATTTGCTCATCTGTAAAACAGGGATGACAGTTTCTGCCTAGCAGGGTTGTAGGAAGGAGCAAATGAGTGCAGTAAGATCTGTGAAATGTTCGTACCTTGCTTGCACAGGCAACTCCACCCTGGCCACTGCTGCTAAACCCGCTCCAGAACACTCAGAATTTTTTTTTTTTTTTTTTTTTTTT
>NW_016818423.1:519464-537876 GCF_001698545.2 Rhinopithecus bieti
TTTTTGTATTTTTAGTAGAGACAGGGTTTTACCATGTTGACCAGGCTGGTCTTGAACTCCTGGCCTCAAGTGATCCGCCCACTTCGGCCTCCCAGAGTTCTGGGATTATAGGCATGAGCCACTTCATTGTGGCACTGACTTTTTTTTTTTTTTAGAGACAGGGTCTTAGTTTGTTGCCCAGGTTGGAGTGTGGCAGCACAGTCACAGCTTACTGCAGCCTCCAACTCCTGGACTCAAGTGATCCTCTCACCTCAGCCTCCCAAGTAGCTAGGGCTACAAGTGTGTGCCAACACGCCCAGCTAATTTTTGTATTTATATGGATTTCCAGGCCGGGAGTGGTGGCTCATGCCTATAATCCCAGCACTTTGGGAGGCCGAGGTGGGTGGATCATGAGGTAAAGAGATTAAAACCATCTTGGCCAACATGGTGAAACCCTGTCTCTACTAAAAATACAAAAATTAGCTGGGCTTGGTGGCGCATGCCTGTAATCCCAGCTACTCGGGAGGCTGAGGGTTTCTCCATGTTGGTCAGGCTAGTCTCAAACTCCTGACCTCAGGTGATCTGCCCACCTCGGGCTCCCAACGTGCTGGGATTACAGGCGTGAGGCATTGCACCTAGTAACATTCAGATCTTCTACAATCTTCTTTTCCTGTATAACGCTCACCATCTGTGTCCCGACATGATCACTGATAGCATCTGAGTCCACATGGGCAGGGACATTGCCTCCCATACTACTGTATCCCCAGCACCTCCCTAGTGCAGAATAAGCACACAGTGGCCAGGCGTGGTGGCTCGCGCCTATAATCCCAGCACTTTGGGAAGCTGAGGCCGGTGGACCACCTGAGGTCAGGAGTTTGAGACCAACCTGGCCAACATGGCAAAACGCTGTCTCCACTAAAAATATAAAAATTAGCCAGGGGTGGTGGCATGCACCTATAATCTAAGCTACTTGGGAGGCTGAGGCAGGAGAGTCACTTGAACCTGGGAGACAGAGGTTGCAGTTAGCCAAGATAGTGCCACTGCATTCCAGCCTTGCGACAGAGTGAGACTCTGTCTCAAAAAAAAAAAAAAAAAAAAAAAGCATCCAGTGAATATCTGACTGCCTGGATAAACTATGAAACTCTGTGATTTGTGATTATTCACCTGGGCCTTCCATCTGCTCTTGAGGTTCATTCAAGCATCACACATTCACTGAGTTCCTTCTGAGGGCCACACTCCATGTCCACACTCAATGGACACTTCCAGGCCTCAAGGAGCTCCCAGTCTAGGGAGAGGGATTTGATGTGGAAATAGAGCAGAATTACAACAGCATAGCACCTGCTGTGATGGAGGCAGGGGGCAAGGTGTCAGGGCCCAAAGGAAGAAGTCAGTGTGGTGAGGATACGGGAGTACAGAGATGCTCCGAGGAGGAAATGATGGTTTAGCAGGCCTAGGAGATAAAGAAGGAAAGAGCTTCCAGAGAGGCAGGCACAGCAAATGGCAAAGGCTCTAAGGTGTGAAACAACCCAGGGTGTTTAGGTCCATGTGACCTGAGTTTAGGGACGCGGAAGTGGTGAGTTTCGGTTAGCAGGCAAGCCTGGGCAGGCTTCAGCGTCTCTCTGGTCTAGATAAATAATTCTCATTGTGTGGTCCCTGGACTAGCAGCATCAGCATCAAGTTGGAACTTGTTAGAGATGCACATTCTTGGCCCCCATCCCAGACCTCCTAAATCAGAAATTCTGGGTGAAGCCTGGAACTCCATATATATATACATATATATATAGAGAGAGAGATAGAGAGAGACAGAAAGAGAGAGATAGAGAGAGACAGAGTCTCGCTGTCGCCAGGCTGGAGTGCAGTGGTGCAGTCTCGGCTCACTGCAACATCCGACTCCTGGATTCAAGCGATTCTCCTGCCTCAGCCTCCCGAGTAGCTGGGACTACATGCATGCACCACCAAGCCCAGCTAATTTTTGTATTTTTAGTAGAGACAGGGTTTCACCATGTTGGCCAAGATGGTTTCAATCTCTTTACCTCATGATCCACCCACCTCGGCCTCCCAAAGTGCTGGGATTATAGGCATGAGCCACCACTCCCGGCCTGGAAATCCATATTTCAACAAACCCTCCAAGTGCTTCTGATGCCCGCTAAAGTTTGAGAAACACAGCTTTAGACTTTATCCTGAAGGCAATGAGGGCCTGGGGTAGGCTTTAAACAGAGGCAAGGCAGTATCAGAACCGCACTTTTTTTTGTTTTTTTGTTTTTGAGACAGAGTCTCACTCTCACCCAGGCTGGAGCCCAGTGGTGCGATCTTGGCTCACTGCAACTTCTACCTCCCAGGTTCAAGCGATCCTCCCGCCTCAGCCTCCTGAGAAGCTGGAATTACAGGAACCCACCACCACGCCTGGCTAATTTTTGTATTTTTAGTAGAGATAGGGTTTCGCCATATTGGCCAGGCTAGTCTTGAACTCCTGACTTCAGGTGATCTACCCGCCTCGGCCTCCCAAAGTGTTGGGATTACAGGCGTGAGCCACTGTGCCTGGCAGAACTGAACTTTATTAAGATCGCTTGCACAGGCTGGGTCCAGGGCAGTCTGGTGAGGGGCTGGTAAAAACCCACATCCGAAAGCTGGCCTGACATGGAGCCTCCCTCCAGCTGGAGAGAGCTGCTGCGGTTGCAGAACAATGTATCTTCACACGTGAAAGGGAAGTGGCTACTGGGAAGTCAGGGACCCCTGCTGAGCACAGGGCCTGTTGCCAGGGTGACCACCTGTCACTCAGATAAAGGGGGCACAGTCCTACAGAGGTTCAAGTTGGGGAGCTGGTTGTCATGACAACCTCCCCTCAGGTAGGGAAAGAAGGAAGCCTGGATGTCCCCAGGTACCTCACCCCCATTCCCTGGAGGGACCACCATTGATCCCAAACCTTAAGTTCCTCCCTGACCCCATCTAGCCCATCCTCCCCTCCTCTGTCCATTTGGGCCCCAGGAGGCAGTTTCTTCCCCTTCCCATCATGAAGCTACACCCTCCTTGTCACAGCCTAAGGGCTGGGGGGCTGTCTCCTTGGCTGCAGCCCAGGCTTCTGCATCCATGGGACCTTCACTCAAGAGGCCAGAGACTGTCATCTGCCAGGCCTTCACTTTCCTTTGCCAAGGCAGGAAACCCGTCACCAGTGGTGGGGCTCTCCCATTCTTTCTTCAGCTGGTGCAGGGTGAGAGGAAGAGGAACAAGAGGACTCAATGCATCGCCTTCAACCAGGAGATGGATGCAGAGGCCCATATTAAACAGCTTTTCAAGGCTTCCCAATAAGGAAGCTCAGAACAACTGAGGCCCAAACTGAAGCTCAGGAGAGGGGCAAGGAGGAGAGAGCAAACTGCACCCTCAAACCTGGTAGAGTGCAAAGTTCAAGGAGTCTGGAATCCAAAAGGCCTGGGTTACAGTCCTGAACCAATACTGTGTGATGTTGGGCAGGTTCTGTCACTCCCTGAGCCTCAGTTTCCTCATCTGTACATGGGAGGTAGTGTCCATATAAGAGTGTCTACCTCTTAGGGTTACTGCAGGGCCAACTGAGGAAATGCATCTGAAGTGAGACGCACAGTGCCTGGCACCTCCCTGCGTCTTGTCCTCCTTTCCTGAGGGAGGGAGGAACACCTGCTCTCAGGTGGCTACTTCTTGATGCTGGGACACTTGCTGGGGGAAAGCAGTGGCTCTGGGATCAGAAATGCTCCATAAATGGCCAGGCATGGTGGCTAACACCTGTAATCCCAGTACTTTGGGATGCCGAGGCGGACGGATCACCTGAGGTCAGGAGTTCAAGACCTGGCTGGCCAACATGGCAAAACCCCATCTCTACTAAAATACAAAAATTAGCTGGGCATGGTGGCGGGTGCTTCTAATCCCAACTGCTCGGGGGGCTGAGGTTGCCGTGAACTGAGATTGCTCCACTACACTCCAGCCTGGGAGACAGAGCAAGACTCCATTTCAAAAAAAAAAAAAAAGAAAAAAAAAANAAAAAAAAAAGAAAAAAAAAAGAAATGCTCCATAAACATTTGACTGCTGGTACTTTTTTTTTTTTTCTTTTGAGACGGAGTCTCCCTCTGTTGCCCAGGCTGGATGGAGTGCAGTGGCCGGATCTCAGCTTACTGCAAGCTCCACCTCCCAGGTTCACGCCATTCTCCTGCCTCAGCCTCCCAAGTAGCTGGGACTACAGGCGCCCGCCACCACGCCTGGCTAATTTTTTGTATTTTTAGTAGAGACGGGGTTTCACCATGTTAGCCAGGATGGTCTCGATCTCCTGACCTCGTGATCTGCCTGCCTCGGCCTCCCAAAGTGCTGAGATTACAGGCGTGAGCCACCGTGCCCGGCCGACTGCTGGTACTGTTATTATTACTATTAATCACCTGGCAATGAACGGAACCCTGCCTGGTAAATTGCTTCCTCCAGGTAATTTGCATTTCCCATTGTCCTTGTAGTCTTAATTCACTACAATCTGCTGAAAGAATGTTTTCTAGAAAGCAGGAGCCATGTTGTACTTTTTAGTTTTCCTGCAATGCCTGTCCCAGTCCCTGGCAGGGAGCACCCAAGAAGCTCAGCAAGGAAGGGACTTGGAGATCATCTACTCCAACTCAGTATGCAAGACAGATGGCTCTTCTCCCTAGCCTTATCAATTGCTTGAACGCCTCCAGGGATGAGGCATCTCCCTGTAGAGCGGTTTCCAGTGTCCAGGACTCTGGGGAGGCTGAGCTCCACGGGGTAAGTAGGAGCTGAATGGGCAGCTACAGAGGTTGGGGACTTCCCCGGATGCCCCAGCAGCCTCCCTTCCCTCCCTCTGAGAGCTGATGATAGGAGTGGTTCTAATTATGCTCTAATTGCTTTCTTCCAGGCAGTTTCTCTGTAGCCAAGGAGTTCAGAGTTCATGAATAAATGAAGAGGGAGGAAGCGGGAAGGGATGTTTATTGATCCACAAATCTCTACGTGCCAGTGTCCACCCCCACAAATACTGGGGCATGCAGCAGTGTGCAGTTTCAAACACAGATGCTCCTTGACTTACAATGGGGCCACGTCCCAATCAACCCATCCTAAATCGAAAATGCATTCCACACCCCAACAAACCCATTGTACATCAAAAAACTATGTTGAACCACTGTAAGTTGGGGACCAGCTAGCTGTACATACAAACACAGAAACATACCACAGCCCTCAAAGGTCCCTCTCCAACAGCCTGGTGGGGGATAAAAGGAAGTTAACAAGAAGTTTCCTAATAGATGAAGCAAGTTGAGGCTCACGAAGTGTAAGTGCCCTGCCCAGGGCCTCAGAGCCAGTGAGTGGCAGAGAAGGCACCTGGATCCAGAGCCCTTGCTCTTCCCCACCCGGTTTCCCACCACCATGGAGGTGACAGTCACCCAAATGTGGGTTCCTCCCGCCTCTTCCCTCGTGCCTCCTCTCTTGGAGGGTGGCCAGCTTTTCTTGGAGGATGAGGCATTTGGATGGAGGGGCAACCTGAGGGGGGCAGTGCCCACCTGATAAGGGTAGAGTTGAGAGTGGGACCCGAAACCAGCAGACACTGCACATAGAGATTTGTGGATCCAATACCCTTGACTTAGACTGTGGTCTTGAGCAAGCCATAGCCCATTTCTTTTTTTTTTTTTTTTGGAGACGGAGTCTCACTTTGTTGCCAGGTTGGAGTGCAGTGGCATGATCTCGGTTCACTGCAACCTCCGCCTCCTGGCTTCAAGCAATCCTCCTGCCTCAGCCTCCCGAGTAGCTGGGACTACAGGCACCTGCCACCAAGCCTGGCTAATTTTTGTATTTTTAGTACAGACAGGGTTTCCCCATGTTGGCCAGGATGGTCTTGATCTTCTGACCTGGTGATCTGTCTGCTTCAGCCTCCCAAAGTGTTGGGATCACGGGCGTGAACCACCGCGCCTGGCCTTTTTTTTTTCTAAGACGGAGTCTTACTCTGTTGCCCAGGCTGGAGTGTAGTGCTGCAATCTCGGCTCACTGCAATCTCTGCCTCCTGGGTTCAAGTGATTCTCATGTCTCACCCACCCAAGTAGCTACAGACACCCACCAACATGCCTGGCTAATTTCTGTATTTTCAGTAGAGATGGGGTTTGCACTGTTGGCCAGGCTGGTCTTGAACTCCTGGCCTCAAGTGATCCACCCACCTTGGCCTCCCAAAATGTTGAGATTACAGGTGTGAGCCACCATAGTCCATTTTTGGGCTTCAGTTTCCCCAGCTACATAGTGTGAAGGTGGAGGTGATGTGTGAGAGCCCCCTCTCAGAAAACCTAGAATTTCAGATGTCCAGGGGGGGACTCATCCAGCTAGACAAAGTCTTGGGCTATGCCCCTCTTAGGTGGCCACTGCCCCCCTCAGATTACCCCTCCATTCAAATACCTCACTCCTCCAGGAGAAGCTGGCTGGAGGCGCTAGGGAAGAGGCAGGAGAAATTCACATTTGGGTGACTGCCACCTCCATGCTGGTGGGACACTGGGTGGGGAAGAGCAAGTGCTCTGGACTCAGGTGCCTATTCTGCCACTTACCTCACTCAACTTATGCATCTCGAGCCTCAAGTTCCTTCATCTGTTAAATGGGAATGAGCGATTATGTCATAAAGTTTCACCCAGGGAATATAAGAGGTTTAGCTGACTGCCTGGCACATAGTGTTTGATAAGTGGTAGTTGTTACTGCTAACATTGCCAACAACCCTGCAAGGAACAGGCTGTTGCCTTCATTACAGATGAAGAAACCAAGGTATAGAGAGGTCAAGCAACTTGTGCAGCATCCCAGGTTAAGCGCCAGGATTTGAACCTACTGTCTGATCCATCTGTGTTCCCAGGGGCTGGCACATAGCAGGTACCCATAAATAATGTGCTGAATTACAGAGAAATGGAGAAAAAAAAAAAGAAAAAAAAAAAAAAAAAAAACATCGTGTAAAAACAGGCCCTGCTTCTAGTGACCAAGGTGGGGGTGAACTGATAGAGGAAGAACTAGACCAAAATTTCCTTCAAGGTCAAAGTGAAGTGCTGGGTCTGAGGGACCCTGGGACCCTTGACTCCTCGGTGGCTGGGGCCAGGCTGGATGGGGATATCCGGGCTCCATGGCATTTGCTTGTTGAAGAAAATCTTTTTTGGGGGGATACAGTCTTGCTCTGTTGCCCAGGCTGGAGTGCAGTGGTGCAATCTCAACTCACTGCAGCCTCCGCCTCGTGGGTTCAAGTGATTCTTGTGCCTCCCAAATAGCTGGGATTACAGGTGCACACCACCACACCCAGCTAATTTTTGTATTTTTAGTAGAGACGGGATTTCATCATGTTGGCCAGGCTGTTCTCAAACTCCTGGCCTCAAGTGATCTGCCCGCCCTGGCCTCCCAAATTGCTAGGATTACAGGTGTGAACCATGGTGCCCAGCCAAAGGAAATCTTTTTACCCCTTTATGAGTTCCACTAAGAAGCCAAAGGTAGGAACCCTGGCTGTTGGCATCAACCAGCCCTGCTCTGCTGCTGCCTCATTGCGTGAGTTTGGCCAAATGACTTCAGTTCTTTGAGCCTCAGAGTCCTCATCTAGGAAACACAAATGGGTGTGACAAAGTTCCACCTCTAGGGCTGTTGTGAGGATGACCTCAGGTGGCATGTGTGAAGCCATGTGGCACTGGGGTTAAGGGCGAGACCTGGGTTTGTATCCCAGCTCTGCCACTGCTGGATGTGACTGCTCTCAGCCTCAGATTCTGCTTCGGTGAAACAGAGGTAGTAGCTGTGCCCACCCCACAGGGTGTCGTGAGGATGAATGAGCCACTCCAAGTAAAGCAGTTACAGCAGAATGAGGTGGGTCATAAGTGCTCAGTAAATCTTCTCTATTAGACTATGCCATGTGCAGAGACCCTGCAGTCCATTTTATATATGGGGAAGCAGAGCCCCCAAGAGGGCCAAGGACTTGCCCAAGGTCACAGAGCCAGTTTACAGCAGAGCCAGGCCTATCTACGAAGCTGGTGTAGGCAGTACCCCCTGCCCAGACCTTTGATTCCATGATAGTGTGAGATGTGTGAATGGATAAGCATAAGACCTTTCACGGCCCCGGGCCATCCCGCTCATGGCTTGAGGACTCTGGGGGTGAGAGGTGGCTGATGCTCCCCTCCCCTGTCCTCCCTGGTGGCTCCAAGACTGGCCTGAACCAGCAGGGTGTGTCAGAATCCAGGGAGGGCTGCCCCACCTTTCTGCCCCCTGGCCAGACCCTCCACTCCAGTGCTGGTTGTTAGAAGCCTCAGAAACAATCCAAAGGCCCAGGACCAGAACACCATTTGTCAGCTTTGCATGGTGGTGGCGGGCTTGTCTCCATGGCAACAGTGCAGTGTGAAGGCATCCCGGCATCATTAGGGAGTGCGCTGAGTAGTATAAACAGAGGCTGCAGTAGATTACACGCCTATTATGAGCAGTCTCGGGCTCTGAGCACTGGTAATTATGCCTAATTGTGCATTTAATTGTGTAATTGAAAACCCACATCTCTGGTTCAGGTTGGGGCTGCAGAACATGCCCACCTCCCTCCAAAAAACAGGCTTAGGAACCAATCCTTACCTTGAAAATCTCAGAATTTTTGCCCTTCTAGGGCAAGGGGTGGCCAGAGCAGGCAAAGGGATAAAATGCCTATAGATTTCCATTTCCCCTACTGCCTGAACCAGGAGCTCACCAGGCCCTGTGATTAGAGGTAGGGGGTGGGAAGGAGTATGCTAAGGAGAGGGGACATGGTAAGCTCACAGAAATGTTCATAATTATAGATATCATTGTGTGCTGTTAGCACTGTCCTCTCAGGACCTAGAACCAGCATCGAGTGGTTCCAAGGGATCTGGGTCATCACTAGATACATTACATGTCCAAGCTGTCATCCAACCTACACATAAATTCTTTCCCTCCCTCCCTCCCTCCCTCCCTTCCTTCCTTCCTTCCTTCGAGACAGGTCTTGCTCACTTGCCCAGGTTGGAGTGCAGCGGTATGATCTCGGCTCACTGCACACTTGACCTCCTGGGCTCAAGTGATCGTCCTACCACAGCCACCTCGTAGCTAGAGCCACAGGCAAGCACCACCATGCCCAGCTAATTAAAAAAAAAAATTACTGTAGAGATGTGATCTTACTATGTTGCCCAGGCTGGTCTTGAACTACTGGCCTGAAGTCATCCTTCGGCCTCAGCCTCCCAAAGTGCTGGGATTATAGGTGTGAACCACCATGCCTGGCCACACGTAAATTCCACTGCCTGGGACAGGAAGCTCACCACCTGGTTATCAGCCCCCACCCTTGCAGAGCCTCTGGAGAGTCTGAAAGCTGCTAACAAGAGTTCAGTCCTCTCCTCTCATTTCCCACTTCATAGGCTGTGATAAATGAGGCCCAGAGAAGGCCAGGCCCAACTCACAGTTGCACAGCAGTGAGTACCAGAACCCAGGGATTCTGTCTTGCAGCTGAGGGCATGTTTCATACCCTAAGATGACTCAGCGCCTAGAATCATGCCTGGCAGTTTGTGTGTGCTTGGTAAATATTTGCTGGATTCAACTCCAGGTAGTTAGCTGGGGGCAATTCTCACTCTCTAACCGAAGAGTATCAGACTTTCTGTATGTAGTTCAAGAAGCTCACCTGCGGTGAGCTGGAGGTGAGTGATGGGCCACAAGCCTCCCAGCTCTGCATCTTTGTAGTCTGAGACTTGATCTTACAACCAAAATATGCTACATGGGCATTTGGGGTGGGAGCAGTGCAGACATCCAGACAGACAGACAGAAGAAAGATGAGGTCACCAGAATCCCTGACAACCTGACACCCAGGTGTAAAGTTTTGAGCAAGCCATCAGAGGCAGACGTCTCCTCTCCTCGTGCCCCCAGGCCCTGATACCCCGTCAGTCACCACCGCCTGCAACAAGGTGGGCCAGGCAGCACCTCTGACCTCCACCTGCGAAGAGGGGGAGCTCATTGCTGACTCAGAGCTGGAAGGGTTCTTTGAGATGATGAGTCCAACCTTTTCCCTATACAGAGTGGGAGAGAGGCCCAGAGAGGCCACGCCTTCGCCTTGGAATCCTTCTTAGTGAGTGGCAGCCTGTGCCCATGGCTCTCCCTACATTATCTCAGGTTGTCCTCTTTACAGTCCTGTGAGGTGGGTGCTATTATGATGCCCATTTTACAGAAGAGAAGTCCACAGTCCAGCAATGCCAAGACCACACAGATGGAGAAGAACCGCTGCTCCAGCTTGAGCCTTTCACTCGTTGAGAAAGGGGAGTCATCTCATTTCCTACCCCACAGTACTCGGATTTGCAGAACCTGCAGCCTCATTTCCTGGGTATTCAAGAGTGTGCCCTCTTTGTGAGCTCCCACTCTGCACGTTTTATTTCAAAGGAGCTTCCCAACAACTCTCTGAAGCAGATGATTATTATCCTGATTTAGAGAAGTGCAAGTGGAAGCTCAGACAGGTTAGGTGTCTTCCTGCCCAAGGTCATCCAGCTACAAAGAGGCAAAGCTGGAACTCACATCCCAGCCTGACCCCAAAGCCCAGGTTCTTCCCAGTTCCCAGTCCACCTCCTTGTCTCTGGATTTGTCAGCTGCTTTGAGAGGGGCCAGGAGGCCAATGTAAATCAGGAGAACCTGCAACCACACTTCACAGCTCTTCTGAAACCTTAGTGCCCATTCAGCACCTCTGGGGGAAGTTTGCTTTGCGGTCTGAAGCTCTCCCTTGTCTCGGAATCAATCAACATCCCTCTCCAGGCCAGGGCAGGGAAAGGTAGGCAAAGCACTGGGACGTGGCTTCCTGGGCCTAAAGCCAGCTCCACCCCCATGGCCTGGATCTAGTGTTTAATTTTTAATTTTTGTGGGTACATAGGTATATATATTTATGGGGCACATGAGATATTTCGATACAGGCATCCACTGTGCAATAGTCACACCAGGGTAAATCAAGCGTTTATCCTTTCTTTGTGTTACAAATAATCCAATCATACTCTTTGGGTTATTTTTATTTTTATTTATTTATTATTATTATTTTTTTGGGACAGAGTTTTGTTCTTGTTGCCCAGGCTGGAGTATAGTGGTACGATCTTGGCTCACTGCCACCTCCGCCTCCTGGGTTCCAATGATTCTCCTGTCTCAGCCTCTTGAATAGCTGGGATTACAGGTGCCCGCCACCATGCCCAGCTAATTTTTTGTATTTTTAGTAGGGATGGGGTTTCACCATGTTGGCCAGGCTGGTCTCAAACTCCTGACCTCAAGTGATCCACCCACCTCGGCCTCCCAGAGTGCTGGGATTACAGGTGTGAGCCACTGTGCCCGTCCAGTTATTTTTAAATGTACAATAAATTTCGTTGACTGTAGTTTATTTGTTGTGCTATCAAATACTAGATTTATTCATCCTATCTAACTATGTTTTTATACAACCTCCCCACTCCCCCACTACTTTTCCCAGCCTTTGGTAATCCTTATTCTACTTTTTTCTTTTTTTTTAAGATTTTTTTTTTTTTTTAAATAGAGGCAGGGTCTTGCCATGTTACCCACGCTGGTCTCCAACTCCTGAGCTCAAGCAATCCACCCACCTTGGTCTCCCAAAGTGCTGGGATTATAGGCATGACCCACCGTGCCAGCCTCCTCATTCTACTCTCTACTTCCATGAGTTCAATTGTTTTAACTTTCAGCTTGCACAAATAAGTAAGAACATCTGAAGTTTGCCTCTCTGTGCCTGGCTGGAACTAGCTTATTTTTTTATTATTATTTGTATTACTTTTTTTGAGACAGGGTCTCACTGTGTTTCCCAGGCTATAGTGCAGTGGTACAATCTTGGCTCACTGCAGCCTCAACCTCTGGGGCAAAAGCAATCCTCCCCTCTGCTTCAGTAGCTGGGACGGCAAGTGCATGCTACTGTGCCCAGCTAATTTTTTACTTTTTTATTTTTTCTTTTTTTGCCAGGCTGGAGTGCCATGGCATGATCTCAGCTCACCACAACCTCTGACTGCCTCCTGGGTTCAAGCAATTCTCCTGCTTCAGCCTCCTGAGTAGCTGGGATTACAGGCATGAGCTACCATGCCTGGCTAGTTTTGTATTTTTAGTGAGACGGGGTTTCACCATGTGGGTCAGGCTGGTCTCTAACTCCCGATCTCAGGTGATCCACCCTCTTCGGCCTCCCAGAGTGCTGGGATTACAGGTGTGAGCCACCGCACCCAGCCATGCATCACAGCTCTTTTAAGTCCGGCACAGAGCTTGGGGGTGGGTAGAATGGGGAGAGGGGGCATCTGTGTAAGCAGTTAGATCTGGCATCTGGTAACAAGCCCTGTGGCTGAGGAAAGGTTTGGATTTCTCCACCTGCTTCCACTCCAGCATCCCACAATACTAGCAGGGGGCAATGGGGCATGCAGGAAGAAGCTGTGGAGTCCCAGATCTGAGTTTTAATACTCATTCTGTACCTACCATGTATGTGGCCATGGATAAGCCACACAGTAGCAGGAGACATATATAAAATGCCTAGTACAATGCCTGGCTCATAGCAGACGCCAAACAAAAAGAAATTCTCATCATTTTAATTTCCCACTCAGCCCCGTATTTTCCATATAAAGAAGAGCTGAAGTGTTTGCGGGAGTGACCCTGCTCACGAAATCCTCTAATACAGGCAGAGATGGGGCTGATGTGACTTGTCCAAGTCTCAAGGCAAATAACAGCTAGCCCTGGAGAGCACTTTCCTAGGCCAGGGACCGTACTTGGTTATCCCGGCATCAGCTTGCAAATTCCCCAAACTGCCATGGGCTCGTGGGGTAGAAGCTGTTCGTACTACTTTGTAAGTAAGAAGGCAGAGGCTCAGAGAGGGTGCGGGACTTCCTGGGAGTCACAAAGCAAGGCCTGATCCCAGATGTGGTGCTCCTAGCCCCTGTGCCAGATCTCAGAGAAGCTGCCAATTATGGGCTGCTTATTTAAAAAACATCCACTCACCTACCCTTACAAAGGAGCAGAACCAGGGCCATCCCCAGGTCCCCTGGAGGCCCTCTTCTCCATTCTACCTTGCTCCGCTCATCTTATAAGGGCCTTGAGGGCAGTTTGGCCTCACTCTGTTCATTCACAAAAGGGAGTTGATCACCCCTGCCAACTCTGTACAAAGGGGTTTGAGGAACAGAAGGGGCCAGTGGCCTGCATAATTTCATGCTCCTGACTCTGATAGCTGGCCCAAGGACCTCAGGCACCCAAAGCAGAGCCAGACCCTCCCAAGGAAGCCATGAGCTTGCAGCTGCAGCTGCTCCAGAGTGCAGGCCCCTGCTGGAGCCCATCTCCCTCTGGTCTTTGCCATCATTATTGCTAATAACTTCATCAATCAGGTTGACCATGTTTCACACCATTACTCGCAGCTCAGCTGGAAGCTACATCCCGCCCCCCGCCCCCATCTTCCAGAAAGCAAAGAGCTTTCTAGAAGGGAAAAGAATGAAACCAACATTTTTCTGAGTACCTACTATGTGTCTGGCACCCAGCCAAGGAAGCCCTTTCTACACCTCTGTGAGGTAGGGACGACTCTTCCTCTTTTACAAAGGAAGAAACTGCAGCCAGAGGAGTGAATGCATGTGTCCAAGGTCACACAGAGCTGGGACAGAAACAACCATGGCAGTGATCTATTATTGGATACTCCCTGGCTCACAGTGCAGGCACTATGAATGAGCTTACTGAAATATGATCATTTTCATTTTCAGATGAGGAAACTGAGGCTTGGACCTGTCTGGTCCAAGTGTCTGCACTGGTTAAACATGAGCAGCAGAGTAGCACGGGACTGAGAGGATGGCTCTCTGTTCAGGCAGAAGAGTCCTCATATCTTGGTTCTGTCACTGACTAGCTTAGTGAGCTTTGGCAAACGTCATACACCTTCAAACCTCAATTTCCTCACCTGAGAAACGGGATAATAAACACATATATCGCACTGTGCGGAACTGCAATAAGAAGGATGAAAACAGTAAAAGAGCTAACATTTATTGACCGTTTAACATGTCCCAGGCACTTCGCCAAGCACTTTACATATGTATGCTCATTTGGTTAAACGAGGTAATGCATATAAAGTGCTTAGCACAGGACTCCTGACATGGGAACGATAATGATGATGATGAAGAAATTGATGGTGATTCCCTGGGCAAATCTCACTAGTTCATCCCCTTCCAGGAAGAACAGAGTGGCCTGTAAGGTTTCAGGAAGGAAGTGAACTAGGAAGAGTTGGGTTTGGACAGGAGAGAGAAAAGGCACAAGATTAAAAATTAAAGGGTGAATATGTTAATAATGTTGTCAAGATGATACACCAGAAAGAATTCTGGAAAGCAAGGGACCCAAGATGTTGTACAGAAAGGAACCAGACCAATATGCAACAAAGCTGCCATGCCAAAGCCGGGTGTGGTGACATGCATTGTAGTCCCAGCTATCTGAGAGGCTGAGGTGGGAGGATCACTTAAGCTCAGGAATTTGAGGCTGCAGTGGGTTATGATGGCCACTGCACTCCAGCCTGGGCAACACAGCAAGACTCCTATCTCTAAAAAATAAAAAATAAATAAACAAAACATGACAGTCCAGGCATCACCCTGAGTTCCTGACAAGTAGAGCTGGCAGTATCCCAGTGAGCCAGACCAATAATTCCTCCCATTTTACAGATGGAAAAGCCAAAGCCTAGAGTGCGGAAGAGACTTGCGCAAAACCGCAGGATGTCAGAAGCAGAGCCGGGCTTGAATCCAGGTCTTTTGCCTCTCAGCTCAGTGTCCAATTACCTGCTACTTCCCACAAAGGATAGTCCACAAAGGACAGTGCAGGGGGCCACCTGGATACGTTTGGGCTACAATACCACAGACACATCCCATGATACGAATCATTAAGATAATAACGGTAAGCTACAGTTTAATGAGTACTCACTCTGTACCTAGCACAGTACTAAATTCATTACATGGATTGAATCCTCACAACAACCCTAAGGATTAGGAACTGTTTTATATTCTCTCTGTTTAACAGATTACAAAACTATGGCTCAGAAAGGGTAAGCAACTTGCCCAAAATTGCACAGCCAGGAAGTGACAGAACCAGGTCTAGAAGCCAGGTCTGTCCTGTCAAACTACAGAGCCTTAACTACTATCCTACACTTACCCATCTGAAAGTCAGAGTCCCTACCTGCTCCAAATCACATCTATCCCAACTGAGGAAGAGTGTTTCAGATTGGCCTGATTCATTGTAACGATTAAACTCCATTTGAAAAAGAAAAATGACACAGTGCCTCCTAAGTTTTCAGCTGAAAGATATTTAACAGCCTCTATGTTTTCCTCAGTCCCTTGGATGAGAAAACCAAGATTCTCTTCTCCCCTCAGGCTGGTGAATTCCAGCTTCCTGGGGTACATTATGGAAGCTGTCAGGCAGTTAGGAGCTCCTGGGGGTTAGTGACAACCGGAGGGCCCACTCTGCAATCAGCCCAGATAGTGCAACAGAGCCAAGAGAGCAATTTTCAAGTCCCTCCCGCAAATGATCTTGCACAACCTTCACAAGCTGCCCAACGCCACTCAGCCAGGACATGGGAGAACCGGAATTCCACCCAGGTCTCATCTAACTCAAGCCTCTAGTGCTGGTGAGATCCTCTAAGTGGAAGAGTGGGGTTAGCTTAGCAAGGGAGAATCACGGAGGAAGGGAAGTAGGAGGGAGAGACTGTCTACCACCTTCATTTCTCTCTAGAGCTATGAGCTCCTCCCATGGGGCCCCAGACTTACCAGGGCCAGACTACTTATTTTATAATTAAGAAGGCAACAGAGGACCTGGCCAACTGCCTGGATTCAAAGCCTGGATCCTGGTTGGATGTGGTGGCTCATGCCTATGATCCCAGCACTTGGGAGGCTGAGGTGGGAGGATAGCTTGACCACAGGAGTTCAAAACCAGCCTGGGCAACAGAGGGAGACCCGTCTCTAAAAAACAAAAAAATTAGCTAGGCATGGTGGTATGCACCTGTAGTCCCAGGTACTCAGGAGGCTGAGGTGGGAGGATTGTTTGAGACTGGGAGGTCGAGGCTGTAGTGAGCTATGATTGCACCATTGCACTCTGGCCTGGATGACAGAGCGAGCCCATGTCTCGAACAAAAAAAAAACAAAACCCCCAAAACAAAGCCTGGATCCTAGTTCCTGTAGAATCCTGGACAAGTTACTTCATAGGGCTGTTATGATTAAATGAGTTAATACATGGAAAAGTGCTTCCAAGAGTACCTGACACTTAGTCAAGGGCTCTCCAAAGCTAACCGTTGTTATCATCGCCAACAGAGAATGAGCACGGGACAAACTGTTAACAGGCTCACCTTTGGGGAGGGGTCTAGTTATAGAGAGAAGAAAACTTTTTTTTTTTTTTTTTGAGACACAGTTTCACTCTGTTGTCCAGGTTGGAGTGCAGCGGCGTGATCTCATCTCACTGCAACCTCCGCCTCCCGGGTTCAAGTGATTCTTGTGTCTCAGCCTCTCGAGTAGATGGCATTACAGATGCGTGCCACCATACCCGACTAATTTTTGTATTTTTAGCAGAGATGGGGTTTCGTCATGTTGGCCAGGCTGGTCTCAAACTCCTGACCTCAGGTGATCTGCCCACCTCACCCTCCCAAAGTGCTGGGGTTACAGGCATGAGCCACGGTGCCTGGTCTAGAAAACTTACTTTTATCTTCTGTCCTGTTTGATTATGTATTTATTTATTTATGTTTACAATATATGTATATTACTTTTCTAATTAAAAAAAAACAGTTTAAAATTTAAAACTGAACAAACACAGAAGAATCCTCTGAGAGGTTTAAACATTTCTTGGCATTTCATGTTCCTCAAAGTAGATAAAGAAAAACAGACAATCTCTGCCCTTCTGGAGTTTCCATTCCACCTGATCTTGATTAATCCCCTCTGCAATCCTCAGGGATAATCATTTTACAGATAGGAAGACTGAGGCCAGCCAGTGCGGGGAAGTCACTTGTCCAGTCTCCCACAGCTGGGAGCAAGGCTACAATCTCCAGAGCTAGGGCTGTTTCTACCACTGCCCAGGCCAGGTCTGTAGATGGCATGTTTGAGGCTGGTGTCCCCAGGAGGAGAGAAGCAAAACGAATGAGGAGGTCTGCATGTCCAGGCTCAAAGCTTCACTCTACATTATCATTGGCTCCTGTGGTGGGGAGGGTGTGATGGATGCAGGCAAGAGTGGAAACCCAGAACAAGGAGTCCAGCATGAGGGGGGCTCAGGCTGCTCGATGCTCACTCTCAGACCTGGGTTCAGCAATGGAGGTCCCCATGCACCTCTGCCTAGAGAAGAAGCACAGCTTCAACCTCCCTATTTGTTCAATCTCAGCTCTAGGGTAGGTAGGAGACCCCTGCCTCTCCTTAACCACCCTCCCAAATTCCCCTGCCAGGGCCTGATTTGAAGGGCAACGCTGTTTCTTCTAGTCTGCTACAGTCACTGCTCCCTGAGACAAGAACCCGAGTTCCCTATGCTGGGGCTAGGCACAGTGTCCTTCCATACTCTGATCCTCCCTGGAGCACCCAAGTGCCCCCACCCCCCTGACGCTGTCCCTGGCAGAAGAGTTGCTCTGGTGGGTGGACCTGATGACTGATGGAACCCCCATGGCCACAGCGGCCAGACCAAAGCAGGAAGTGTGGTCCAGGCTGGGTCAGGCTGGCCCAGGATCTGACAGCTCCTGGTGACCCTCTCCAGGGAGGTGGCTCTCCATTCCCAGGACTGCCCGGTCAGGAAGGTGAAGGGAGGCAGAAACAGCACAAAGGATTGGAGAGTTCTTGGAGTCTAAGATCCCAGAATACAGATGAACATGGACCAGAAATGGTCAGCGATCTAAAGACACACCAAAGAGAAGCCCAGAGAGACACACGCGGGAGCAGAGACTGTGAGAAACGCTCACATAGGGTTGGTGATCAGAGGCAGAGACCCAGAGGAAGGGAGAGACTCATGCAAACGAGGGATCTAGAGGGAAACACACAGCAGGACTTCAACGGATCCACAGATCAGCCTCAGACACACCCCCAGTCCCAGCGAGCCACAGTCCCACAGCGCATCCCCCAACAGGAGGCCACTTGTACCGTGCGGGCGGGCCGGGGACTCGCGCACAGGACGCACTTAGGGACCCGAGGAGCGCCGGGCACAGCAGCGAGAAGCGCACACAAAGAGACAGCCCGGCCAGCCGGAGCAGGCTCCACCCGACCGCTCCGAGACTCCAGACCACCCCCCGCCCGGGCACACGCACCAGACACACACACAGAGACACACGCAACCCCACCCGCACGCCCTGGGACCGCGCCCCGCCGCGCCCCACCCTGCCCCGACTGCTTGGGCGCGCGGCGCTTACCAGCTGCAGGCAGCAGAAGGCGACCAGCGTGCAGCGCCCGCTGCACTTGCCCATGGCTCCGGGGGCTGCGCGGGCCGCCTGTCGCGGCGCCCCTCTTGCTCCGCGCCGCCGCCT
>NW_016818423.1:538516-564032 GCF_001698545.2 Rhinopithecus bieti
GGGTGGGGCGGGGCAGCCGCGGGAAGGGAGGGGAGAGGGATAGGGAGGTGGAGGGTTGGAGAGGCAGGGAGTGAAGTGGAAGAGTGCGTGCGGGCTTAGGGGAGGACAGCCCTGAGTCAAATCCAGGCGTTGCTGCTCACTCGCTGTGTGACCTTGGGCAAATCACGTCACCTCTCTGGACTTGTTTTCTCATGAACAAAGTAGGAATAATTATGCCTCCTTAGTGTAGATATGAAGAGGAAATGCAGTCCTGTGAATAAAGCGCTTAGCCCTGTGCCTGGCCTCCTGGCTTGGAGCACTTTTCTGTCCACCCTGTCTCTAGGGCTCCAGGGTTCCAACTTGGACTTCCAGTTCTATTTCCGTCCCCAGATCTGCTCCTCACCCCAGCCTGTCCCCTGAGTGCCTGGCCACATTTTCCACCTTCCCTCTTTCCTTCTACTGGCATTTATTGAGCCCTGACTGCATACACACTCCTGGGGGCCCTGCAAACCAGAGATGAGACCTGCAGCACTGTTCCAGATCCCGTAGAGCTTCACTGCCTAGGGAACAGATAAGCTCCCAAGAGCACGCCAGTGATGGCACAGATCTGCCCAGGAGGAGGTAGGGAGCCCCTACCCTGGGCTGCAGTAAGGAGAGAGTCAGAAGTTTCCCAGCAGAATATTGCCTTCTCCAAGCCACCCCAAAAGCCATCGAACTGGATACATCTCAAATCCACATAATCATTCCTGTCCCACTCCTAACTTCCTATATTCACCTTGGCAATTAGCATCACCCAAGTGGAATTTCCTAGGTCATCCTCCAGGCTTCCCTACAATTTCATCTGATCTGTCATTACATTCTATAAACTGTACTTTCCAACTAACATTTATGAAATACCCACTATGTGCCAGGTTCTCTGCTGGGGTAAGGGAACAAAACCCAACAAAATTTCTGCCCTCATTGAGCACACAGTTTAGTGAGGGATTGTCATTAAAACAAGGAAATATACAAATAAGTACACAAAGTTCTGATGAATACTCTAAAGAATATTAAAGAAGAGACAGGGCATGGTGGCTCACAGCTGTAATTTCAGCACTTTGGGAGGCCGAATCAGCTCACTGCAACCTCCACCTGAGTGGAGATCGGCCTCCCCAAAGTGAGTGGATCACCTGAAGTCAGGAGTTCGAGACCAGCCTGGCCAACGTGGGGAAACTCCGTCTCTACTAAAATACAAAAATTAGCCAGGCACCTGTAATCCCAGCTACTCAGGAGGTTGAGGCAGGAGAATCGCTTGAACCTGGGAGGCGGAGGTTGCAGTGAGCCAAGACCCTGCTATTGGACTCTAGCCTAGGTGACAAAAGCGAAACTTTGTCTAAAAAAATAATAAATACATAAATTAAAAAATACTAAGGGAGAAAAGAGAGAATGAGGGGGCATAATTTAGGTTTGGAGACCAGGAAACACCACTTTGAGGAAATGACACTGATACTGACAGGACAATAGGAAGGAAGGCGAGGCAGGGATGTGAAGAGTGTTCTGGTGGGAGAAACCGAAGGTTCTTATTCTTTCCCTTCCTCTCCACTCTCACTAGCCCTCTTGATTCAAGAGACAGGAAGTATATGGTAAGATGTAGGTTAGGACCCATGGTTTTGGACCCAAACGGCCTGGGTCCCAGTTCCAGTTGTCACTTGTTTGCTGCTCACATAGTAAGCATGCAAATAAATGTGTCACTGTTTTCTCCCAGGACTGGCTATATAGTTTGGGAGGCCCAGTGCAAAATGAAGATGCAGGACTTCCTGTTTAAAAATTAAGAATTTCGGCCAGACGCAGTGGCTCATGCCTGTAATCCCAGCATTTTGGGAGGCCGAGACAGGCGGATCATGAGGTCAGGTGTTCGAGACCAGCCTGACCAACATGGAAAAACCCTGTCTCTATTAAACATACAAAAAACAATTAGCCAGGCCTGGTGGCATATGCCTGTAATTGCCAGTTACTCGGGAGGCTGAAGTGGGAGAATCGCTTGAACCCAGGAGGGAGAGGTTGCGGTGAATTGAGATCGCGCCACTGCACTCCAACCTGCGCAACAAGGGCAAAACTTCATCTGAATAAATAAATAAGAATTTCAAGATGGCAACACAGCAGAGCATGAAATCAAGAACATGCAGGGGGCCGGGCGCTGTGGCTTACCCTATAATCCCAGGACTTTGGGAGGCCGAGGCGGGCAGATCACTTAATGTCAGGAGTTCAAGATCAACCTAGCCAACATGGCAAAAACCCATCTCTACTAAAAATACAAAAATTAGGCCAGGCGCGGTGGTTTACACCTGTAATCCCAGCACTTTGGGAGGCCAAGGTGGGCAGATCATGAGGTCAAGAGATCGAGACCATCCTGTCCAACATGGTAAAACCCTGTCTGTACTAAAATACAAAAAATTAGCCAGGTGTGGTGGTGCGTGCCAGTAATCCCAACTATTGGGGAGGTTAAGGCAGGGGAATCACTTGAACCCAGGACACGGAGATTGCAGTGAGCTGAGATCACCCCATTGCACTCAAGCCTGGTGACAGAGTGAGACTCTATCTCAAAAAATAAAAATTAGGCGGGGCGCAGTGGCTCAAGCCTGTAATCCCAGCACTTTGGGAGGCTGAGACGGGTGGATCACGAGGTCAGGAGATCGAGACCATCCTGGCTAACAAGGTGAAACCCCGTCTCTACTAAAAAACACAAAAAACTAGCCAGGCGAGGTGGCGGGTGCCTGCAGTCCCAGCTACACGGGAGTATGAGGCAGGAGAATGGCATGAACCCGGGAGGCAGAGCTTGCAGTGAGCTGAGATCCAGCCACTGCACTCCTGCCTGGGCAACAGAGCGAGACTCCGTCTCAAAAAAAAAATAAAAATAAAAAATAAAAATTAAAAAAAATACAAAAATTAGCTGGGCATGGTGGCATGCACCTGCAATCCCAGCTACTCAGGAGGTTGAGGCATGAGAATTGCTTGAACCCAGGAGGTGGAGGTTGCAGTGAGCTGAGATTGTGCCACTACACTCCAGCCTGGGTGACAGAGTGAAACTGTTTCAAAAAAAACAAAGAACAAAAAACAAAACATGCAGGGTCCTGTGTGACTGCAGAGGTAGCATGCCCATGAAGCCAGTTGTGTCTTCTCCCTGGACTTTAAGATGGGTCTCTTTGGCCGGGTGTGGTGGCTCACACCTGCAATCCCTGCACTTTGGGAGGCTGAGTCGGGTGTATCACCTGAGGTCAGGAGTTTGAGACCAGCCTGGCCAACATGATGAAACCCTGTCTCTACCAAAAATACAAAAAATTAGCTGGATGTGGTGGCGGGCACCTGTAGTCCCAGCTACTCAGGAGGCTGAGGCAGGAGAAATCACTTGAACATGGGAGGCGGAGGTTGCACTGAGCCGAGATCGCGCCACTGCTTTCCAGCCTGGGTGACAACAGCAAAACTCTGCTTCGGGGGAAAAAAAAAAAAAAAAAAAGATGGGTCTCTTCACAGGTCTCCCTCTTCCACCCATTCTGCAGGATACCACTTTGTATTTTAAAAGACACAGGATATTCCCACAGTTGAATACACTATGTGTGCTGAGGTTTTCACTTGGATCAATAAGCTAAGATAATGGTGGGAACTTTTCTTTTTCTTTTTCTTTTTTTGAGACAGGGTCTCGCTCTGTCACCCAGGCTGGAGTGCAATGACTGGATCGCAACTCAGTGCAGCCTTGACCTCCCCGGCTCATTTGATCTTCCCACCTCAGCCTCACAAGGAGCTGGGACTACAGGCGTGTACCACCATGCCTGGCTAATTTTTGTATTTTTTGTAGAGACAGGGTTTCACCATGTTGCCCAGCCTGGTCTCAAACTCCTGGGCTCAAGCGATCCCCCTGCCTTGGCCTCCCAAAGTGCTGGGATTACAGGTGTGAGCCACAGTGCCCAGCAGAACAGCAGGAAATTTTCTCAGCCGTGCTTGGCAAATAACAGCTGTGTCCAACCAGGTTCCGTGACTAGACAGGCTTCCAGGAGTCTGTGAAGTCCCTGAAATAATATGCAAAGCATCATGTGAGCAGCTGTGTCTTTTTCTGGGGAGAGGCACAGCTTTTGTTAGGTTCTCCAAAGAGTCCGTTTCCCACAAAAGAATAGAACCACCTCCACAAAGGCTCAGCCCAGATGTAACGTTCTCTACCAGATCCTCTGCTGGGCCTCTTCCAGATATAATCTCTGCCAGTTGCCTCTGTGAGGCTAACAATGCAACGGGAGGCCGAGGCTGGCGGATCACAAGGTCAGGAGATCAAGACTATCCTGGCTAACACGGTGAAACCCCGTCTCTACTGAAAATACAAAAAATTAGCCTGGCGTGGTGGCGGGCGCCTGTAGTCCCAGCTAGTCAGGAGGCTGAGGCAGGAGAACAGCATGAACTCGGGAGGCGGAGCTTGCAGTGAGCCAAGATTACGCAACTGCACTCCAGCCTGGGTGACATAGCGAGACTCTGCCTCAAAAAAAACAAAACAAAAAACAAAAAAAACCTCAATAACAAAAAACAATAATAGCTACCATTTATTGAGTGCTTACTCTGAGCCAAGTTTCTACATACATTATCTCATTTAATCCCTATAGTACCAATGGATTCCACTGGGGCTCTGACCACCCCTGTCGGCTCTTGACTATATCATGTCATGCCTGTAACCCTCTATTCCAAGGCCTCGTTGACTCACTCTTAAGTCTGTCCTATGGGACTGGGGATGGCCTGTCTGAACTCAGTAGAACTAACCTCTGCCCCTGGCTCATTCCTGCAAGTGCTGCCCTGATAAATTTACGCACACAGGATGCCCTCCCATACTTCTACTCTTAAACAACTACATCATAAATTATCTCTACATCCTACAGGGCTAGGATCAGGGCAGGAATCAGCAAATGTGCAGCAAATGACTGATTGCACACCCAGCACTCCTGTCGTTTCTGCTTCAGTGTCCAGCATATCTTGTGCCCTCTTTACCACCTGGAAGTCAAGGTTCTACGGAGGAAGGCAGCCTAACTGTAGGAACAGATAGAAACATCTTTGGCAAGAAGTTGGAGGGGCTAGGAGCTGGGGATGACATCAATATTCACCTTGAAGGATGACTAACCCTTGGGCCAAGGAAATGCTGTGGGGAGAATGAAGCAGGATTTGGAAATAAAGGAGAGAGATGATTCAGAATATACCCTCACTTCCTGAGCGAGAAGACAGAGGCATGGTCAGTCCCGAGAGAAGCATGGTAGGTTCTGCTGAGGTGATGAGATTTCTAGGGGGTTAAGAAGTTTCTCCCCTGCCCTAAACCAAGGCTTGTCACTGTTTCAGTCTTGCACCATTAGTCTCTCTGTGGGTTAAAACACGAAAGGCTTCTGAGAAAGTTCACTTATAAGACAGCTGAGTTGTTAAACCTAATAATTTCCCCTGCTTTCAAGTTAGAGGACTGAACATGCTCACTAATTACAGCCTCTGGGATGTTTTCTGACATCAGCCAAATTCTTCACACCAACTGGGTGGTCAGCAATCCAGTTCAATTCTGACACTAGCTGTTAGGGGTTAGTGTAGACCCCACAGGTTAAGGACTTAGTTCTTCAAGACTGCTCCTACTTCAGATGCCAGTCACAAGTCTCTGGCCACCCACCTATACTGCTGATAAACTGGGTATAAATTGGGGGTCCCCGCGATCTCCTCCTCAGTTCTAATAGTTTGCTAGAATGGCTCACAGGATTCAGGAAGGCATTTTATTTATGTTTGTGGTTTTATTATAAAGAATTCTAATGAGCAGCCAGATGAAGAAGTACACAGGGTGAGGTCCAGAAGATTCCCAAGTGCAGGAGTTTCTATCCCTGTAGAGTCAGTGAGCGCCACCCTCCTGGCCTGTGGTTGCATTCACCAACCCAGGAGCTCTCTGAATCTCATTGTTCAAGAGTTTTCATATAGCTCAATCTTCAGCACCACCCCCCATTCCCAGAGGTCAGTCGGCGGGACTGAAATTTCCAACCATCTCATCACTTGGTCTTTCTGGTGACTCGTCCCATCCCTAGATCTAGTGGCTCTCCCTAAGTCACCTCATTAGGGTAAACTCAAGTGTGATAGAAAGGGGCTTATGAATAATAAAAAAACACTCCTATTGCTCAGGGAATTCCCAGAATTTTAGGAATTCTGTGCCAAGATCCAGGGACAAAGACCAAATATGTTTTTGTATTATACCTATGTAGCCAACACTTATCAAGAACTATGTGCCAGGTCGGGTGTGCTGGCTCATGCCTGTAATCTCAACACTTTGGGGGGCTGAGGTGGGAGGATTGCTTGAGCCCAGGACTTCGAGATCAGCCTGGGCGATGTAGCAAGACCCTGTCTCTGCAAAAAAATCATTAAAAAAATTAAGTCAGGTGTGGTGGTGCATGCTTGTAGTTCCAGCTACTTGGGAGGCTAAGGTGGGAGGATCACTTGAACCCAGGGGTTTGAGGCTGCAGTGAGCCATGACTGTGGCACTATACTCCAGCCTGAGTGACAGAGCAAGACACTGCCTTAAAAAAACCCCAAAAAACAAAAACGATGTGCCAGGCACAATTTCTATGTATTAACTCATTAAACCTTACTACAGTCATTTGAGGGAGGTGCTATTATCATCATCTCCATTTTCTAGATAAGGAAACTGAGGTTAGATCACTTGCCCAGGGTCATATAACAAGGAAGTCATAGAATAGGATTTGATCCCAGGCAGAACTACTTTGCTTATACCATTCCTTATGTTTTCAAACTTTTCTTTTTTAACAGTAGACTCTTCTCTTCAAAAGAAAGCATACATTTCTAAAACAGAAAAAAGTAGAACTTGTCTGATTGTATAGGGAAAGAGGACTAGCAAACTGTTCTCTCAATGTGCCCTCGCCTCCTGTGAAGGCTTCCAAAATCAGCTCCTCAGTCCAAGGTCTCTAACGAACAAAGTAGAAAACCCATTGGCCTAGATGATCTTCAAGGTGCCTTTTTTTGAAGAGGGGAGAGAGAAAGAAAGGGAGAACCTGAAGGGCAGAGACGCTGAGGGAGTTCTTTACAGTTACATAGCACCTTAGGGGCAGAGCTGGATTTCAACACTTCTGGGTCACTTAAGTTTGGTTACTGTGCCAAGTATTGTGTTAGGAGCTTCGGAAGCAAAGATGAATAGCACAGGTGTGCCCAAGAAAACCCTGGGAAGAAAACCTGAGGTTAGTACAGTGGCCAACAGTGTGGCATTGCCCACCGGTCACTGTCTTAAACGCAGCAGCTTCACCAGTTGTTTTTCCTCTCTGGCCCCTACTGGCATCTGAGTTTGTGACCCTTAGGCCTGTTGGAGAGGCAAAACATATAAACTGAGTTATAAGCAATACATAGATTGGTAATAGTGTCTATGAGGTACATGAACAGAATAGTGGAAGAAATGATTAACTTTGCTTGGGATTAGGCAGTAATGAAAAATTTCAGAGAAAAGATGATGCCTGAAATACAGGTTGACAAACAGGAAAACATGTGCAGATACACAAGTGTCTAACTTCTTCTTCTCCTCCTCCTTCTCCTCCTCCTTCTTCTTCTTTCTTCTCCTTCTTTTTTTTTTTTTTTTTTTTTTGAGACGCGAGTCTCGCTCTGGCCCCCTGGCCCAGGCTGTGAGTGCAGTGGCCGGATCTCAAGCCTCACTGCAAGCTCCGCCCTCCTGGGTTTACGTCATTCTCCTGCCTCAGCCCTCCCGGAGCTAGCTGCGACTACAGGGCCGCCCGGCACCATCACCCAAGCCTAGTTTTTTGCTATTTTTAGTAGAGGACGGGGTTTCACCATGTTAGGGCCAGGGATGGTCTCGATCTCCTGACCTTGTGATCCGCCTAGCTCTCGGCCTCCCAAAGTGCCTGGGATACAGGCCCTTGAGCCACCGCGGGCCCGGCCTTTTTTTTTTTTCTTACCATGTTGCCCAGGCTGGTCTCAGAACTCTTGGGCTTAAGCCATCCATCTGCATCGGCCTCTCAAAGTGCTGTGATTACTGATGTGAGCCACCTTGCATGGCAGAAGTGTCTTCACTTCTGCCCATACTTTTTCAGGAACTATGACGCCTCTTTTCTTCAACTTCTGCCCACACTTTTTACTTCTTCTTGCCTCCTTACTGCCATTACTGTAAGTTACTTTCTATTATCTTCCAAATCTCACCTCCAGAGCAAATACTAAAAGGAGAAACAGGCCAGGCGTGGAGGTTCATGCCTGTAATCCCAGCACTTTGGGAGGCCGAGGCAGGAGGATCACAAGATCAAGAGTTTGAGACCAGCTTGTCCAATATGGTGAAACCCCATCTCTACTAAAAAATACAAAATTATCTGGGCGTGGTCGTGCTTGCCTGTAATCCCAGCTACTCGGGAGGCTACAGCAGGTATCACTTGAACCCAGGATGTGTTGTGGTGAGCCAAGATAGCACCAGCCTGGGTGACAGAGTGAGACTCTGCCTCAAAAAAAAAAAAAAAAAAAAAGGGAGAAACAAAATATCTAATCAAAAAGCATGGTCAAGATAAAGGGAAGAGGTTAGGGGTTAGGACAGGGTGTACATGAATGGGCAGCATCTAGGGATCTAGGGCAGGAAACCCTAAACAGTTCTGAAGGCAGTAAAGCTTATAGAAAATTTACTTTTTTTGTTTGTTTGTTTCTTTTTTTGAGATGGAGTTTTGCTCTTGTCGCCCAGGCTGGAGCGCCATGGTGTGATCTCGGCTCACTGCAACCTCCACCTCCCGGGTGCAAGCGATTCTCCTGCCTCAGCCTCCCAAGTAACTGGGATTACAGGCGTCAGCCACCACTCCCCAGCTAATTTTTGTATATATATTTTTTGAGACGGAGTCTCGCATGTTGCCCAGGCTGGAGTACAGTGGAGCGATCTCGGCTCACTGCAACCTCCACCTCCCGGATTCAAGCGATTCTCCTGCCTCAGCCTCCCGAATAGCTGGGACTACAGGCGAGCGCCACCACGCCCAGCTAATTCTTTGGATTTTTAGTAGAGACGGGGTTTCACCATGTTGTCCAGGCTGGTCTTGAACTCCTGACTTTATGATTCGCCCGCCTAGGCCTCCCAAAGTGCTGGGATTACAGACGTGAGCCACTGCACCTGGCCTAATTTTTGTATTTTTAGTAGAGGCGGGGTTTCTCCATGTTGGTCAGGCTGGTCTGACCTCAGGTGATCCACCCACCTCGGCCTCCCAAAGTGCTGGGATTACAGGCATGAGCTACCGTGCCCAGTGAAGATTTACTCTTCTTGTCTGGGCTGTGGGGTCCAGTCTTTAGCATAGAATCTCTTGACAGCCAAGACAAATCTCCCTTTCCACCAGCCTTTGGAAACCATGTGGGTTTTCAGTACAAGTCTGCCCTCAGGCCAGCTGAGCTGGGGACAAGGAGAGATGGCTAGAGGCCTTCTGATTGGCCCCTTACTGTGTTGAGTCATTATGCTGCACTGGGGTTGTCTAGGGACCAACTAGGATGTGAAGACAGATGGAGTCAGCTCAAGCCTGGCCCCTCTAGCACATCCCAAATGCCCTGATGAAATTCTCAACTCCCTGCTGCTCCCCACTCCTTGTCATTTTCCACAGGGCCTCATCCAGGTGTCTCTTCTCAGCCAACAGTTCTTAGGATCCTAATATTACCATCTTCAAGTCTGAGGAAAATTGTCATCTTAAAATCACAGAACAGTAGAGCTGGAGGGACTTTTTTTTTTTTTTTTTTGAGACAGGGTCTCACTCTGTTGCCCAGGCTGGAGTGCAGTGTGCAGTGGCGTGATCTCGGCTCACTGCAACCTCTGCCTCCTGGGCTCGAGCGAGTCTTGTGCTTCAGCCCCCCGAGTAGCTAGGATTATAGGCATGTACCACCACACCCGGCTGATTTTTTCTGAATTTTTAGTGGAGATGGGGTTTTGTCATGTTGGCCAGGCTGGTCACGAACTTCTGGCTTCAAATGATCTGCCTGCCTCAATCTCCCAGAGTGCTGGAATTACATGCGTGAGCCACTATGCCTGGCTAAACTGGAAGGACTTCTAAATGGAGCAGTTCCCAAATGTTAGTGTACAGACCACCTGCATCTGAATCAGGGCTCCACACCAGCCCACCTCAAACAAAATCTGTGGAGGTGGGACCTGGTTATGGGTGTTTTTAATATACTCCCCAGGGATTCTGATGAGTCACTCTAATCCTCTGAATCGATCTGACAGGAATTCTTGTCTAATGGTCACCCAGCTTCTGCTTGCATACCTCCAGAGATCAGGAACTCCCTACCATTCTGGGAACAGCTCTGATGGTTGCTCCTTCTTTTTTTTGGTTGTTATTTTTGAGACAGTCTCATTCTGTCACCCAGCCTGGAGTGCAGTGGCCCGATCTTGGCTCACTGCAACCTCCACCTCCTGAGTTTAAGCGATTTTCCTGCCTCAGCCTCTCGAATAGCTGGGATTACAGGCATGTGCCACCATGCCCGGCTAATTTTTGTATTTTTAGTAGAGACGGGATTTCACCATGTTGGCCAGGCTGGTCTTGAACTCCTGACCTCAGGTGATCTGCCCGCCTAGGCCTCCCAAAGTGTTGGGATTACAGGCATGAGCCACCATTCCTGGCCTCTTGCTCTTTCTTTGTTTAGTATAAATCTGCCTTCTTATGATTCACTTTGTCTTGACTCTGCACTTTGAGGCATCCCAGAATAAGAGTGTTTCCTCTTTTCCAAGGCAGCTTTTGCTGTTTAAGGCAGTGATCTTGCCTGTTTTCTTCCCTAGTTCCTACAACTGTTCCCCACAATGATTTCCTAAGAGCGCATCCAGAACCAAAGGCATCCTCAGGTGTGGTTGACTTCTTGTGCAGAATACCAAGAAGCCTTTGGTGGCTCCCTTTCCATGGGATGAAGCCAAAGCTGCCAACTTGGCTTTCCAGGCCTTTCGTAATTTGGCTCCATCACTGTCCAAGGCTCCTACTCATCTGTTACTCCCCCAACGTGCTGTCACTACATACGCCTTTTTTTTGAACACACCAGATTTGTAAATCTGTGTTGTTGTCCATGTTTATTCCACTATCTAGATGGCCCCTACCCACACTCCCAGCTCCCTCCCTTCTCCACAGTTTCTGATCCTCCTTTACGATTCACCTAGGCTGGACGCAGTGGCTCACACCTGTAATCCCAGCACCTTGGGAGGCTGAGGTGGGCGGATCATTTGAGGGCTGAGGTGGGCGGATCATTTGAGGTCAGGAGTTCGAGACCAGCCCAGGCAACATGGCAAAACTCTGTTTTTACTAAAAATACAAAAATTAGCTGGGTGTAGTGATGCACACCTGTAGTCCCAGCTACTCAGGAGGCTGAGGTGGGAGGATTGCTCCTAACTCCTCCCTATTTATTGCCTCCTTTGCAGATACACCTTTGACTGCATGTATTAGATTGTATTTGAATTGATAACTGGTCTAAAACAAGTACGTGAGAAGACACAAAGCATAGGGGAAATGTAGATAGTAAATCTTCCTGGAGTGTCCATTTTAGTTGGTGCTAAGTCATTTACAACATTTATTGGCTGGGCATGGTGGCTCATGCCTGTAATGCCAGCACTTTGGGAGGCTGGGGTGGGTGGATTGCTTCCCGGGGTTTGAGGCCAACCTGGGCAACATCCAGAGACCCTGTTACTACAAAAAATAAATGAAAAATTGGCCAGGTGTCGTGGCATGTGCCTGTAGTCCTAGCTGCTTGGGAGGCTGAGGTGGGAGGATCATTTGAGCCCAAGATGTAGAGGCTGCAGTGAGCCACGATCCCACCACTGCACTTCAGCCTGGGCAACACAGTAAGACTCTGTCTCAGAAAAATAAAATTATCAACATAAAACAAGCACAACAATATTATGAAGCAACATATAAAAGCACATACATTTTAAATTTTATTTATTTTTTGAGATAGAGTCTTACTCTCTCACCAACCAGTGTGCAGTGGCATGATCTTGGCTCATGGCAACCTCCACCTTCCAGGCGCAAGTGATTCTCCTGCCTCAGCCTCCCGAGTAGCTGGGATTACAGGTGCACGCCACCATGCTTGTCTAATTTTTGTATTTTTAGTAGAGACGGGGTTTCACCATGTTGGCCAGGCTGGTCACGAACTCCTGACCTCAAATGATCCACCTGCCTTGGCCTCCCAAAGTGCTAGGATTACAGGCGTGAGACACCGCGCCCAGCCCACATACCTTTAAATAGTCAATTTCACTGGGAAAAAAGGTAAGACTGTTCTAGATTGAGACACTAGAAAGAATAGCCAAAATATAAAACTTGATTATCCTTGAATGAAAATAGCTAAAAGACATTTTGGTGCTGGTATGATCATTAGATGGTATTAGGAAATTGTTTTTAATCTTCTGAGGTATGGTAATGGAGAACATTCCTAGGAATGATTACTGGAATATATATATATAAAATATATAATATATTCATTTAATAATATTTGGGAGTAAAGAATTATGATGCTTGAGCTCAGTGTGGTGGTGTTCACCTGTAGCCTCAGGTACTAAGGAGGTTGAGACGGGAGACTTGCTTGATCCCAAGAGGTCAAGTCCAGTCTGGGCAACAAAGCAAGACCCCATCTTCAAAAAAACAAAAATTGGGGTCGGGCGTGGTGGCTTACACCTGTAATCCCAGCACTTTGGGAGGCTGAGGTGGGTGGATCACGGTATCAGAAGATCAAGATTGTTCTGGCCAACATGGTAAAACCCCATCTCTACTAAAATACAAAAAATTAGCTGGGCATGGTGGCACGTGCCTGTAGTCCCATCTACTTGGGAGGCTGAGGCAGGGAAATCGCTTGAACCTGGGAGGTGAAGGTTGCAATGAGCCAAGATTGTGCCACTGCACTCCAGCCTGGCGACAGAGAAAGACTCTGTCTCAAAAAAAAAAAAAAAAAAAGAAAAGAAAAGAAAAGAAAAAAAAGAAAAAAGAAAAGAAAATAATTATGGAGGACGTCTGCATCTTACTTTCAATGGCCAAAGTCAAATATGTATGTGTATATGTACATGTGTGTGACAGTGCAAAGATTTTGAATTATTGAATCTAGATGGCATACAGATGTTCAGTACGTTAATCTTTCAATTTTTATGTTTGAAAAAAAATTTTTTTTGAGACGGAGTCTCGCTCTGTCACCCAGGCTGGAGTGCAGTGGTGCGATCTCAGCTCCCTGCAAGCTCCGCCTCCTAGGTTCACGCCATTCTCCTGCCTCAGCCTCCCGAGTAGCTGGGACTATAGGCACCTGCCACCACGCCCGGCTAATTTTTGTATTTTTAGGGAGACAGGGTTTCACCGTGGTCTCGATCTCCTGACCTCGTGATCCGCCCGCCTCAGTCTCCCAAAGTGCTGGGATTACAGGCGTGAGCCACCAAGCTTGGCCTATATTTGAAATATTTTAAAGTAAAAAGTTGGAGGATCACAGATTCAAGGTAAAATTTATTTTAAAAAAACTTTTTTTTGAGACAGGGTCTCATTCTGTCATCCAGGCTGGAATGCAGTAGCGCAAACACGGGTCACTGCAACCTCAACCTCCTGGGCTCAAGTGATTTTCCCACCTCAGCTCCCAAGCAGCTGGGGCTACAGGTGCAGGCCACCACATTCAGCTAATTTTTTAAAAAAATTTTTTGTAGAGATGGGTGGGGGGCGGGTCTCGCTTTGTTGCCCAGTCTGGTCTTGAACTCCTGGGCTCACGAGATCCTCCCACTTTGGTCTTGCAAAGTAGTAGGATTACAGGTGTGAGCCACCAGGCCTGGCCAAGGACAACTTTTTTTTTTTGACACAGAGTTTCACTCTTGTTGCCCAGGCTGGAGTGTAATGGCGCAATCTCGGTTCACCACAACCTTTGCCTCCCAGTTCAAGCAATTCTCCTGCCTCAGCCTCTCAAGTAGCTGGGATCACAGGCATCTGCCACCATGCCTGGCTAATTTTGTATTTTTAGTTGAGATGGGGTTTCTCCATGTTGGTCAGGGTGGTCTCAAACTCCCGACCTCAGGTGATCTGCCCACCTCAGCCTCCCAAAGTGTTGGGATTATAGGCGTGAGCCACCATGCCCGGCCAAGGACAACTATTAATAAGTAAACAGGACAAGGCTCTGGCACTCCACTAGGAAAGATTAAAACTTTCCGAGCCTGTAGAACAGTGGTTCTCAAACTTGCACCAGAATCACCCAGATGTCTTGCTAAAAGACAGACTACTGAACACTTTACGCCCCCAAAATTTCTTGAAGGAGAAGTTACCTTGGCTTTATGCTGCCCTCCTGACTCTAGTTCTAGCCATGGCCAGCACCAATGTTCTCAGCCTTGACTGCATACTGGAATCACCTAAGGAAGCTTTAAAACTTGATGTCAACCTCAGAGATTCTTATTTATTTTAATTTTTTTTTTTTGAGACGGAGTCTCACTCTGTCGCCCAGGCTGGAGCGCAGTGGTGCCATCTCGGCTCACTGCAAGCTCCACTCCCGGGTTCACACCATTCTCCTGCCTCAGCCTCCCGAGTAGCTGGGATTACAGGCATCAGCCACCACATTCTGCTAATTTTTTTTGTATTTTTAGTAGGGACAGGGTTTCACCATGTTAGCCAGGATGGTCTTGATCTCCTGACCTTGTGATCCACCCACCTCGGCCTCCCAAAGTGCTGGGATTATAGGCGTGAGCCACCGTGCCTGGCCAGAGATTCTGATTTAATTGGCAGGCCTTGGTGGGGCACTAGAAACTGTACTTCCAAGAAGTTCTCAAGTTGCGGATGCTGTTGGTCCAGGAATCCCACTTTGAGAATCACTGCTCTAGAGCAGGATTTCTCAAAAGTATCACTCATGACATTTTAGAGCGGTTAATTCTTTGAGCGTCTCTGGCCTCTACCCAGTATATGTCTGTAGCACCCCGCTAGATAGCTCCAGACATTGTCAAATTGTTTCCTGGGAGGCAAAATTGCCTGAAGTTGAGCAGCACTGCTCTAGAAGATCTAAGTTAAAAAACAATGCAAGAGTCTAGGTGGGTTGCAGTGTCAATTGAAGAAAATAAGTTGAAGCCTAGAAGAAAGAGTTTGGGACAACCCAGGGCTTAATGCAGAGGATGGGAATCCATGTAGGCTTCTTTCAAAGAAGCATCACTATGTGTCTGGGGTTCAGAGACAACTGATCAAAGGGCAGGCTAAGAGCTCAGACCTGGCATCATTTGGTTCCACAGGAACAGGGCTGTCCATTTTAAGTCAGGTCCCTCCCTCTGTCCTGGGACATCAGCTGTCAAGCCCCAAAGACTCTTGGAAAAAGCAATCCTGTCCTAACCCAAATGGCCTGACAACCTTTCTTTAAGGCTCAATTGCCTATGGCTCCAAATTGCTCAGAGCTCTCTTTTACCTCAGTTTCCCATTCTCCTACTTTGAGATGTTAATAAGCGGCAGATCAGTCTATTAGTAAGAAGTAAATGCTCTAGTTTTGTTGTAAAGAAGCAACTCTGGTAAGCCTTTAGACCTGTTCTTTCTAGCTACAAACTAGATCCAATCCCTGAAAAAGATTGTTCTTGTCTTTGAAACCAGCAACTCTGCCTATTACCTATTTACTTGAAATAGAAGACAATGTCTGGAGGCTTGGATCTGCTTCCCTACAGGACTCATCCTTGCATAACTTCACTAGACCCATGAAGGTCTCCAGGGATTAGCTTCTATAACCTGAAAAGGGATCGACCATCCCTGAACAACCAGGGGAAGACAGGACCAATTTTTGTTTTGATGGGCTGGCTTGTAAATAAACTGTTTAAGGGTTTAGGACTGAATGGGATTAGGGCTACTGACTAGGAGAAAAAGTAATTATATCAAGGAGGCCAAAAAAAAAAAAAAAGGAAAATAACCTGAAAATCCACCTCCCTGAAAATTCAACCCACAAAACTCAGCCACGCAGCAAAAAAGAAATTTGGCTCTTTAAGTGCCAACAGGATTAAGTGCCAGAGATTGTAGAAGTCATAAAGGGAAATTAACTGAAAACCAGAGATGCCATTACTCATTCGGGAGCAATCTATCTCTCCCAAAGTGAGAATACAATCTGCATCCTCTGGGGATCTTTTATACTCAAATCTTTATTCCCCAGGCTGGGGCTTCTATTTTCTTCAAATTCTAAATGGTGCTGCTATTTCCTGCTAATGGCTTCTACCCAGTCTCTTGACGAAGGCACCTGGGAGGGGACTGAAGGTGAGGTTAGAGGAAAGCCCCTGCAGTCTCCAGGGTCTTGGCTCTTCCCAATCACTGCCAACTTCTCAAAGGATTGGTAGGCTTTTAAAAGGGCAGTGTCCAGGTTGAAGCCCTGTTGTATTCCAACCCAAGAAAAGATGAGGGTGGGTGGAAGGGACTGGACCAGTTTTCAAGTAGAGGTTGAATATCCCTTATCCAAAATACTTGAGACCAGAAGTGTTATAGATTTTGGATTTTATTACTTTTTTTGAGACAGGATCTTACTCTCACCCAGGCTGGAGTGCATTGGCAGGATCTTGGGTCACTGCAGCCTCCACCCACTGGGCTCAAGTGATCTTCCCACCTCAGCCTCCCAGGCAGCTGAGACTATAGGTGCATGCCATCACGCCTGGCTAATTTTTGTATTTTTTGTAAAGACAGGGTTTTGCCATGTTGTCCAGGCTGATCTCAAGCAACCCTGGGCTCAAGGAATCTTCTCACCTTGGCATCCCAAAGTGCTGGGATTATAAGCATGACCCAATTTCTGAACACCTGCATATATATAATGAGGTATCTTGGGACCCAAGTCTAAACACAAAATCCTTTTGTTTTATATATACCTTATACACATAGCCTGATAATTTTGTAAAATATTTTAAATAGTTTGTGCATGAAACAGTTATTATTATTACTTTTTGGAGATGGGGTCTCACTCTGTCACCCATGCTGGAGTGTTTTGGCATGAACATAGCTCACTGCAGCCTTGACCCCCTGGGGTCAAGCGATTCTCACCCCAATCTTCCAAGTAGCTGGGACCACAGGTGTGCACCACCACACCCGGATAACTTTTAAATTATTTGTAGAGATGAGGTCTTGCTATATTGCCCAGGCTGGTCTTGAACTCCTGGGCTCAAGTGAACCTCTCACCTCAGCCTTCCAAAGTGTTGGGATTACAGGTGTGAGCCAGTGTCCAGCTGGAATAAACTTTTGAGTGCGACCTGTCACATGAGATTAAATGTGGGATATTCCACTTGTGGCATCATATGGACCCTCAAAGTTTAAATTTTGGAGCATTTAGGATTTTGGATTAGGCATGCTGATACAGTTTGGATAGCTGTTCCCTCCAAATCTCATGCTGAAATTTGATGCCCAATGTTGGCGGCAGGGCCCAGGTGGAGGTATTTGGGTCAAGGGGGTGTATTCCTCATGAATGGCTTGGTGTCCTCTTTGTGGTAGAGTTTTCATGGGCTATTTATAAGTACATGGCACATCTCCTCCTCTCTTGCTCCTTCTCTTGCCATGTGATACACCTGCTCCCCCTCTGCCTTCCACTATGATTGGAAACTTCCTGAGGTCCTCAGCAGAAACAGATGCTATGCTAGTGCCACCCTTCTTGTACAACCTGCAGAACTGTGAGCTCAATAAACTTATCTTTATAAGTTACTCAGCCTCAGGTGTTTCTTTGTAGCAATGCAAAATGGACCAAGACAGATGTTCTACCTGTATGTGGACCTGGTGCTTAAAAGGGATTATTAGGGAGTGTTTGGTGATACTGCTGGAGGTGTGAAAATCAGCTTGCATACTATCTTTGTCCAAATCTCTCCTGGTTAAAGGTGTAACCAAATTAACCGAAAAATAGGTAATAATAATAATATAGAATAAGAACGAAAAAAAAAAGAATGTATAATAAACAAGGAGAAGACGGAAGGAAAAATAGAATAAAAAGGAAAATAAAAAGCTACATCAAATCTGAAAGTCACTATTCCCTTTGGAGTTTCTACCATACTATGTATATTAAAGGCTCTAAACAGTCCTGCAGTAAATAAACTAGCTTCACTTTATTTAACCTGGTCTTGGGCATGGGATATTTATGCACCAAAATATCTAACAAACTATCTGAAAAACAGTGTTCTGTGCAATGCACTTTAGGAAACCTCAACCTATGGATCACGTATATGAAGTACAAGCTTTCTAGGATTTGGCTTTTAATTCTGTAACTTTACTGTTTGCTGCTCCCCAACTCTAACCATTCTCAAGTTCTTTTTGGTTTATAAAATGTGCCACACTTTCAAGCTTGTGCCTGTTTTTTCCTGAAATGCACATGTTCTTTGTCCATCTGGCAAGCCCTACTCATCCTCCAAGTCCCAATCTAAGCATAATCACACAATCTGTGAAACTTCCTAAATGCTCCAAGGCAAAATAAGTTGTTTCCTCCTGTGTTTCCAGTGCACTTCATTCAAACTTTATTCACTGTATTAAAAGTAATTGGTTTGAAAGCTTTACCATCCTGTTGGTTCCTTCATTAATGAGTTGTATAAATCTTTGCATGTGCTCACTTAAAAAAGTAATGAATCTGAGATGGTTTTTTCTACTGGTGTGTGCACTTCTCAAGATGGCAAGGACAGTACCTTATCTATCTCTGTCTTCAGCAACAATGATCATGCCTGCCATATAACAGGGGTTGTTTGTTGAATGATGATGCCCCAAACCCAGGGCAGACAGCCTCTCTCTAACTTAAGATAAACAGATGATTCAGGTTTGTGAGCCAAAAGTATAAAACCAAACAGGCTCAGAACAGGTTAGAACTGTGAAGATCTCTTTGTTCTGAGATAAGAGATTCAGAAAAAACACACTCTACTCCCTATTGCCAGATGAGATTCACTAGTGTCTATCTCTGTGCTGGGTGTAGTCACCCAGTGGTCCAGGGAGACGGTAACCTGTCTTAGTGGTAGCAGGCAAGTAATAGAATTTCTTAATGTCCCTGTCTGTTTATGCAAAGCCAGACAAGTAAACAGAATCATAAAGGTGTCTCAGATAATGTCATGGTTAAGTTGCACCCAAACATTCTTGTATTCCATTTGAGTTGAGTTTGATGCAGCATTCTGACCAATGTCATTTCTACCAGCTGAGACTGCCCCAAATCTGCCCACTTTCAAGAGCCTGAGTATAGAGAATGCTGCTCAGAAAAGTTCTTTTGGCAGGAGGCAGAGTAAACACAGGCTCTGCTCATTAAAGATCAGGTGCAAGGACACAAAACCAAGTTCTTTTTTTTTTTTTGAGACAAAGTCTTGCTCTGTCGCCCAGGCTGGAGTGCAATGGCACAATCTCGGCTCACTGCAACCTCCGCCTCCCAGGTTCAAGAGATTCTCTTGCCTCAGCCTCCCTAGTAGCTGCGATTACAGATATGCGTCACCACACCTGGCTAATTGTTGTATTTTTAATAGAGATCGGGTTTCACCATGTTAGCCAGGCTGGTCTTAAACTCCCGACCTCAGGTGATCTGCCTGCCTCGGCCTCCCCAAGTGCTGGGATTACAGGCGTGAGCCACCACGTCTGGCAAAACCAGGTTCTTTTAGAACTTATTTATCACGTCTTGGCTGCTCTGCTTCTAGTAGGAAAAAAATATTGTTACTGATAAATAATTATTCTCTGTCATTTTCATGGAAGTGAGTAAACCTAGAAACACAGAAAAGGGGGGGTGGGAACAAGTGAACAGCTTCTTGGAAGTTTAAATGAACTATATTCCGTGGCCACATCAAGCTCTACTCTGATTTATAGCAATCAAGCCTCAAAAAAAAAAAAAAAAAAAAAGACAACAATAATTCCAATCCACATGGCTCTCGTATAAAGGCATCTATTTGGCTTTTAATACAAAAGGACTTAGAGAAATACAGAAAGAAAATATCATACAAGTCAGTCTCACAAAAAAAAAAAAATCCCAACCAACAAATTTGTCACATTGGGCCTGCATTAGAAAACAGGAAAAAAGAAAAAGAAAAAAATAAAACAGTCCCTGAAATCTGGCAGGTGGTTTTTAGAGGCCACGGGGAGCTTGGGGAGCTTGCCTTAGTCATCCTGGTGAAATGGGACAGAAGTGGTTTTTGGAATATGGCCACCGCCTCCTGTTTCTTGCTAGCAATGGTCAACTGAAGGGAGGGTGCTAGCCTGGGCATCCAACATTTGATGTCAGTTATGCAGTCTGAGGTCTCAAAGACAAGTGGCCTTGGAGTCTTCCATTCCATATCTTCACTGAATCTCTCCCATATACAATCTCTTGTCACTCGATGCTGAGATAACTGAGGTAAAAAGAACAGAGAAGATACCTAGAAATAATGAAGGCTCAAGGAGACTTGGTGCTCAAGGGCTCTTGTGTCAAGAGCCAATTTTGGTATAAAAGAGCAGTTGGACTTAGCTTAAATTCCCTTCCTAAACACCATCCACAGGAAATTGTAGCCTGGCTTTTCAATCCAAGTCCTCTAATATCATGAGGATGACTGTATGATGGGAAATACATTATCAGACACTAAATACTGATGTCTCTTGTCAGTCAAACACCAAGAAAAAGACTTTCCCAATCATTGTAGAAAAGAGGAATCTATGGCTGTGCCAGTCATGTTGTAAATGTGCTTCTGCTTGTTATACTTAGTCCTGGAGAAAGTTACAGTTTCTCCTTTAATTCAAGGCTTAAATTATTTGGTTTAGCCAGCCACAAAATTTTAAGCTGAAATTTATATCCAAATATTAAGAAGAATCATTCTTGGTTGGGCGTGGTGGCTCACACCTGTAATCCCAGCACTTTGGGAGGCCGAGGCAGGCGGATCACCAGAGGTCAGGAGTTTGAGACCAGCCTGGCCAACACGGTGAAACCTCGTCTCCACTAAAAATACAAAAATTAGGCAGGTGTGATGGTGGGTGCCTGTAGTCCCAACTACTTGGGAGGCTAAGGCAGGAGAACTGCTTGAACCTGGGAAGGCGGAGGTTGCAGTGAGCCGAGATCTTGCCACTGCATTCTAGCCTGGGCGACAAGCGTGAGACTCTGTCTCAAAAAAAAGAAAAAAAAAAAGTATCGTTCTTTTATCCAAATACATCATTGAAACAGACTTGATGGAAGTAAATAAAAAAAAAAAAATTAGACTTACCAACTTCCTTTTGAAATTAAGAAGAAAATAGAGCATTGCTCTTACCCTTACCACTTCTGACCAGTGGTGAGACTGTTATTGATACCCACATAAAGACTGTTTGCAGCTGGGCACAGTGGCTCACGCCTGTAATCCCAGCACTTTAGGAGGCTGAGGCGGGTGGATTACTTGAGGTCAGGAGTTCGTGACCAGCCTGACCAATATGGTGAAACCCGTCTCTACTAAAAATACAAAAAAAAAAAAAAAAAAAACCACAACCAAATTAGCTGGGCATGGTGGTGGGTGCCTGTAATGCCAGCTACTTGGGAGGCTGAGGCAGGAGAACTGCTTGAACCCAGGAGGCAGAGGTTGCGGTGAGCTGAGATTGCACCATTGCTCCAACCTGGGCAAAACAGCGAGACTCTGTCTCAAAAAAAAAAAAAAAACACACAAAAACACACACAAAACACCAAAGGCTGTTTGCATGGAAATTCACATAAAACAGACACCCACTTTTGCCTCTGTATTTCCAGGATCCCTACGGGGAGATTTCCAGTTTCCCTTTCCCCCTCATTGGGAAAGACTTACTGATGGGCTCGTCAGGGTGGAAAGCAACTTCGTTGATGGAGCCAGCATGGCCGGGCAGCTTATATAATATTCTCCTGCTTGTGGTATCCCACACATACACAAACCTGTAAGGTATCATGAAAAGCAAGGGTAAGGCCTCCTAGAGCTGGGGGTAAGGCAGAGGCATGGCTTTTTAAAGGAAATGGAAGCAACAATTATTTACTTACCTTACATTTACTGAACCATGTTCTGGCTTTTAGAAACTAGGCATACAGAGTTTGAATAAGACATGAACTCAGCTCTTGAGCAATGGGGTGGAGAAATAAGAATAACTAAAAATATAAGCATTACTGGCATGTTTGAATACAAGCTTCTGAAATGGGAAATACCACAGGGAAGAAAAGAAAGGTTTTCCTGCAGACATCACACAAAAACCTTTTTCAGAGTGTCTAGTATAATTAGGCTACAGTTAACTTCATACTCATCCAGGAAGTCTAAAAGGTAACACAATTCATGGCAGGGTGGGAGCCTAGGCTGCAGATCCGGGTGAACATTTTCGTACTATATTCAAACAGAGCCCGGAGAAAGGACAGGAAGGGTCTGGTATATAAAATATTTATACTATTTGCTAACCTAACACTCACTTGAGTCAAATTTTCCATTGAATTATCAGGCAGAAGGAATACTGAATTCTAGAATGGGAAGGGGCCAACAGAAATCAGCTTGTCTAGGTCGGGTACAGTGGCTCATGCCTGTAATCCCAGCACTTTGGGAGGCTGAGGTGGGTGGATCGTCTGAGGTCAGGAGTTTGAGACCAGCCTGGCCAGCAAGACGAAACCCAGTCTCTACTAAAAATACAAAAAATTAGCCAGGTGTGATAGCGTGTGCCTGTAATCCCAACTACTCGGAAGGCTGAAGTAGGAGAATTGCTTGAACCTGGGAGGCGGAGGTTGTAGTGAGCCAAGGCCGTGGCACTGCCCTCTAGCCTGGGTGACGGAGTAAGACTCTGTCTCAAAAAAAAAAGAGAAAAAAGATATCAGCTTTTCTAAACTCCCTATTTTAGAGATAAGAAAACTGGGGCACAGTGACGTTTCCAAGGCAATACAGTTCATCAATGGCAAAACTAAAATTAGAACTCTTAAAGAAAAAAAAAAGCTTATTAGAAATGTTCTTAGGAAGACAACATTTTTATTTGTCATTAACAAAAATTATGAGGCTGGGCATGGTGGCTCACGTCTATAATCCTAGCACTTTGGGGGGCCAAGGCTGATAGACTGCTTGAGCTCAGGCGCTTGAGACCAGCTTAGACAACATGGTAAAACCCCGTCTCTACAAAAAAATTAGCCAGGTGTGGTGGTACATGCCTGTGGTCCCAGCTACTCGGGAGGCCAAGGTGGGAGGACTGATTGAGTCCAGCAGGTAGAGGCTGCAGTGAGCTGAGATGGCACTACTGCACTCCAGCCTGGGTGACAGAGTGAGATCCTGTCTCATGTGTTTTTCATGCTGTATAATAAAGGTAATGTAAGAGGCTATAGAGTTTTAAACTTCTTTCTGCTGAAATACTCTGAATACTACTGAAAACTACCGAAATACCAAAATAACACAATGTAATTTCTGCAATGCTAGAATAAAAAAAGTTTACATATCTCTTCAAAAGTGATGAATAGTAACAGAAGATGTCATAAAAACGTGATTTTTTTCCTATTCATTCGGTAGTATTACAGCCAGTATTTTTATCATCACAGGCCATAATTTTCACTTTATCCACTTTAATAAGTTCTATCACCTTTTGGAATTCAATATCATTGAATATAAAAGTCTACATATTATCACAGAATCTTTTGTTTTCTAAATTAATGTATTTTTTTTTTTTTTGTAGAGACAGTGTCTTCCTATGTTGTCGAGGCTGGTCTTGAACTCCTCGCCTCAAGCGATCCTCCCGCCTTCGCCTCCCAAAGTGCTGGGATGACAGGCATGAGCCACCATGCATGGCATATGGCAGAATCTGTATGTATTTAGAGAGCCACTGAAATCAACTCTGTTCCTAACCCTCTGAGCCAAAATGATGCGTTTATAGCCTTATTAAACTGAAGTAAAACTTGAAGGGCAAGTTCAGTGAACTGCTGAGATTGTATGAGCTCATCTAGGCTCTCCTGAAGACTGTTTCCCAAAGTAGTACTTCTGTATAACTGATATGACATGGCTTAGGAAGAAGAAGTTGTTTTTCTTATTCAAGCTTGCCTTGATGCCCTGTGCTGAAGGCTTCCTGCCATGGAGCAGACAGAAGTGACCAGGAGCCCAGCAGGGGGTTCCTATGTTCCTGATCACTTCTTCAGCAGCCACAGAAACTACAGAGCTGAACCCAAGACTCTGGAGCTCTTAATATACTCCCGTATTTTACTTTCACTTAACTATCCATAAATATACTGGCTAAAAATAAAGGGTCTATTATCTTAATCTGATGAAGTAAAATTCATCTGTTGGTAAATACAAAGGGCTGGTGGTTTTGAAGCAGGTATTTAAAATTATTTACATATTTTGTTTTGTGCAATCAACAACTCACCAGTACTTGATCATAAAAATGGTACATTCACCAGTACTGGATTATAAAATGCCTAGTTCTAATCCAACATTACACTTTTGGTCTAAAATGCAAATAAATAAGAGCTTCTTAATTATACTATTTAGCTGTCATCAGCTAGGCTCCATAGAAACTAAGCTCTGAGCAAGATGGAGGAGAAGCAGGAACTCCATCAGTCTAGACTCCTTGGCTCTGATACTCATGCCCTTCCTACTGTCTTCTTTCCTGTCATGCACAAAAAGGTGGTCCTCATTAATTCAATTATTGGCAGTGTGGCATAGTAAAAAAGTATGAGCTCTGGAGTCAGAAAGACTGGGGTTCAAGTCTCAGTGCAGCTATTTACTAGCTAAGTAAGCTTAGCTCAGAGAAGTTAAATAATTGCAGATCATTTAACTTCTCCTTAAGCTTCTTAGTTGCAATGATGGAGAAAATATTGATCTCATAATTTTGTTGAGAAAAATAATGAGGTAATATACGCAAAGTGCCTGGCACACAGAATTAATTATAGCTATTGTTATTACAAGTATACTCATCATCAAAACAGAATCTCATGAAGTCAATGGGCTGAATAAATCACTCTTGGCCAAGAGACTGGCCAGCCTTCCTGTAGTCTACAAGACTATATAGAGTTTCAAGTTTGAATAAGAGGAGGTGATCTGTAAGTTATTAGTTAGTAGAAAGGAGAAATTTGCCAAATTCAGGCCAAGCTGAAAAGCAGTTTTCTGAGGATACATTTCCCAGGCACATAAAAGACAGAATCTCAGATCTCCAAGGGTTTACACTTTAAGGCCTCACTCTTGATGGCTGCCAATTAGATGCTAAATTTAGAGGGGTTCCTTGCCCTCTCCTTACTTTGGCATGGAAACATTTGGCAGGAACTAGGAGCCTTATGTAACAGAGCTGCTTGTTGACTTGGGGCTAATTGGCGAGGTGGCCTGTCAAATCTGGCCAACCCCCAGCAGGTAGAAAGGGTAGGCTTTCCTCAGACCACGCTTCCACATGTGAAGTTTTTTTTTTTTTTTTTTTTGAGACGGAGTCTGGCTCTGTCACCCAGGCTGGAGTGCAGTGGCCGGATCTCAGCTCACTGCAAGCTCCGCCTCCTGGGCTTACGCCATTCTCCTGCCTCAGCCTCCTGAGTAGCTGGGACTACAGGCGCCCGCCACCTCGCCCAGCTAGTTTTTTGTATTTTTTAGTAGAGACGGGGTTTCACCATGTTAGCCAGGATGGTCTTGATCTCCTGACCTCGTGATCCGCCCATCTCGGCCTCCCAAAGTGCTGGGATTACAGGCTTGAGCCACCGCACCCGGCCT
>NW_016818423.1:564369-577335 GCF_001698545.2 Rhinopithecus bieti
CCCGGCCTTTTTTTTTTTTTTTAAAAGAGATGGGGTCTTGCTCTGTTGCCCAGGCTGGAGAGCAGTGGTATGATTGCAGCTCACTATATCCTCAAACTACTGGGCTCAAGGGATCCTTCTGCCTCAGCCTACCAAGTAGCTGGGACTACAGGTGCGCACTACTATGCCTGGCTAATTTTTAAGATTTTTTTTTTTATACAGACAGGGTCCTGTCATCTTGCCCAGGCTCATCTTGAACTCTTGGGTTCAAGCCATCCTTCCACCTTGGCCTCTCAAGAGTGTTGGGATTAAAGGTGTGCACCATCGATCACATGTAAAGTTTAAAGGTACAGTGGAGAGGGAAAGAGGAAAAAGACGATACTGTAATTCAGAAAGGGCCAATGCCAGAAATAAACTGCTCATCAGAGAAAAAAAGTATGTATACATAATTTAAAAATTTAATGACAGCCAGGCGCGGTGGTTCACGCCTATAATCCCAGCACTTTGGGAGGCCGAGGTGGGCGGATCACGAGGTCAGGAGATCGAGACCATCCTGGTTAACACGGTGAAACCCCGTCTCTACTAAAAATACAAAAAATTAGCTGGGCGTAGGGGCGGGTGCCTGTAGTCCCAGCTACTCAGAAGGATGAGGCAGGAGAATGGCGTGAACCCGGGAGGCGGAGCTTGCAGTGAGTGGAGATTGCACCGCTGTACTCCAGCCTGGGCGACAGAGCGAGACTATGTCTCAAAAACAAACAAACAAAAAAATTTAATTACAAAAGAAAGATACACTCTTTCTGCTGAAAATTATGTAAAAATACTTAGGATAGTTCTTACTATATCAGAGTATGAGACATCTTAGTCTGTTTCTTAAAGTCTTCTCTAGTAACTTGACAACTTAAAATTCTTTAGCTTTCCCCCTTCTAGGCAGCTCTCTAAACCACTTGCACTCAAATAATCAATGTGATACTTTCACCTGGACTCTTTCTTTTCCTCTAGAAAATACCTGAATACTTGTCCATTTTCTTGGCATTAAACTTGTCAGGAGAAAAAAAAAAAGCAGACTCTGGAATTTAAATATGTTCAGTATGATTCATTAATAGAAAGGTATGGGACAGACCACAGTGCAGCTTCTGTGTGGCAGTATTAGGGCCCCAAATAGGGGAAAATCCTAGAATATGCTGAAAGCCCTGGCTAGCCCAAGAAAGGCGTCCTATTTATAGGATGGTGCTTGTTTCAGTAGGGTTGGAAGAGAAACTCTAAAGGGGAGGATAGGATTAAGCTAAAAAGGGTCAAGACATTGCCCAATGGGAGCTAAACACAGGATTTGCTGTCGGGGGGTCTTATCATTCTTTACCAGGCCTCATTTGCAGCCCATCAGACTTGACACCTGGACATCCCTATTCAACCTCTGATTCTTCCCCAAACACAGGTTACCACAGACATGCCAAATACAACAGCATCTGACAGAAAAATTCTCTCCCTTCTGTTTCTCATTCAGCACATAATGCCTGAGCCAGTTTAGATTCATATTTCATAAAGCCTTAGCTGATTAATTCAGCATGGGGTGGAAAATGCCTAGTCTGCATTTTGTTACACCCCGCACCTAGCAATCATTGCACTTCCCACTAACCCAGACACCGCTCTGAATCATCTCCAACACAGATAGGCATTACTAATAGCTGAGCTGCTACGCAGGGTAAAACTGGACTGCCATTCTTCAGCTAGGAATTCATTCACGTAATATAAACGAATTGCTTAAGCACTGACAAAAAAAAGCTCAAGCACTGACAACAGTGTCATGGGTTCACAGAAATGACTAAGATTCATTCCCTAATCTCTAGGAGAAAGTAACTCAGTGGAGGTACCTCACTTTGTCTGTCTGATTGTAAGATGTAATAAATGCTAATAAAGGTTAGATGTATGAAATGGGATTACCGCACAAAGAATAATTAGTTATGTCCAAGAGGTAATAGAGAGAGGGCGCCAGGGACAGTTTACGGATGTAACATAGAGGTGGTACCTAGAGAGATATAGGAGTTTGGATAACGAAGAGGGAATGTGAGAGAGAACCTGGAGGCGAGAGCACAAAAGGAGGTTAGAATATGAAAATTCCATGTGAGCAGCATTGTGACGGTGGGCGAGGTGGGTACTTAATATGTATTCAAATGAACTGAAGCATGGAAGAAGGAGGTGGTAAGGGAGACTAGAGACAGATTATGAGACTGAAATTTATTTTGATGGCAAAGGGAACCCAACAGAATCAAACAAATCGTTGATCCTGTAGGTCTAAAACGTCTCCAAAGTGGGCAGAAATTATGTTTGTCCAACACGGTTTTGAAACCCTTCATACTGCACAGAGTTTCATCTTCCAACACAGTCATAACTCTTTGTCTGCTCTAGCTCCATATCCACGCTTTATGTATCAAACACAAGAAGACATCCTGCATAGCTACATCATTCTTCTTCTTCTTTTTTTTTTTTGGAGATGGAGTCTCGCTCTTGCTGCCTGGGCTGGAGTAGTGCAATGGCGCGATCTTGGCTCACCGCAACCTCTGCCTCCCAGGTTCAAGTGATTCTCCTGCCTGAGCCTCCCAAGTAGCTGGGATTACAGGCATGTGCCACCACGCCCGGCTAATTTTGTATTTTTAGTAGAGATGGGGTTTCTCCATGTTGGTCAGGCTGGTCTCGAACTCCTAACCTCAGGAGATCCCCCCGCCTCGGCCTCCCAAAGTGCTGGAATTGCAGGCGCGAGCCACCACATCTGGCCAGCTACATCATTCTTTACTTTGCACCCAGTAATCCTTACCTGTCGGCTGAGCCAGCTGCTATTTTGCTTCCATCAGGTGACCAAGAACATCTCAGAAGGTTCTATGATAAATAAGAATCCACTGAATAGTAATATACCAAACTCCTCTTCGCAAGGCTGCAGAATCACTGAGAGGCTTTACATTTCCTAAGTAGAGTTTTAATTATTCTTCTCAGGAAGATGGTCAGTAATTATCTTATATTCTATGCCCAAAAGAGCATACTTTGTTATTTTACACCATATAAAAACTGTAGAAAATGCTTAACTTACAGTTAATTAGATTGAACCTGACAACAACATTTTGTTCTACTTATAAATGGAGGTTCTCTTTGCTCCATTTATCTTGATACTCATTATTCTTTTTTTTTCCTAACTATCTTTAAGAAAAATACACACAAACCCAACAAATAATAAATTTTGGGTTTTGTTTTTTTTTTTTGAGACAGGGTCTTGCTCTGTTGTCCAAGCTGGAGTACAGTGGCACAATCATAGCTCACTGTAGTTTTGACCTCCTGGGCCCAAGTGATCCTCCCACTTCAGCCTCCCAAGCAGCTGAGACTGCAGGCACACGCCACCACAACCAGATTTTTTATATTTTGTAGAGACAGGGTCTCACTATGTCGCCCTGACTGGTCTCTAACTCCTGGCCTCCCACCTTGACTTCACAAAGTGCTGGGATTACAGCTGTGAGCCACCGTGCCAGGTCTAAAAAATAAAATTTGATTTATACAGTGAAACTGAATCTCAATGAGCTCTAAAAAAAAAAAAAATTAATCTCTATTAACAAATTCTCTGAGGGGAAAACCTTTTTTCAATAGAGCTGACCTTGAAATTTGAGGGTTTGAAAAAAATTTTCTCTCTCAGAACTTGGGCTGTGGTAGTTACTGAGGGGAGAGATGTATTCTTAGGGTTCTAAAACACGTGGCCGTAGGATGGGGAAGCAGATAGGGAGACCATCTGGGTAACAGCTATGGGAGCTTGGGTTCCATATGGAAAACTGATTTAGGAGGGTAAAATTCACAAGTAATTAAAAGGCCAGGAGTGTCCTGTTGAAGGTGGTGTCAAGTCAGATGCCCTCAGTTTGAGGGCTGGCTCCATTCCTTTTGGGCTACGTGACTGGCTTCTCCCCAGTCACTATTATTTCTATTAGCTTTATTTTTGGCAACAAGTTTTGATTAAGAGCAGTGTTATAGGAATGAAGTCCATTCTTAGCAGAGCTACTGCTCTCTATCCTTAGTACCACCTTAAATGTTTCTCTGAAGTAAATGAACAGTAAAACTCCTCTGCCAAGCAGAACTCACCTTTTCAAAGTTGTGCACATTTCCTTGAAATATCTTTACACACCTCTCTTTGGGGGCAAATGGCCGGACATCCCAGACACGAACTGCAAAACAAATCCAAATAAACAAACCAACCAAAACAACTACCGGTCAGAGGCCTCCTGGGCACCCAGCTGAAATTAGTATCATGTCAATCAATGACAGATGCTGTTTCCTGGATGGGTGAAGTCCAACAAGACACACTGCTACCTGTTAAGGCTCTTCTCTTTTTCAAGCAGGAAAATACATCTAAATCCCAATAACTGGGGCTAGCTGAGGAGGCAGGAAAGAAAAATGTCACACTCAATGTTGGTAATTTACAACAGAATGCAGTTGGGTGTGATACTAATTTCAAAAAGATACTTGCAAGATTTATCTGCCAGCTTAGAGTCACATCTAGCAAAGCTTCAATGTGACAAACTAAATACCATGAACTACTGTGACAATGAACTTATAAAAACCAACCTTACATTGCCCTTTCCTAATTTCCCTCATATGGGCACCTAAGAGTCTAAAACTGAACAAGGTCAGATATATATATAAAATATATAAAAGGTTAAATAAATCAAAAGAGCACTGTACCATACCAAAATCAGAAAAGTAAACATTGATTCTAATTCTAGCTCTGTTGCATATTTGGGTGATGTCAGGTAAACAGTGAGATTGTTTGTGTCTTGGTTTTCCTATTCTGTAAAATGAAGAGAAAATTATCTGTCTTCTTTTTTAAATAATACTATTGACTGACTGATTGAGATGGAGTTTCGCTCTTCTTGCTCAGCCTGGAGTGCAGTGGCGCAATCTCGGCTCACTGTAACCTCCGCCTCCTGGATTCAAGTGATTCTCCTGCCTCAGCCTCCCAAGTAGCTGGGATTACAGGTGTCCACCACCACACCTGGCTAATTTTTGTATTTTTAGTAGAGACGGGGTTTCACCACGTTGGCCAGGCTGGTCTCGAACTCCTGACCTCAAGTGATCTACCCCGCCCAGCCAATAACACTATTTTAAAGAATATTTGTAGGCAACAAACAAAAATAAAGAATTTATAATTTTATTACGCAGCCATAAGAAATTATTATATTATTTTTTCCTTATTTTAATATCAATTTAGGAAACCTCATTGTTCCTCATTATAAAGAATGCTAGAATTAGCTAGGCATGGTACTTGGGAGGCTTGCTTGGGCCTAGGAGTTTGAGACCAGCCTGGACAACACAGCAAGATCCTGTCTTATAAAAAAAATTAAGGGAAAAAAAATTTTTTAATGCTAGATTATATGTGTATAAACATCTATTGTAAGCAGTAGCTATAGCCGTTGTAACTGACGCTATACCTGTAGTGGAATTTCAGTGATGTCATTTTATTTGAGTATGAAAAAAGTATTATCAATCCTCGGAGTCAGACAGGCATAAAAAGGCAAAGCTATGAATGAACATTTGCTACTGAGAATACAGTCAAAAGGTAAAGATTTCCATTCATTCACCAAATACTTATTAAGTAGCCAATGAATGTCAGGTATTGTTTTTGTTACAAAATATCAGGGAATACATTTAGTTCCTGACAAGCCTATAAATTTGTATACCAGGGCCATTTCCAAACTCCCTCAACATTAAGCATATAATCCAGCAAGTCACCTTACTTTTCTTCTATAGTAACCCATCCTCCCACCCTACAACTCAAAAACAAGTAAAGAGAAAGAGCAAGAGTGTGTTTGTGTAAATCCAGAATGTTTTAATGAAGACTTCTTCCCACACCAATGCTTTCAGAGTGGGGAGGGAAGACAGACTGCCAGGAAAGAGCAAAAGAGATCATCCAAGCTTGGTGCTCTCTGAAAACGCACAAGAACTGCCTTGAATAGACCCCTCTAGATTCACATCTTTTTCATTAAACTCATCACCTACAGTTTCTAGTATTCTGTTCGATACACAGAATACCAGAGCTGAGATGGGTCTTAAAGGTTAAGTCCAGCCCTCTTATCAATGTTAGAAACTGATGCCCAGAGAGAAGAAATGCTGTGTGCAAAGTCGTTCAGGGACAAGATAGAGATCTGAGACTACAGTCCTAGATTCTTGACTATCTCACCTAAAGTTTTCACCATTACAACACATTCTAATCGTCTGATGGAATCTGTGAGCAATCTTTGACTTTCCTTGGATCCTGGGAGAGATTTCCTCTCCAAAGTTACCTGTATTGTCCATTGCATTGGACAAAAGATAAGAGCCTTCAGAACTTAAACTCAGGCCAGTCACTGAATCTGCATGGCCTCTCATGGTGTAGGTTAGCTTGTTCTGGCGCAGGTCCCAGACCTGCAAAACAAAAGGTGCCCCAGAAATCAAATTAATAAAAGCAGAGAAAGAGAATGACAAGAGACAAGCGTCAATTGCCCAGAGACACTGATATTACTCTACTATAAAACACAGGATTTCTGTCAAAGAGAAAAACCCTTTTTTTTTTTTTTTTTTTTTTTTGAGTCAGGTCTCACTCTGTTGCCCAGTGCAGTGGCATTATCATGGCTCACTGTAGCCTTGACTTCCCAGGCTCAGGTGATTCTCCCATCTAGGCCTCCCCAGTAGCTGGGACTACAGGAGTATGCTACTATACCCAGCTAATTTTTTTTGAAGAGACAGGGTTTCACCATGTTGCCCAGGCTAGTCTTTAACTCCCAGGCTCAAGCGATCCTCCCACCTCATCCTCTCAGTGTTTGGATTACAGACATGAGCCACTATGCCTGGCCAACCTCTGTCTTTCTAAAAAGGTAGTTAAGGTTACCATGTTTGACTAGATAAATATAAATGAATGCATATCAAATGTTAAGATAAACTATTAAACAAAAAAAATAGAATTCAGAAAGGTTATTTTCAAATCATAGCAAAATAAAGAAAAACTATTATAGAAAAAAACTAAAGAGTGCTTAAAATGCTTAAACTATGATTCTTAGCTATTAAAATTATTATAAATACATAAAACGAATAAGTTTGTCATTTAAAAGGCATTATGATTACATGTTTAATTTGTGTTAACAATATGAAAAACATAGATACTTAAAATTTTTCATTTAATGTAACAATATGTGACAATAAATGTATATATATGTACATGTATGGGTATGTACATGAACACACACTATGGAAAAGCACATTTATTAAAAGAAAAATAAATAACAGATTCATTATTGCTTGTATAGAAAGGTAAGACACAGAAAATAACCTAAATGTCAAGCAGGAAAAACAGGTGGTTTATTAAATTATGTCTCATAGGCACGTCGCAAAACTGAATTCTCATACAGGAGATAGCATGACAGAGTAGAAAGAGTGGTGACTTAGGGTAGGAATAAACTGGTCCTTGTCACTTAAGAGGTATGTATCATTGGGTCACTAACTCTTTCTGGGCCTGTTTCCTGGTCTGTAAGATTAGCTACTTCTTATGGCTGTTGTAAGGATTATAAGAATGCTTAGCATATGCCTGGCACATGGCAGGTCCTCAATAATGTGTAGCTATTATTAAGCAGTTCCTAAAAATAACTCAGAAGACCAAATGTAAAAATATTTACATAATAAGCTGTTAAGCATAAAAGGAAAATACAAAACAGTATTTATCCTTACACAGACTACAAGTATGTAAAATACATTATTTTCAAGCTAACAGAAATAGTCTGGAAAGTCACATGGCAAAAAGAACAGTAATATTACATAAAACACAAATTTTCCCCCAATTTTATTTCATATTGCAATGTAGTTTTTTTCTAAGTAAATAAAACTTTTGCTGTTCCTTAAATCAAGACACTTTTCCTTATCTAGAAATGAGTTAGGTGTTACATAGCAGAGCAATACATAGGGCAGACAACTCCACTTTCTCCATCAGTAACTCACTATGTGTAGAGCCCAACACATTTTCCATACGATCTTTTTTTTTTTTTTTTTTTTTTGAGACGGAGTCTCACTCTGTCGCTCGGGCTGGAGTGCAGTGGCCGGATCTCAGCTCACTGCAAGCTCCGCTTCCCGGGTTCACGCCATTCTCCTGCCTCAGCCTCCCGAGTAGCTGGGACTACAGGCGCCCACCACCTCGCCCGGCTAGTTTTTTGTATTTTTTTAGTAGAGACGGGGTTTCACAGTGTTAGCCAGGATGGTCTCGATCTCCTGACCTTGTGATCCGCCCGTCTTGGCCTCCCAAAGTGCTGGGATTACAGGCTTGAGCCACCGCGCCCGGCCTCCATACGATCTTTTTTATATCAAGATGTTTGCTGCTTCAGTAATCAGGAAAGCCTGAAATGTCTGACATTTTGTTCAAGCTGTTGTTCCTTCTCTTCTGAGAAGGTACTGTTGAAATCTAGCTTTGCAACAACTAGGAGAGAATGCACTTTGCCAACCCCTCACAGAACTTGTGTGTTATTTCCAAACTTCCTCTTTGAGGCCTGTACACCTTGTTTGTGCAGGGCCAAGAAGTATCCAGGATTTGCCACAAAAAAAAATCTACAGCAGGGGTGGCTCACTCCTGTAATCCCAGTACTCTGGGAGGCCAAGGTGGGTGGATCACCTGAGGTCAGGAGTTCAAGACCAGCCTGGTCATGGTGAAACCCCTTCTCTACTAAAAATACAAAAAATTAGCCGGGCATTGTGGTGCACACCTGTAATCCCAGCTACTTGGGAGGATGAGGCAGAAGAATCACTTGAATCGGCAGGATGAGGCAGAAGGATTGCTTGAACCGGGAGGCGGAGGCTGTAGTGACCTGAGATTGCACAACTGCACTCCAGCCTGGGCAACAAGAACAAAACTGTCTCAAAAAAAAAAAAAAAAAATTCTACAGCAAGAATTTAAGCAAAACATTTTGCAAGTATCCTAATCAGCTGTTCAATGAAAATCTGTGCATCTGATTAGTGGCAGGTACTACTGGAGATTAAAAAAAAAGACATGGCCCCTGCTCTCAAGGAGTGTTCAGTATAACAAGGAAAACTTAAGACGTTTAAGCAAGTAACGAGAGGCCTATGCAAGGTACAGTTGTAAAGTGGGCAGAGGGGTTAACCCTGGTGGAACAGAGATGAGAGTGAGAAAGGGAAGCTTTCACAGAAAATGAAGTGCCTGAGCAGGGTCTGAAAGTTTTTTTTTTTTTAAACTTAGACAAAGTGGAAGGGTATTTACTAGGAGAAGATAATTTGTGGAAGTAGAGGGGCATGGAAAAAACTGCTGGATTGTAGGAAATTAGGCACCCAGAGGCAGCAGATGATGAGGTAGACAAGCAGAGGCCAGCTCATGAAAGGTTTTAAATGCCTGGCTTGCACTTTATTTCCTTCACTGGGGAGTCACAGAAGGGTTCAAAATAGAAAAATGAATCATTCAGATGTATATTCTGGAAAGATCCTTCTGGCCCACTGGTTGACTGATTGAGACCGAGTCTCCCTCTGTCGCCAGGTTGGAGTGCAGTGGTGCAATCTTGGCTCACTGCAACCACTGCCTCCTGGGTTCAAGTGATTCTCCTGCCTCAGCCTCCCGAGTGGCTGGAACTACAGGTGTGCACCACCACACCACCTAATTTTTGTTTTCAGCAGAGACGGGTTTCACCATGTTGGCCATGGCCAGGATGGTCTCAATCTATTGACCTTGTGATCCGTCCACCTCAGCCTCCCGAAGTGCTGGGATTATAGGCATGAGTCACCGTGCCTGGCCTGGCCCATATATTTAATAACTGAAGGGATGAAACCTCATAAAGTGCAGGGACTACAAACATGAGCCACTATGCCTGGCCTAATCTATCCTTTTAACCATTACATTAAAAAAAAAAAATTACAAACTGAACTCCCATCCTAACTAGAGCTCAGGGTTACAAGAAATGCCAGATTGCCAGCCAGACCATCAGGCTCTCAAGTGACACATTTTCTTCTTTCTTCATTTTCCTCTGACTCCCCAATCCTATCACCAGGTAGGAAGTTCCAAGAGATTAGTGGGAACAGTCTGTCTGCTCACAAATATACACAGAATTTGTTCACCTCAGATTTTAAAAAGGGTTCCCATTCCTTATGTGTTTCTCTTTCTTAGAACAGGCAGTGCTACCTAAGATAGACTGAGAAACAAACAAAAACCAGGCTCTCTGAGGAGCATCTCCTAATGTAGTGAGGCAGTGTGGTCATTTGTCACGCTAGGGCTCAAGACCGGTAAGCCTCTAGGTGCTTAAAAGGTACTTGTTAATTGACTAGAGGTAACAAGACAGAGTGGTAAGACTATTAGCCCTGTAGAGATAGAGTTCTGGTCCTGTCTCTACCACTGACTGAATGATGACTATTTGATCTTGGCCAGATCACTTAACCTCTTAGGGACTCACTTCAGTCACCTATAAAGTGAGGGATGGAGGTGATGTCTAAGGTTCTTTTCAGGTTTGACATTTCCTGAGTCCTTCTGATTGAAAAGGAGCCTCTCTTTTGCATGTTTAAAGAAATGTATGAGGTCTTTAGGACAACTAAGAATCTTCCTGAGTTCGAGAGAGCAATTATTCTCCCCTCTGCATGTAACAAAAGGGTTTCTTTTCTTTTTTTTTTTAAAATCAGGATAGAGTCTCACTCTGTCGTCCAGGCTGGAGTGCAGTGGCGCGATCTTGGCTAGCTGCAACCTCCCACTCTCAGGTTCAAGCGATTCTCATGCCTCAGGTTCCCGAGTAGCTGGGACTACAGGCGCGTGCCACCATGCCCGGCTAATTTTTGTATTTTTAGTAGAGACAGGGTTTTGCCATGTCGGCCAGGCTGGTCTGGAACTCCTGGCCTCAAGTGATCTGCCCGCCTTGGCCTCCCAAAGTGCTGGGATTACAGGCATGACCCACCGTACCTGGCCATCAGCAGGGTATTTTTAATAGGGAGAAGACTACCTTCTAACTAAATTCTAACACACACACAACTCTCTCCAGTCCATCTCTGTTATAGAAGAGCAAAAATAAATAAATAATTCTAGCAACTTGGTTTCAAATATTGTATTAACTGCTGCTGCCCAAAAACAATATGGCAGCCTGTATCCCAAATATGAAACATCCTTATACTTGTTAAAACACATTAATTTTTCACCTGGAAATCTATTCTAAGAAAACAAATACAGAAAAAGTTTCATGCACAAATATGTCCATAGCAGCATAATCTGTGATAGTGATTCACATGATACAGCCTAAATGTCCAATGACATGGTTGTCACTAAATTATTTAATACTGTAATAATAAAAATAAAAATGATGATGATAATGGCAACTGACATATACTGAACACACTATGTCCCTGCCATGGTGCTAGGAATATCATATCTTTACTTCATTTAATTAATGTAACAATTACATGAGGTGAGCTGACAATTCCCACTCAGAGATAAGTAATGGAGATGATGAGGTTAAAACAACTTTAAGATCACAAAGCTAGCAATTAAGTGGCAAATCAAAAAATGATCCCAACTTCACTTAAGCACAGGAATTCAAGGTTACAGTGGGCTATGATTCTACCACCACATTGCAGCCTGGGCAACATGAGTGAGACCTCAAAATAAAACAAAAAAATGGAAAGGAAAATGATTCTAACTACAATTCTAAGAAAATAAGAATGATTTGATAGACAGCAACTAGAGGCGGGCTTAGTTTAGGAAATACTTTCTAGAAGAGATATCTATGCTGTGATCTGAAGGTAAGAGAGCAAGTCACAGCAATGCATCAAAGATGGGGGTGGGGAATTCCTGACAAAGGATCAGCTATGTGATAATAAGTGAAAAGAGATCATGGCTGGGCACAGTGGCTCATGCCTGTAATCCCAACACTTTGGGAGGCCAAGGAGGGAGGACTGCTTGAGGCCAGGAGTTCAAGACCAGCCTGGGCAATGTGTTGAGATCCCATTTCTAAAAAAACAAAAACGAAAACAAACCAAGCTGGCCAGGCCTGGTGGCTCACACCTGTAATCTCAGCACTTTGGGAGGCCGAGGCAGGCGGATCACCTGAGGTCAGGAGTTTTAGAACAAACTGGTCAACATGGTGAAACCACATCTCTACTAAAAATACAAAATATTAGCTGGACATGGTGGTGGGTGCCTGTAATTCCAGCTACTCAGGAGGCTGAGGCAGGAGAATCACTTGAGTCCAGGAGGTGGAGGTTGCAGTGAGCTATCGTGCCATTGCACTCCAGCCTGGGCAACAAGAGTGAAACTCTGTCTCAAAAAAAAAAAAATTTAGCTGGGCATAGTGGCATGCACATTTAGTCCCAGCTACTTGGGAGGCTGAGGTGAGAGAATTGCTTGAGCCTAGAAGGTCATGGCAGCAGTGAGACATGACTGCACCACTGCACTCCAGCCGCAGCAGAGCGAGACTCTCTCTCTTGAAGAAAAAAAAAAAAAAAAAAGTATTATCTAAAGAGTGAATATCATGATGTTTACACACAAAACACTGTGGTACAGAAAAGATTTGAAGGAAGTACACTGTGAAATAGTAACAGTGACTGAATTTGGATGATGAAACTACAGTGACTTACCTATTTTTACAATTTTTTTTTTTTACATTTTCTGCACTTTAATATACAAGGTATCACTTTTATTACTAAATCTATTATACTTATAATTAGTTTTTAATAACGTTATTCCCAATAAAGTTGATTTGTTAAACATATATTTGATTGCAATTTTTGTATCTCCATAAAACATTTAAGGTAAATAAGAAGACAAATTAGGAAAAGTCTATAATGATTTTTTGTTTAGAAAAGAGAATACAGGCCGGGCACGGTGGCTCACGCCTGTAAGCACAGCACTTTGGGAGGCCGAGGTGGGTGGATCACGAGGTCAGGAGATGGAGACCATCCTGGCTAAAATGGTGAAACCCCGTCTCCACTAAAAAATACAAAAAAATTAGCCGGGTGTGATGG
>NW_016818423.1:577532-595510 GCF_001698545.2 Rhinopithecus bieti
AAAAAAAAAAAAAAAGAGAGAGAGAGAATACAATATATGCAGTACACAAACAAGGGGACTCTCAGTGCTAGGTGCACTTCTAATTTAAAAATTTTCCCAAAAATGAAGCATTGGCAGAAAAATTTGAATGTTTGTGGACAGAGTAAATGCTTTTTTAAAAATTTTTATTTTTTGAGACAGGGTCTCTCTCTGTCGCCCAGGCTGCAGTGCAGTGGTGCAATCTTGGCTCACCACAACCCCTGCCTCCCTGGTTCAAGCCAGTCTCGTCCCTCAGCCTCTTGAGTAGCTGGGATTACAGGCGTATGCCACCATGCCTGGCTAATGTTTGTATTTTTAGTAGAGATGGGGTTTCGCCATGTTGGCCAGGCTGGTCTAGAACTCCTGACCTTAAGTGATCCGCCTGCTTTGGCCTCTCAAAATGTTGGGATTACAGGCATGAGCCAGCACGCCCAGCAAACACTTTTTAGTTTACTATCACCAACAGAGTACCAAACAATTTTCATCACCCCAAGAATTTCCTAACTATTCTCCTTTGTGTCAAACCTTTTCATCCCTAACACTTGCCGATTACTGATCTCTTCTTTGACCTATAATTTTTTTTTGAGAATATCATATAAGGAATCCTATATATATATAACCTTTTGAGGCTAGCTTCTTTTATTTAAGTTGTGAGAATTTGTGCTACATAGCACTATTGTCTTCAGAAGGTCCAGGAACAGTCCAGATAAAGAGTCCAAAGTAAGCCATACTATTGGTAGTAGGAAGACTTTACTAGCACAAGAGTATTATTGTTAGGTTAGTGTATCCCCACAGTGGGCATCAATCAAATTTGGTACTCTGTTGGTGATAGTGAATCTATGCAAACATTAAAATTCTTGTAACTGTACACCAAAAATGTTTATTTCACTGTATGTAAATTTACATATCTTGAAAACTATAAAAGTTATAGCTTGATGACACTAACCTATTTTCATGTGCACAAGAAGCCTTCTTCTAGTGATTCTGATGCCAATGAGCTCCCATCTCCATTCCGGGAAATACTGTGCATAGCTATTAAAGTTGATCTAAATTTCCATGTTCTGATTCTTCATTCTCCAAATATTTATATGATGGAAAAGGGATGGGAAGTTCAATTTTGGAAAACCTAAATTCTTAGCTACCTATGAGACATTCAAGTGGGGATACTGAACAGCTAGTTGTACACAGGGACCTGAAGCTTAAGATCTGGGGTGGGAAAACTGTCATCAGCAGAGGGATGGAGTCGTGGAAGTAGACGAGATTTGTCTTGGGGAATGTACACAGTGAAAAAAGCAAAGGGCCCTTGGCAAATAATGATGTTTCAAGACTCCACAGACAGAGTGCTCATAATGGTATGTAGAGGAGAAGGACCTACCAGACGGATAGGACAGTTTGTTGTCACAGAACTCAGGGAAGAGAGAAGACCAGGTCTATGGTACAGAGCGATTATGTTAAAAAACAAACACACACACACACAAACAAAAAAACCCAGACTATTAGGAATGAAGAATGAATGGTATGTGAGGAACTGAAGACAGTGAGTACAGAAACATCTCCAGGGGATTCCTCTAAGTATTAAGAGTATAACTCTAGAAAGAAACTCTGGAATTTGAACTGAGGTTCCATCACTTATTAGCTGTGTAACCTGGGGTTAAGGTGTTGTGCCTCTTTTAGCTTAGTTTCCTCATCTGTACAATCACATCAGTAGGATTTATTTCATGAGGTTGTAAGGTCAAAGTCTTTAAGATCCGTGAGGAGGCCAATAGTGAAGCTTAAATTAATTAACGATGTAAAGCTCTGAGAACAACAACTGGCAGAATGTAAGCACTATGTGTTAGATGATGGTGATAGCAATATTATCACCACCACCATCATCATCCTTTTTAAGAAGTTTTGGGCCAGGCAGGGTGGCTCACGCCTGTAATCCCAGCATTTCAGGAAGCTGAGGTGGGTGGATCACCTGAGGTCAGGAGTTCGAGACCAGCCTGACCAACATGGAGAAACCCTGTCTCTACCAAAAATACAAAATTAGCCAGGCATGGTGGCACATACCTGTAATCCCAACTACAGGAGGCTGAGGCAGGATAATCACTTGAACCAAGAAGGTGGAGGATGCAGTAAGCCGAGATCGTGCCATTGCACTTCAGCCTGGGCAACAAGAGTGAAACTCTACCTTAAATAAATAAAATAGTTTGGTTGTGAAGGGAAAGATTCACAGGGCAATATGAGGAGGGGATGTGGGGTCAAAGGAAGAATATTTTTTTTTTTTTGGCCACCCAGAGAAGAGACCTAAGCATGAAGAAATACTCATAAGAAAGTAGAAAAGAAAGGCCGGATGCAGTGGCTCATGCCTGTAATCCCAGCACTTTGGGAAGCCGAGGCGGGTGGATCACGAGGTCAGGAGATCAAGACGATCCTGGCTAACTTGGTGAAACCACGTCTCTACTAAAAATACAAAAAATTAGCCAGGCATGGTAGCACACGCCTGTAGTCCCAGCTACTCAGGAGGCTGAAGGCAAGATAACTGCTTGAACCCAGGAGGTGGAAGTTGCAGTGAGCTGAGATTACGCCACTGCATTCAAGCCTTGGCAACAGAGTGAGACTCCATCTCAAAAAAAAGAAAAGTAGAAAAGAAGAGGTTGAAAGAAGGGATGAATGATTGAAACCCTCACATTTAAAGCACTACCTTTAGGCCGGGAGCAGTGGCTCACATGTGTAATTCCAGCACTTTGGGAGGCTGAGGCAGGTGGATCAAGAGGTCAGGAGTTCAAGATAAACCTGGCCAACATGGTAAAAACCTGTCTCTACTAAAAATACAAAAATTAGCTAGACATGTTGGCACATGCCTGTAATCCCAGATACTCAGGAGGCTGAGGAAGGAGAATTGCTTGAACTGGGACACAGGAGGCAGAGGTTGCAGTGAACTGAGATAGCCCCACTGCACTCCAGCCTGGCCTACAGACTCAAACAAACAAACAAACAAACAAACAAACAAACGACTATCTTTATTTTTGAAGATGGAGTCTTGCTCTGTGGCCAGGCTGGAGTGCAGTGGCGTGATCTCTGCTCACTGCAACCTCCGACTCCCAGGTTCAAGTAATTCTCCTGCCTCAGCCTCCCGAGTAGCTGGGATTACAGGCACACACCACCACACTCGGCTAATTTTTGTATTTTTAGTAGAGACGAGGTTTCACCATGTTGGCCAGGATGGTCTCGGTGTCCTGACCCTGTGATCCTCCTGCCTCAGCCTCCCAAAGTGTTGGGATTACAGGCCTGAGCCACCGCACCTGGCCAAAAGCAAGGATATTTCATCCAAAGTAACAGCAAAGGAAACAACGAGGGATGGAAATACAGTACAACTTCTAGGAAAGGACAACACAGAAAGTTGAGTATTTATCTGACAGTTACTATTCTCACTATAAAGCAGAAGGTAAGGTCAAAGTCGTTAAGATCCCCAAGGAAGCCAATAGGAAAGGAAGATAGAAGCCGTGCAGGACCAAAATAACACATTTCCTGGCACTTGTTATGTCCAGGAATTCTGCTAAGTGCTCTTATCAGTCAGGCTCATTTAATCACCACAATGGTATGTGGTAGATGCCACTGTTTTTGTTATCACTACCCCCTCAGCATTCACACAAGAAAAAGAGGCTTAAAGAAGGTGCTTGAAGTCACAAAACTAGAAAATGGTGAAACTGGGATTAGAACTCAAGTCAATTACTTGAAAGTTTGAGCTACACTATACTGCCATATGGTCTATTGCCTCTTTAATATCATTACTTTCTCTCATTCTTAGAGAAACTTAGAAAACTCATTTTCCATAGTGTCAAAAAGAAAAACACAGTGAGAGATGAGGGTACAAAATCACAAACTGAGTCACTGCTCCCATTAAACCAAGATGGTTAAAAAAAGATTCGGAATGTCTTTAAAAGGAAATGCACCCTTTATTTTCTACATAGTCCCCTCCTACAGAGACTTCACACTTCACATTAAGTGCCTGGTCCCTGACAGCATTTATAAGATCTGCAATGCAACCTTTAATTTAGGAAGTCAATGAAGACAGGAGAAAAAGAAAATAAGTTCCAAGTTACTATTTTCCTTTCAGTTGGTATTAAGTGCAAAGCTACCACAATTTCAGAAGTTTGAAAAAATTCGTTTCTAAGTGCAGATAGGTGAAATGGAAATATATCATAAACATCAAACATACCTTGATATCATTGTCTATTCCACCAGAAATAATCTGATCACTTGTGTCATTGAAGGTCACAGCTAACACCTGGTACGTGTTCTGAAATGTCTGGATGGCTGCTTTCTTCCGGATGTCCCAAAGCTGAAGCAAAGGACAACAGAGTATATCATTAACATTATTCTAAGAAGCAACTGCACAGTACAAATATCTCTAAGTACAAGGACTTTGTGAACATGAACACATCTATAATTGGGATCCCATTTCACTAACTCCTGGATATCCTAATAACACACATGGTAAGCAGTGTCCTCAATTTTGCCAAGACATTTGAAGGCTGGTGAAACAAAATTTCAGTTATATTTTCAGACTTCTTTGTTAAAGTGAATAAACAGAGTTAAATCAACATACTCTTAGAATGGAATTCCCCAAATTACTTGGTTCATATATTTTTTAGGACAACAAGGGTATCAGACAATTTTTTCAAACTGTAGATACTAATTCATTAGTGGGCTGCAACCCACATTTAAAAAAATAGAGAGGGGGTACGTCAGTGAAAATAATAATAAACAATGACAAAAGCTTGTCCTTCCACAAAACAACAAATTAACCAGCAAAAACCTGTCAGAATCAACTGTCGGAACTCTCACAACTAATCAAAAGGTTATAGTAACCAGGCAAACCCTTAATGAGGAAAAAGGAAACAAAAAACTGAGTCCCAGTAGAAGGGTTTTGTAGTGTTTTAACTTGTGCTGGCTCTGTCTCCCGCTCAGCAACAGCTTTGAAGATAACCCATATTCCCGTATGGTTTCCTAGTACTGAGGAAGCAAAGGGGGGCCTATTTCTTATTGTCAAAGAATAAACAATAAAAATTGTTTATTTTTACCTGTCTGGTGGCTCCCTGAAGGATAAGCTCAAAGGACTTACATTTATTTTGCCTAACTTGGAACTTTCCTTGAAAACATTTAAAGGAAAGGATGTTATTAGCCCCTGGTGCCTGGGGCAAGGAAAACAGTTGGGGCAAAACACAAACCAAAACCTTGGGAGGAAGGGCTGGGGAAGGAGACAATTTGGGGAGTAAGAGCTTTGAAAACACCGACATATTCCTGGCTATCTGTCTTATCTCTATCTATCTATCTATCTATCTATCTATCTATCTATCTATCTATCTACAGAGTCTCCCTCTGTCGCCCAGGCCGGAGTGCAGTGGTGTGATCTCGGCTCACTGCAACCTCCACCTCACAGGCTCAAGCGATTCTCAGGTCTCAGCCTCCCGAGTAGGTGGGATTACAGGTGTGTGCCACTATGCCCAGCTAATTTTTGTATTTTTAGTAGAGACAGGGTTTCGCCATGTTGACCAGGCTGGTCTCACACTCCTGGCCTTAAGTGATCTGTCTGCCTCGCCCTCCCCAAGTGCTACGATTACAGGCATGAGCCACCATGCCTGGCCTATCCCTGGCAATCTAGACCACTTGCATGTCCAGGGCTGGGCACATACTTAGAAAAGATCTGAGAAGGCCGTAAGCTCTCTGGTTGACCTTCACGCTCTGCACAAGCAGGAAGTGAAAGCTAAGGAGAGATGTAAACTGCACAGCAAGGAGTTGAAGGCAGGCTCCAACATACCAAAAGACAATCTGCAAAGACTGGGAGAGTTTTTATTCTTGTTGTTGTAGGTAATTTAGGAAACTTCTGTCATTCACTAGCTGACCACTAAGCTAACAAAAAATAATTCAGTGGTAACACAGGACAAAGAACACAAACTTTACAAAATTAGTTCAAAAATTCACTAAACAGGCCAGGTGTGACAGCTCACACCTGTAATCCCAGCATTTTGGGAGGCCGAGGTGGATGGATCACTTGAGGTCAGGAGTTTGAGACCAGCGTGGCCAACATGATAAAACCCTGTTTCTACTAAAAATACAAAAATTAGCTGGTCTTGGTGGTGTGCCCCTGTAACCCCAGCTACTCAGGAAGCTGAGGCACAAGAATCATTTGAACCCAGAGAGTAGAGGCTGCAGTGAGCTGAGATCACACCATTGCACTCAGAGCTACAGAGCAAGACTTCGTCTCAAAAACCAACCAACCAACCAACCAACCAACCAACCACTCTCACCCTGCCCCAACCCATAGAAAGTCACTAAACAAACAACTACAACAAACAGCTCTGGGGACCTAATTTCCAAAGTTGCCACGCTATAATACTTAAATACCTAGTTTCCAAAAAATATAAGGCATGCAAAGAAGCAAGTAACTATGGTCCACATAGAAGGAAAAAGTAGTCTTCTCAACAAATTGTGCTAAGACAACTGGCTAACCACATGCCAAAGAATGAAGGTAAGCCCCTGCCTAACGTGATACACAAAAATTAATTCAACGTGGATCAAGGACCTAAATGTAAGAGCTAAAAACCATAAAATTCTTAGAGGGCCAGGTGTGGTGGCTTATGCCTGTAACCCCAGCAGTTTCGGAGGCCGAGACAGGAGGATGGCTTTAGCCCAGGAGTTAGCGACCAGCCTGAACAACATGGTGATTCCTCGTCTCTACAAAATAAAAACAAAAAGTTGCGTGTGGTTGTATATGCCTATAGTCCCAGCTACTTGGGAGGCTGAGATGGGAGGATCGATTGGGCCAGGGAGGTTGAGGCTGCAGTGAGCTGTGATTGCGGCTCTGTACTCCAGCTTGGGTGAGACTGGCGGGATCTCAGCTCACTGAAACCTCTGCTTCCGTGTTCCAGCAATTCTCCTGCTTCAGCTTCCTGGGTAGCTGGGATTACAGGTATGCGCCACCACGCCCAGCTAATTTTTGTATTTTTAGTAGAGACAGACAGGGGTTTCACCATGTTGGCCAGGCTGGTCTCAAACTCCTGACCTCAGGTGATATGCCTGCCTTGGCCTCCCAAAGTGGTGGGATTACAGGGGTGAGCCACTGCACCCGGCCAAGACCCCATCTTTTAAACAAACAAACCCTTATAGCTCTACATTTTTAAAGCGTGGATAACACAGAGAGGGCTCAGAGATGTTTCAATAAATGAATGACACACTTCAGAAGATGAACCACAAGTAAATGTTCTAAAAGTATGAGTCGTTTCATTCAGCAGAAAGAGATTTTGGGGTGACTGTTCCAAGTTTTAAAGGGCTGGCATCAAAAACAAAGGAATCAGCCATGGAACCTTAGTGAAGGTCACAGGCTTAAATTCAATCCTGTAGTCAACAAGGACAGTCTTGAGTAGGATCTGTGCCAAGATGCCTCTTCCTCCCAATTTTCATGGTTTAGGATGGAAAGTAGTTTCTTCTTTGTTCATGTAAATATGAACTAAAAATTAGTTCATTACTCAGATAAATGGTCCAAAAACAATGCTTCACTCCTGTCCTACATGCCCAACATCTCCCCCTCCCCCAACTCCTGTGGTCCAAGTCCAAACTTCTTAACTCGGAATTCAGGGCCTTAATAATTTAGATCCTATATATTTTATAAACTGTACTATAATCTTTGTCTCAATAGATCTTTCACTCAGGTCAAATCTATCTTTGTCTTTCTCCTAAAAGTCATGGTAGTCAAAGTTTGTCTAAAATAATTTAGAATTTTACTTCCAGATAACTACCACTTTTAATATTTTACTTTGAAACAATCATAAATTTATAGAAAACTTGGGAGTAAAAAGAGCACTTTTTTTGGTTTAAATCATTTGAGAGTAAGTTGCTTACCCAATGCCTTATCACTTTTTTTGAGATGGAGTCTCGCTCTGTTGCCCAGGCTGGAGAGCAGTGGCGTGATCTCCAATCACTGCAACCTCCACCTCCCGGGTTCAAGCAGTTCTCCTGCCTCAGCCTCCCAAGTAGCTGGTATTACAGGCATCCGCCACCACACCCGACTTTTTTGTATTTTTAGTAGAGACAGGGTTTCATCATGTTGGCCAGGCTGGTTTCGAACTCCTGACCTCAAGTGATCCACCTGCCTAGGCCTCCCAAAGTGCTAGGATTACAGGCATGAGCCACTACGCCTGGCCCCTTATCACTCCTAAATAGCGTTTGTCCTACAAAGATGTTCTCCTACATCATCTCAACATAACCATCAAAATCAAAAAATACAGATACACTATCACCATTTTATCCTCAAATCCCACTCAAGTTTTATCCCAGTTATCCCAAATGTCTTATTGCACAAGGATTCAGTCTGGAATCATGTGTTAAATTTAGACTCCAGCCTGGAAGACTCTCTCAAACTTTTCTTGAGTTTTATGAACTCAACACTTCTGAAAGTTACAGGACAGTTATCATCCCCAATTTAGGTTTATCTTGTTTCCTCTTGATTAGACTTAAGTTATACATCTTTGGTAGGAATATCACAGAAATGATGCTGCATCTTTGTTGTATCCTAGCAAATGGCTCATGATTTTGACTTGTCCCATTACTAATTAGGCCGATTTGATAATTTAGTTAGAATGTTCTTTTGACAAGATAAGCCTTGACAAGCATAGGGCTTATCTTGTACTTTCACTGCCCCGGGGCTGAAATAGGAGCCCTGGTTCCTTTTAGTGGAAAACAGTATTTAAAGGCCAAGACCTGTGCAGTAAGTGGTGCTCATTGCTATTGGGGTCTTGTTGCTCCCAAACCTTTTCAGTGGACAGTCAGGTAATATATATTTAGATACACACACACCTACACACTCACACATTTATGTCTATTTTTTCTATATCTATCTGTTTCTATATTGAATGTTGTGAGTTCACACTTATACCTCACACAAGATTCATTTTAGTCTTCTCTTTTGTACCGATAACTCCATTCTTTGACAGAGAAATCAGCCTCCCATTAAACTCAATATATTCACTTATTTGATTACGCTTCCTGCATGCAACCAGTTTCTCATATTCTCTTCCACCCTTCTCCTGCATAATTATCCTCCTTTCCCTACTTGAATTGTGATTCCCATTCTTGGTTGAACCCATGTGGAACCCTTCTTTACCCAACTTGGGTCATTCCTCTGTGTGAACACCCTCATCGCTCTGCTACGGCTCCTTTCCAGTCTGCACTTTCCAGGCATGCTGTCATCATCTTGCTCAGTCTCAGACTCCCTACACCAAATCGTTTCTACCCTGTGTGGATGCCCTCAATTCAGGCTTTGACATCCACACTCTCCGTGTACTGCTTGATGTACTGACGACCCTTTCACCCAATTAGGGCACTGACTCTCCATGTTGGGCTGCTGTCCCTCCCTCACCCTCAAATTCTCCACACTGGTTACCTACCCTGTGTTGTATGGACGCCTTCCTCACTCTCTGACTACTTCCTACAACGTACTGCCCTGCCCTGTGTGGATGCTCTCCTTACCACACTTGTGCTCTGACACTCCACTCTGAGCCACCTTGGCCCATCTCTAACCAGAGCACCTTCCCTGCTTTGGCCTATATAACTGGCTTTAGGACTGAACTGCTCATGAAAGGGAAATTTATATATATATATGAGTACATACACACATACACGCAGTATTTCACTTAATTTTATTAGAAGAATGCACTTGATAAGAAGTTTGAGGCTGGGCGCGGTGGCTCAAGCCTGTAATCCCAGCACTTTGGGAGGCCGAGACGGGCAGATCACAAGGTCAGGAGATCGAGACCATCCTGGCTAACCCAGTGAAACCCCATCTCTACTAAAAAATACAAAAAACTAGCCAGGCGAGGTGGCGGGCGCTGGTAGTCCCAGCTACTCGGGAGGCTGAGGCAGGAGAATGGCGTAAACCCGGGAGGCGGAGCTTGCAGTGAGCTGAGATCCGGCCACTGCACTCCAGCCTGGGCGACAGAGCGAGACTCCGTCTCAAAGAAAAAAAAAAAGAAAGAAAGAAAGAAAAAAAAAAGAAGTTTGAAAACGATCTGTATGAATAATGCCCAGACCGCTACTTTTAGACTAAAAATGCAAGTGCTGTTGGAAACCTTTGCTTTCTGTTAAGCACTCTGACACGTAAAAGCAACATGACTTTTCTTTCTCTTAAACTGAAATTCAATTCTGTACTTGCAACCTAGTAACAAAAAAAACAGTAACACAAAACATTCCAACTTCACAAGTAACTGAAAAGTACATTGCAAAAAGCTGTTTAATGATGTCTTAAATATACTGACATTAAAATAGGAGCTGGTTAAAAAGCAGTCATCTTTAGGTGATGTGACATATTGCTCATTAAAAAAAGTATTAACTTGAGTAATACGGTAAAAATAACTATTCTAAATCATGTTTAATTAAGGCAGAAGAGAAGCAAAAAATCAAAAGAAGGAAGACAGGAAGGACATACACTCTTTTTCTACTACCTAAATAGTTCCTAGATGTTTATTATAGCAGGCCCTCAATAATAATGTTAACAAAATTCACTCGGGTATTTCCACCTCTTACTATCTTCTGAAATGACAATTAGCAAATCAGCTACTGTTACGACTCTCGAACTACAGTGACATCTAGGTAAGAGCTCTGGTTTAGAAACCAATCTTAAACCACAGACTCTCCTCCCATGCAACCATCAAGGGGCCCCAAGTGATTAGGTGTAAGAAAATCACTCAGTAGAAAAACATCTTGGCCAAGTGTCATGGCTCACACCTGTAATCCCAGCACTTTGGGAGGCCGGGGAGACAGCGGGGCGGCGGATCACAAGGTGAGGAGTTCGAGACCAGCCTGGCCAACATGGTGAACCCATCCCTACTAAAAATACAAAAATTAGCCGGGCGTGGTGTGGGTGCCTGTAGTCCCAGCTACTAGGGAGGCTGAGGAAGGGGAACTGCTTGAACCCGGGAAGCGGAGTTTGCAGTGAGCCGAGATTGCGCCACTGCACTGGGCGACAGAGCAAGACTCCATCTCCAAAGGAAAAAAAAAAAAAGCAATTTGGCTGGGTGTGGCGGCTTACACCTGTAATCCCAGCACTTTGGGAGACCTAGGCAGGTGACTGCTCTGACTCAGGAGTTCGAGATCAGCCTGGGCAACATGGTGAAACCCTATCTCTACTAAAAATACAAAAATTAAGCAGGTATGGTGGTGCGCACCTGTAATCCCAGCTACTCAAGAGGCTGAGGCTGGGGAATCACTTGAACCTGGGAGGTAGAGGCTACAGTGAGTCAAGATTGTGCCACTGTACTCCAGCCTGGGCGACAGAGCGAGACCCTGTCTCAAAGAAAGAAAAAAGCAAATTCATTAATTCATTTAAAAAGCAATAAGAAGTAGTGTAGCCTCCCAGATGTACTCTTTTGAAGTCCCTCACTGTTTAATAATTAAAATGACAACCAGAGTCCAAAATTCGTGTCAAAGAAATAATCAAATGGTTGGTACTACGATGTACTGTGTCCTTGTGTGCCTCTGAGATAAGTTATTATTTCTAGGTCTCAATTTCCTTATTTATAAAATGAGGATGCTCAGTGAGATCAGTGGCTCCCAGAATGTCAGACTGGCTACACTGAATCACTTGAAGGACACATTAAAATATCTGATTCCCACTGCAGATCCACTGAACTAGATTCTTTGAGTATTTTTAACAGGTTCTTCAGGTGATGACCATACAAAGATAGGCTGGAAACCATCTGACTAAATGATGTTTAAGTTCCCATCTTGTGCTATACTAAAACCATTCACTGAACTTTTTATATATTGTCTGTAATCTCACAACAGCCTCTTTTTTTTTTTGGCTGCCTCCCTATTGGTGGGGATACTCAAAACAGCCTTGAAAAGACACGAATATTACTGTCACTGTTCTTTTTTTTTTTGAGACGGAGTCTCGCTCTGTCGCCCAGGCTGGAGTGCAGTGGCGTAATCTCGGCTCACTGCAAGCTCTGCCTCCTGGGTTTACACCATTCTCCTGCCTCAGTCTCCCCAGTAGCTGGGACTACAGGCGCCCGCCATTGCGCCTGGCTTATTTTTTGTATTTTTTAGTAGAGACGCGGTTTCACCATGTTAGCCAGGATGGTTTCGATCTCCTGACCTCGTGATTCGCCTGCCTCGGCCTCCCGAAGTGCTGGGATTACAGGTGTGTGGCACTGCACCAGGCCTATTTCGAGTAACAATTTATTCTATGGGTCTATTATTATTCTGCAGGGTAATTAAAACACGTATTAAATGTTTTATTTTAAATGGGGAAAAATTTCAAGTGTCTGTTATGGGAAATAACTGCTAAAATTAAGTTTTGCAGAGGAAGGTAGAGTACAAGTGGAAAGGCAAGATAAGGTTCACACTACATCACCTCAGGAACTGGAACACGGAGAGATAATACCCACCTTAACCGTGCCATCGTCACTGCCAGTGCAGACAAGCTGAGGGCCTCTCCTGGCTGGATAACAGGAATTCACAAAGGAGGTATGTCCCTTTAGCCTTTTAACCCTCTCGCCTGTTTCACTATCCCACACAGCCACAGTTTTATCTGTGGATGCTGAGAAGAGCATACTAGAAAGTAAGAGAAAGAACAAAAAAGAAGTGAAGATAAACAGTAACAATCTATCTTTCCTACTTGCCAAAAGGTGCCAAATTTTTCAAGATCACTGACCTGTTGTGCTACGCCAGTTTGCCCATGATGCTGGAATGCCTCACCCTACCAAAATCCTATTTGTGCTTTAGGCCCAGATATAAGATCTGACCCTGTGAAGTTTAAAAAATTCCCCTTCTTTGAATCCCCATGACATACATCTAACGTAGCAGTTCGCTCTATCTTTTCCACTTTTGTGATAGGTAACATTTTAAACACAAGACACCCTCTCACTTGGAAATGTTTAATAACTCCCTGGTGCTGCAGAGATCAGACAGACTGTGGTACTCTGGACCCGACAGCTGAGTAACTCCAATCTTCTCTCTTTACCAAACTTTTTCTTTTGTCTCTGAGGACAATTGCTTTCTTTCTTTTTTTTTTATTTCCGTCACCCAGGCTGGAATCATGGCTCACTGCAGCCTCGACTGCAGCCTCCTGGGCTCAAGTGATCCTCCTAACTCAGCCTCCTGTGTACCTGGACCTCCTGAGGTACAGGTCGGTGCCACTATGCCCAGCTAATTTTTAAAAATCATTTGTAGAGGCAAGGTCTCACTATGTTGCCCAGGCTGGTCTTCAACTGGGCTCAAGCAATCTTCCTGTCTCAGCCTCCTACAGTGATAGGGTTACAGGCATAAGCAACCACGCCCAGCCTCTGAGGATGATTTCTAAGTTATAACTGATCTTGTAATGCTTTCTTTTTTCATTTTTTTTTGAGATGGAGCCTCACTGTGTTGCCCAGGCTGGTTTTGAAATCTTGGGCTCCGGGAATCCTCCTGCCTCAGGATCCCAAATAGCTGGGATTATAAGCACACGCCACTGGGCCCAGCCAGCTTTCTAATGCTTTATTTAAAATGTATACAATGCTATGTATCAATTGATGGAGCACTCTAAGATTTTAGAGGTCAGAAATGTGAAACAATGAATGTTTACCAGACTATCTAACAATGGAATTAAATTTGCATAGCCAGATTTCCATATTATCTATATTATAAAATAATATAGTCATTAAAATGTTTATGACATCAGATGTTGGCTGAGCAATGTTAAGAGAAAAAAGCAGCAAATAAGATTGTACACATAGTTCTGGCTGGATGCGGTGGCTCATGCCTATAATCCCAGCACTTTGGGAGGCCCAGGCAGGCAGATGACAAGGTCAGGATATTGAGACCATCCTGGCTAACACAGTGAAACCCCATCTCTACAAAAAACACAAAAAAATGGCCGGGCGCGGTGGCTCAAGCCTGTAATCCCAGCACTTTGGGAGGCTGAGACGGGCGGATCACGAGGTCAGGAGATCGAGACCATCCTGGCTCACCCAGTGAAACCCCGTCTCTACTAAAAAATACACAAAAAAACTAGCCAGGCGAGGTGGCGGGCCGCCTGTAGTCCCAGCTACTAGGGAGGCTGAGGCGGAGAATGTCGTGAACCGAAAAGGCGGAGCTTTGCAGCTGAGCTGAGATCCGGCCAGACTGCCACTCCAGTTTGGACGCGACAGAGTGAGACTCCGTACTCAAAAAAAAAAACAAAACAAACAAACAAAAAAAAAAACAAAAAATTAGCGGCGTAGTGGTGGCGGCACCCTTTTTTTTTTTTTTTTTTTTTTTTTTTTTTTTTTTTTTTTTTTTTTTTTTTTTCTTAATCCCAGCCTACTCAGGAAGCTGAGGCAGAAGAATGGTGCCTGAAACGCTGCGCGAGACGGAGTTTGCAGGTGAGCCAAGATTGCGCCATTGCACTCCAGCCTGGCGAAACAGAGCGAAGACTCCGTCTCAGATTAAAAAAAAAAAAAAAAAAATTAACAGTGATTATCTTTGGAGTTGGTAGAAAATATAGACTATTTTCATCTTTCTGCCTTTTTTCGGTTTCTCAAAAGAAATGATTTTTATAATAAAAATAGCTGATTTCAGGCCAGGCATGGTGGTTAATGCTTATAATCACAGCATTTTTGGGAGACTGAGGCAGGTGGACTGCTTGAACTCTGGAGCAATATAGCAAGAATGATTTTTAAAAATTATCTGGGCATGGAGGCATGGGCTTGTGGCCCCAGCTATTTGGGAGGCTGAAGTGGGAGGATCCCTCGAGCAGAAGGTTGAGGCTGCAGTGAGCTATGTTTGTGTCACTGCACTCCAGCCTACATACAAAAATCACATTTACTTTATGTCTTAAAAAAAGAAAACAAATTTTGTCTGGGTTGTTGAAATGACAGATATAACATCTTTATATTCGCATACACAGACAATAAACACCTCACTTGGGGTGACAGTGATAAATCGGATACTAAAGTAGCTACCCAAAATCAGTAGTTTTTGATGGCAGGGTCTCCTGAGAAAAGATGAAAGGTGAAAGGACACCAAGAAGAATTAGTATGAGAAGCTGTCATTCCATTATGCAGAATACTCACCTGCCATCTGTGTTGTAATGCAATTCCATCACTGCTCCACTGTGTCCTTTCAGTGTGGCATAGTTATCACAGTCACCATAGACATTCCACAACACTGTTAGGGAGATGGGGGTTCTGTGAGCATTACTAGGCAAAGGGTACTCACAAATTTATCAAAACAACAGATCTCAGGCTGGGCATGGTTTACAGGCGTAAGCCCAGCACTTTGGGAGGCCGAGGCGGGTGGATCACTTGAGGTCCGGAGTTCGAGACCAGCGAAACCCCGTCTCTACCAAAAATACAAAAATTAGCCGGGTGTGGTGGCAGATGCCTATAATCCCAGCTCTTGGGATGCTGAGGCAGGAGAATCACTTGAACCTGGGAGACGGAGGATGCAGTGAGCTGAGATTGCGCCACCGCACTCCAACCTGGGTGACAGAGTGAGACTCCGTTTCTAAAAAACCAACTAACCAACCAAACAAAAAAAAAACTACGTAGTTTGTCTGATGAAATTAAGCATATCAATAATTCATATATGTTCTGCAAAGATCCCTAAGCCATCCAGACGTTTGGCTACCAGTAAGTTTAAGGATCATAGAGCCAGAACATCCAAATCAAAATGGGCAGTGAAGATGGGTATCATCCACTTGCCACTGAAGCAAAGAGTTAACAGAAAAGAGCCAAAGAACTCATTTCATCTCACAATCTGGCAAGAGTGTAACTAACAAAGCATCTAATTTTTTTTGCCTTTTGGCTTCATTTGCTAGAGTATAAATAAAATGACTTTTTCTAAATGGGTATGAGAAATTCTACTTATTTCTCAAAACGGAAATCTGGTTGTAGATCCTAATGATGTACATAGATTATTTAAGGGAGTTACCACTTTAGGATTCCTTCTTTCCCATATGCTAGCTAGGATTCTGGGTGTGAATTAAGAGGACCTTATACCTTTGGGAAAATAAAAGTTATTTCTCTCTTCATTACTGCCATTAACCTGTTATGTCTAGATTGCTAAATGTCTTGGTAAATTAGCTGGAGATTTGCCTCTATGAGGAAGATATTCTCAAACCAGAACTCGCTTTCCAACCAGTAAAATAATGGCTTCTGTATTTACCCCATGGACTCCAAGTTCTATACCCAAGATCATTCAGCATGTTCATGCCCCAATTTTAGCATATTAGCCATGCGGCCTGTTATGTTGCCAACATAAAGTGATACCTTCTGTGGCACCCAAGATTTAAAAAAAAAATCACTCTCTGGCAGGAACAATTATTTCAGATTCAAAAACTATGCCTCACATATCAGTCGATCAAATCCTGCAGATGCTAAGGTGGATCCGTTGGGGTGGAACTTGCAGCAGTATACTTCCCCTTCATGTCCAGAGAGCAGCATGATTGGGGCTTGAAGGGAGGAACACCTTGGAGGTCCCTAAACAAAAGAGAAGCACAAGGTAACTACTGCATACAGGCAAAGGAGGCTACAAAATTAGGGGGTGGGGAGTGGAAGGAAAAGACCAGGAAAACAATGATTAAGTGGGTTTCATCTGACTTAGAGAACGGCACCTCTTCTCACATGAATGCCTCCAACTTGATACTCCCTGAAACCTTCCATTATCTACCTGTTATAATGACTTTCTTGTTCACTCTCTCGGCTCTTGTTGTATGATCAACTTTTTTTTTGGAGCTATGGTCTCATTCTGTCACCTAGGCTGGACCGCATTGGTGTGATCATGGTTCACTGCAGCTTCAAACTCCTTGACTCAAGTGATCCTCCTGCCTCAGCCTCCTGAGGAGCCAGGACTACATGCATGCACTAGCATAATGTGCTAATTATTTTAGTTTTTGTGGAGATGAGGTCTTGCTACATTGCCCAGGCTGGTCTCAAACTTCTGGCGTCCTTCCTTGGCCTCCCAAAGCACTAAGATTATAGGAATGAGCCACCACATTTGGCCTGGCTCATTTAATGAATGACAGAACTGACTTTCCCAACAACCCTGCATGGTACGGAGTACTGGGTGAAATAGTTTTGTTTTATTTTTTGTGTGTGTGTTTTGAGACAGTCTTGCTCTGTCACCCAGGCTGGCATGCAGTGGCGTGATCTCGGCTCACCGCAACTTCTGCTTTCTGGGTTCAAGGGATCTGGTGCCTCAGCCTCCCGAGCAGCCAAGATTACAGGCATGCACAACCATGCCCGGCTAATTTTTGCATTTTTAGTAGAGATGGGGTTTCACCATGTTGGCCAGGCTGGTCTCAAACTCCCAGCCTCAAGTGATCTGCCTGCCTTGGCCTCCCAGAGTGCTGGGATTACAGGCACGAGCCACTGCGTACGGCCTATTTTTATTTCTTATTTTTTTTCATAGCAAAGGGATCCTCAGCACGGGTGAAGTAGTTTTGATTATGGTCTTGGACACTAAGATGACACTTGGGCAATTCATCTAAACATGGGCTGATATGCTCACTTGTCAAATGGGAGAAGTATACTACCCATAATCCCCAAATCTCTTCAGCACTTTCCAACACATTCTTATTTATTTATTTATTGGGAAGGAGTCTTGCTCTGTTGCCCAGGCTGGAGTACAATGGCGTGATCTCATCTCATTGCAAACTCTGCCTCCTGGGTTCAGGCGATTCTCCTGCATTAGCCTCCCGACTGGCTGGGATTACAGACGCCCGCCACCAAGCCCCGCCACATTCATTTAGTTTTTTTTTTTTTTTGAAATGGAGTCTCACTCTGTCGCCCAGGCTGGAGTGCAGTGGCGCAATCTTGGCTCACCGCAAGCTCTACCTCCCGGGTTCACGCCATTCTCCTGTCTCAGCATCCCGAGTAGCTGGGACTACAGGCGCCTGCCACCAGTTTTTTTTTATTTTTAGTAGAGACGGGGTTTCACCGTGTTAGCCAGGATGGTCTCGA
>NW_016818423.1:598213-640333 GCF_001698545.2 Rhinopithecus bieti
CGCGCCCGGCTCATTTAGTTTTAAGACATGTTATGTGCAGGCTGGGCACGGTGGCTCACACCTGTAATCCCAGCACTTGGGGAGGCTGAGGTGGGCAGATCACTTGAGGTCAAGAGTTTGAGACCAGCCTGACCAACATGGTGAAACCCCGTCTCTACTAAAAAAAAAAACCCAAAAATTAGCCAGGCGTGGTGGTGGGCGCCTGTAATTCCAGCCACTCAGGAGGCTGAGGCAGGAGTATCGCTTGAACCTGGGAGGCGGAGGTTGTAGTGCGCTGAGATCGCGCCATTCCACTCCAGCCTGGGCGACAAGAGCAAAATTCCATCTTAAAAATAAAAAGTTATGTGCTAGGCACTGGGCAAACAGCTATGAACAAAATAAACAATGGAGCTTGCTGTTCCAGTGGGAAAGGGGGAAGGGAAGAGAGAAGGTGAGAGAAAACAAGCAAAATATATACTTGGTGTCACGTGCTATAGAAAAAAAGAAGGGATGGACACGGTGGCTCATGCCTGTAATCTCAGCACTTTGGGAGGCCAAGGTGTGCGGATTGCTTGAGCTCAGGAGTGAAATCCTGTCTCTACAAAAAAATACAATACAATTAGGTATGGTGGTGTGTGTCTGTGGTCCCAGCTATTCAGGAGGCTGAGGCAGAAGGATTACTTGATCTCGGGTGGCGGAGGATGCAGTGAGCCAGTGGTCAACACAGAGAGATTCTGTCTAAAAAGAAAAAACAAAAAGAGAGAGAGAGAGAGAAGCAATGTGGGTTCCACAGTATGTGGTACTGCAATTTAAAATAGGGTGGTCAGGAAAACCCTCACTGAAAAAATTACATTTGGGCAAATATTAGCAGGAGCTGAATAGTAAACCATGTGAACATTTGGGAAGAGTAATCCCACAGGAAAGACAGCAAATGCAAAGGTCCTGGGGCAGAGGTTTGGAAGAGAGTGTAACTGAAGCCAAGTGAGCAATGAGAAATTGGTCAGAGAGGTAAAGGGAAAGAGGACAAATAATTTTAAGAATTTTGGTTTTTATTTTGGATGAAAGTAGAAAGCCACCAGAAAGTTTTCTGCAGAGTGTAATGTGATCTGTTGTTTAGAAGGATTCCTTTGGTTATTGGCTTGGTAACAGGTGCTGATACAAAGGCAGAAAGTGGAAGACCAGTTAGGGTCCCACTACAAAAACGCCAGATGAGATAATAACGGCTTAGGCCATGAGGCAGTGATGGGATGGTAGAAGTAGCAATTCTAGATCTATTTTGAGAACGGTGCCAGCAGGATTTATTGAGGAGATGAGAGGACACTCGTATTTCCTCGTCTGAGCCTAAACAGGGCATTAGAAGTGTGATCACTATTTCTATCTTACAAAAAATATAGTTAGGGGCATGGTTTCTCAGTTCAACATCTGTTTCTATCACGTACTTGATAAGTCTGTTTTTCCATCTGCAAAATGGGTTAATAACGTTCCTAACAGGCTGCTGCCAAGATCAATGGAAATTTCATATACAAAACACCTTAGTACAAGAGTCAATGAATGTCAGCCGCTATTCAGTTGTTAATAATACTAGTGCAGAGAAATAAAGGGAAAAGCAACTTGCCCAAAGTCCCAAAACGAGCCAACACCAATCATTTCCCTCTTTTCCTCCCTCCCTCATTCATTAATTCTACAAACTCTTCGGAATTTCTGTTCTATGCTACATCCATGTTAAAGTCAGGATGCTTAAGCCCGGGTCCGGGTTGTGAGCCCAAGGTTCTCAACTCTAATTCTAACGCTACCTCACAGGGCAGTCGAGAGGCTGAAAACCAGCGCCAAACGGGGGAACAAGTACGGAGCATCCGCAGGCTATGAGGCGCTTTTACAGTGTTGGTGTGCTTTAACTGTAGGTAGAAACTCTCGTTCTGCCCCGCGCAATGCGGGAAAGGGTCGGTGCCGGGTCACCAGATACAGCGCTCTGAGGGGAGGAAGATGAGCTGAGGGCCAAAGGCCGCCTGCTTCTTCACTTACCGCTTGCAGCAAAGCTCCCGGCGTCGCCTGCTGCTGCCCGGCTCCTGGGCCCGACCCCGCTCCCAGCAGCAACTCATGCCGCTGCCGCTTGACTGGAACCAGCGGCAACTCTGGGCCCTTACGCTTCTGTTGTTCTATCATGGCGGCAACCGGTCTCTTCAGCGCCGCCACTGACCGCGCTGCCCCCCTCAGGCGCCACGCAATTGGTTCCAGCTTAGTCCTTCCTCCACAACTTCCAGCTTGGAAGAACCAATCGGTTTTCAATATTCCCATTTGCACCGCCCCCGGATAGTCTCTTGTTATTGGGCATCTCTTTCTGACGTCATGAGAGTGCGATTCCAGGATTGGTGGACGGAGCTGGCGACCTCTCTAGGCGCGCTGGGTCTTGTGGGTGGAAACGCACTGGCTGACTGGGGTCGGCGTTTAGTTCAGCGCTGGGAGTCGGGTGCCTGGAGCTGACGCCTAGTACGTATGAGGAAGAGCTGGGTGGGTGGCTGCCGGAGTCTGGAGGCGACGCCTCGGTTGTGCAGTCTGAAGCTGCCCTTCTCAGCTGAGGGTGCTGATAGCAAGGGGTGGGAGGCGGGCCCCGAGTCCCCAGCTGTGGTAAGTAGTAGCATGGGCTCCCTTTCCGGGCGGGAGCGGAGCCTTCGGGTCTCTGGCGGCAAATCCCAGCCCCTGCGGCTCCCTTCTTCAAGAGCGCCCGTCGTGGCCAGTCCTGTGCCGGGCATTCCCAGGGAGAAAGGCCTGTGTCCCAACTTCCTCCGGTGCCCCATTTGGCCGAGGAGGCTGACTTGTTTCTGCCACTGATTTTGCAGTTTTTGATTAAGGCCTAGTCTATGCCCCCCTGAGAGAGACAATAATGAAGGAAATGTCCGACTCCTTCTCCAGAGCACAGTCGTGTTGAGAAATTTGAGACTCATGCTCATGAACGTGGTCATTGCGTCAGTCGTCCAGCTGATACTTATTTAGCAGCGCGTTGGGGGTGCGTCGTGAACCAGACACGGCCCCTACCCTCAGGGCGTTTAAGTCTGGTGGGGAAAACGTTAAACAATGACCTCACTAATACATGGAAATGCCTCCTAGTGCTGTTTGATGCTATGAGTGCCTGAAATAAGCAGGAAGGTTTTTCAGAGGAAAAGATGCCTGCTCTGGTAGCTGCAGGAAGAATTGTAATTAATTAAGTGAAGAGGTAAAGGCAGAACCTTCCATAGAGAACTACTTGTTCAGAGCCCTGAGGCACTTGGGAGGAAAAATGACTGAAAGCACAAAGAGCCAGTGTGACTGATACAAAGAGAATGAAGGGGAGTATGGTACAAGATGAAGCTGTACGTGATAGCGGTCAGACCTTGCAGGAATTTGTAGCTTTTATTTTAAAACGGATGGGATACCACTGAGCCGTCTTCCCCCAGTGGGGTGTGGTGGAAGAGGGGGCTTGATCTCTCAGGCTCAGTGGTGTGAACAGATTGGGGCTGGGGAAGCCCTAGTCGATATATGTGGACCACGTAGGATATGCAGTAATCCTGGTCAGAGATGTCAGTGAGGACTGAGATATGGGTGGAACTGCAGAGAATTGGACAGATTCTAGAGGTATATAGGAGGTAAAATGGGCGGAACTTGGTGAAGGGTTGATTTTAGTGAGTGAAGACGGGAGTCAAAGGTAACTCATAGGTTTCTGGCTTATGTAGTTGAATAGATGGTGGTACCATTCACTCACTATCACAGAATCCCCCAAGCTGGATAGGGAACACTAGAAGACGACTAGAGACCAGTTTTTTTTTTTTTTTTTTTTTTTTTTTTTTTGCGGGGAAGAGGTTCTTGCTCTGTTGCCCAGGCTGGAGTGCGGTGACACAATCTCGGCTCACTGCAACCTCCACCTCCCAGGTTCAAGCAATTCTCCTGCCTTAGCCTCCCCAGTAGCTGGGATTACAGTCGCCACTGCTGCGCCCGGCCAATTTTTGTATTTTTGTTGGAGATGGGATTCCACCGTATTGGCAAGGCTGGTCTCCAACTCCTGGTCTCAAGTGATCCACCTGCCTCGGCCTCCCAAAATTCTGAGATTACAGGCTTGCGCCACTGCTCCCAGCTGAGACCAGTTTTGATTGATTGATTGATTGTGTGGGGTCATTCATGACATCCAGGAGGCAGTTTGAAACACAGCTTTGTGCTCAGAAGAGAGATTTGTGTTGGGAATATAAAACTGGGGATAATTTGTATGTACGTGAATTGTGCCGTAGGTGTGGATAAGGTCACCTAAGTCAGAACCTTGACTAGTTCCAACATTTAATGGTGAAGAACAGGTGGATGAACCTACAGGAGATACAGAAGGAAGGAAGGAAGACTGGAGGAATGTTTCAGAAGCAAAAGAATGATTTGTGATAGAAACGTCTAGAATTTAATAACATGAAGATTGAAAAATATATTTTGGCTTTTATCATCATGGAGGTCATGGTAACGTTAGCAAGAGTTATTTTGTTGGTGTGATTGGGCAAAAAGCCAGATATGAGGCAAGGATTTGGACAAGAAAATGTAGGTAGTGAACCTACACAATATTTTTCATAGATATGATTGTAAAGAGGAGGAGAGGATGCGCTAACCGATGGGGATAAGGGATTATCCAGGATCCAATTGAGGATACAACTGAGAAATTTGAGAATATTGTAGAAGATTTGGAAGTCATTGTGGAGTGTGGGAGAGTGAGGTTACTAGAGAAATGTAGGATGCAAGGGAAAAAAATTAAAAACTTTTTTCCAGCATATTCAGTGGTTTAGTGCATACGTGGAGAAAACCTGTCTGGGTATGGCAAGGACATCGCTTGCTCAAGACACATTCTAACCTCTAATATGTCTTCTCTTACTGAAAAATCTGGAAAACTAAAAACCATTTTCTAGACTCCTTTGCATCTAAGGTGAAAATTGAATTTGGAACTGAGTTAAATGTGAAGAGAAGGAGGGTATGAGTCATCCAGTTTTGCTGCCAGTCATGGCAGTAAGTTCTCCAGTCAATAGCTCCCTGGTTTGGTGACTTGCTGCAGTAATAGCCATAACTTTCTTGGATTGTGGCAAAGGTGGTGTTATTTTGTGGTTTAGGTGTTGTTCCTGGAAGTTCTGCCAAAGTCTTTTATTGCAGTACATCCCTTTCTCCTTAAATGGGTTCTGTTGTCTGCAACTGTCCCTGACCAGGTTAGAGGTACTGCCAGACAGTAAACTATAAAGACAGAGTTAAAGGGAGTTTAGGGTGTTGTTGGAATGATGGGCTATGGAATCTAAGCTGGTTTGGAAGAAAACCGAAGAAAAAGGGGAGGGCTGATAGATTGAAAGAAAATAGAGGCCAATAAATCAGGGTTCTAATGAGGTCAAAGAACAGTATTCTCTGCTAGAGGATTTCTGTTTATCCTAAAAGGCTTACTCAGTTATCTGTTTAACTTCCCTATTTCCCCCAGACCCTCTTTCTCTTCCTAGCTACTACTTTTGTTTGTTTGTCTTGAGACAGGGTCTCTGTTGTCCAGGCTGATTGCAGTGGCGTGATTATGGCTCACTGTAGCCTTGACCTCCCAGGCTCCAGTGATCCTCCCACCTCAGCCTCTCCAGTAGGTGGGACTACAGGTATGCACCACCATGCCTGGCTAATTGTTGTATTTTTTGTGGAGATAAGGTCTTGCCATGTTGTCTAGGCTGGTCTCAAACTCCTGGCCTCAAGCGATCTTGCCGCCTTGGTCTCCCAATAGTGCTACGATTATAGGCATAAGCCACCATGCCTGGCCACCCAGCTTCTGCCTTAGCACTTATCACATTGCAGTATAATTGGTCACCATTATCCCTATCAGACTAGGAGGTCTTTGAGAACAGGGACCGTGTTGAAATGGGTGATTTAGGCCGGGCGCGGTGGCTCACTCCTGTAATCCCAGCACTTTGGGAGGCCAAGGCAGGTGGATCACCTAAGGTCAGAAGTTTAAGACCATCCTGACCAACATGGTGAAACCCTGTCTCTATTAAAAATACAAAAATTAGCTGAGCATGGTGGTGTATGGCTTTAATCCCAGCTACTTGGGAGGCTGAAGCAGGAGAATTGCTTGAACCTGGGAGGAGGTTGCAGTGAGCTAAGATCGTGCTATTGCACTTCAGCCTGGGTGACAAGAGTGAAACTCCATCTCAAAAAGAAAAAAAGAAAAAAAGGGTGGTTTAGTGGCAAGTGTGTGTGGCTCTTGGAATGGCCTAAGATTTGTCTCTTTCTTGCTATGTGGTTTTGGACAAGTTACTTCATTCCTGTAAAGTAGGATTACTTGCTTTGTAGAGGAGTTTTAAGGATTGAAAGCAGGTTTATAAAGTATTTTATATATAAACAACAATCAATAGCATACTGAATTGATCAATTAACAATGTAAATGGGGTAAAATTAAATACTTCACTATTTTAGTAGACAATTTCCATGTCTTACACTGTGCTAGGCATTGGAGATTTGGGGAGGAAGGATATGATGTGCAAGACAAGGGCATGCTTACAAGAATTCCACATTCTACAAAGGGAGAAAAAAAATGTCCCTAAAAATGATTTGAATCCCATCTCCATCATTCATATTTTACAATCTTGAACAAGTTTACTTAGCTTCTCTTGTGTCCTCATTTTTAAAATGGCAATGATAATTGCCTGTTTTATGGGATAGTCAAGAAGAGAATTATTGAATTTCATGAAGATAAATTTTTAAAAAGAAAATTAAGAGAAGTAAAGCTCTTAGATTAATACATGGCAGATGTGAAGCACTCAAATATTAGCTATTATAAGGCTTTGAAGAGATCTTAGGAATAATTGACTGAAAGAGTAGTGTTGGGTGGTAGAATAAGTGCTGATCCTGGGGTCTTGTACCAATGTTGCTAACTGTGAGCAGCCTTTGTCACATCACTTGGCTTCATTTTCAGTTGCATAAGAGTAATAGGTTTAATTATTTCCATAATTCCTTTAAGCTTTTGCATTTTCTGAGTTCATCTTTTGTGTATTTCCTGGCATTTTACTATTCCTCTTTCCTGCTTTTGGCTATTTTCTCAACAGGTCCATAACTGGAATTTGAAAGGAAGAAGCATCTATCTTACATGGTCACTCTAGAGTTTGGTGGGAGGGAGAAAACTTGGACCACCAGTTTGACATTTGGAAGTGTCCTGGCCGGGTGCAGTGGCTCACACCTGTAATCCTAACACTTTGGGAGGCTGAGGCTAGCGGATCATTTGAGGTCAGGAGTTTGAGACCAGCCTGGCCAACATGGTGAAACCCCATCTCTACTAAAAGTACGCAAATTAGCTGCGCATGGTGGTGCATGCCTGTAGTCCCTGCTACTCAGGAGGCAGAGGTGAGAGAATCGCTTGAATCCGGGAGGCGGAGGTTGCAGTGAGTCGAGATTGCACCACTGCACTCCAGCCTGGGCAACAGAGCAAGACTCCGTCTTAAAAAAGTAAAAATAAAAAAAAAAGTGTTACATCTGTTGATCTGTCCAACATATTAAATGGGACCTAGCTCCTCCTCCTTCTATATCCTTTAGACCATAAAGTGTTCCCCCCTCTTTCTCTACCTGTGCTTGGCATATAGTAAGGCTCATTTCACTCATTTAGAAAAACTGAGTACTTGTAGTATATCAGGAACACAAAATCAAATAAGAAATGGTCCTTAGTTTTAGTTTGAATGAATGGATCCGGACCTTGCTCGTCCTAGCCTCTTCCATTAATGATACCCACATTGCTTCCTCTAATGTTGGGACCTAGTTAGTGTTACAGCTATACTGTACAAAATTTAGATTTAGGCCGTGTATTAGCCCATTTTCACACTGCTCTAAAGAACTCCCTGAGACTGGGTAATTATAAAGGAAAAAGGTTTAACTGACTCACAGTTCTGCATCGCTTAGGAGTCCTCAGGAAACTTACATCTCATGGCGGAAGGTGAAGGGGAAGCAAGGCACAACTTATATGGTGTCAGAGGAGAGAGTGTGAGAGAGAGCAAGAGAAACTTTTAAGCCACATTTAAGCCAACAGATCAACAGATGGGACACTTTCTTTTTTATTTTTATTTTTTTAAGACAGAGTCTTGCTCTGTCGCCCAGGCTGGAGTACAGTGGTGCGATCTCGACTCACTGCAACCTCCTCCTCCCGGATTCAAGCGATTCTCTCACCTCTGCCTCCTGAGTAGCTGGGACTGCAGGCATGCACCACCATGCCTGGCTAATTTGTGTACTTTTAGTAGAGATGGGGTTTCACCATGTTGGCCAGGCTGGTCTCAAACTCCTAACCTCAAGTGATCCACTAGCCTCAGCCTCCCAAAGTGTTAGGATTACAGGTGTGAGCCACCGCACCCAGCCGGGACACTTCCAAATGTCAAACTGGTGGTCCAACTTTTCTCCCTCCCACCAAGTTCTAGAGTGACCATGTAAGATAGATGCTTCTTCCTTTCAAATTCCAGTCATGGACCTCATTTAAGCCATCAGATCTGTGAGAACTCCCTCACTATCATGAGAACAGCCTAGGGGAAACTGCCATGATCCAGTCACCTCCCACCAGTCCCACCCCCAGCATGTGGGGATTACAATTCAAGATGATATTTGGGTGAGGACACAAAGCCAAACCATATTAGATTGTGAATTCTTTTTGAGGTATAGTGCTTCAGAATGCAGGCTCTTGGCTGGGTACCATGGCTCATGCCTGTAATCTCAGCCCTTTGGAGGGCTGAGGCAGGAGGATTGCTTGAGCCAGGAGTTCAAGACCAGAATGGGCAACATAATGAGATCCTGTCTTAAAAAAAATTAGCCAAGCTCATTGGTGTGTTTCTGTCCCAGCTACATGGGAGGCTGAGGTGGGAGGATAGCTTGAACCCAGGAGGTCAAGGCTGCAGGGAGCCATGTTTGGACCATTGCACTGTGGCCTGGACAACAGAGTGAGACCCTGCCTCAGAACAAAAAACAAAACAAACTGTGCAGCCTCTGGAGTCATGATTCTGTCTCTGTTCATATCCTAGTATTTTTAATTAGCTTACTTTGCTCTCAATTCCAGCACAGCTTAAAGATAAATTAAAATTCCTTTAAATTCTTTAGGGTTCTAGTCAATTAGTACTCTTAAGTAACAAAATCTAAATCCAAACAAGCTGGAAAATGATAACAACAAAATCTTGACCAGGTCAGTAAGGTGACACATTAAATGAAGTTCCAAAAAGGCTATAAAGTGTCTGCCAATTTAATATTGTTCTTTAAACTTTTCCTTGCTTGGGGGATAAGAGGACAGGATGTGTAGGATTTTTTTCCCAGTTGCATGTATACTTTAAAAAATTTTTTTTGAAACAATCACAAAATTACGGAAGCAGGTACAGATAACATTTTTCTGAATTATTTGAGTTAAAATTGCTGACCCAATACTCCAACAGCCCTGAAAACTTGTTTTCCTACAAACAAGGACATTCTCCTCTATAGCCACAGTGTAATTACCAACATTATGAAATTAACATTGCATTACTTCTTTGATCCTCAGGCCCCACCTCTCGATGCTCAAGCTCTTACTGCCCATTCTGGGCTGCTCCAATGTGTGCCCTCATCACCCTACTCTTCCCTATATTACAGTTCTCTTTGGGGATTTCTTCCTCACACAACATAGACTCTGACCTCACTCTGGGCTACCATTTCTTCTCTTATATCCTTTACTTGCATCCCATACATTTCTTGCTCTGCCCCTTGTTTTGGAAAGAGGGTGGCTAGTAATTGGTCCCCTGTTGCTTCCCTATATAACACAGTTGTTTAAAACATTGAAGGAAAATGCTTTGTTCTGCGTTCAGAACTATTGCAAGGCAACTCCAAATGGTGTACCTCAATCCTTGTCAACTTACTGGCTCTTTTAAGTGTATGAATGTGGTCCTGTCTGACTATCTTAATGTTACATACACTCTTTTTTTTTTTTTTCTTTCTGAGACAGAGTCTCTGTTGCCCAGGGTGGAGTGGCACAATCTTGACTCACTGCAACCTCCACCTCCCATGTTCAAGCAGTTCTCCTGCCTCAGCCTCCCGAGTGGCTGGGATTACAGGTGCCCACCACAATGCCCGGCTAATTTTTGTATTTTTAGTAGAGATGGGGTTTCATTGTGTTGCCCAGGCTGTTCTTGAACTCCTAGGCTCTAGTGATCCACCCCCCTTGGCCTCCCAAAGTGCTGGTATTAACAGGTGTGAGCCACCATTCCTGACTTGATTATATATATATATATATTTTTTTTTTTTTTTTTTTTTTTTTTTTTTTTGAGATGGAGTCTCCGTTCGTCGCCCAGCTGGGAGTGCAGTGGGGTGCCATCTCGGCTCACTGCAAGCCTCCGCCTCCTGGGTTTCACGCATTTCCCTGCCCTCAGCTCTGAGTAGCTGGGATTACAGGCACCGGCCACCACACCTGGCTAATTTTTTGTATTTTTGGGAGAGACAGAGTTTCACCATGTTAGGATGGTCTTGATCTCCTGACCTCGTGATCCACCCACCTCGGCCTCCCAAAGTGCTAGGATTACAGGCGTGATCCACCATGCCCGGCTGTATACTCTTTAAAAAAAGTAGCAGAACTCTTCTTTTTTCCAAGTGAAATCTTACACAGCATTTCAATGTGTAAACTGGATCAAAGCAGAATACATTGTAACAGTAGGCACCCTTCCAGTAATTCTCACTCACTCCCCCTTTCATTGTGGCCCACCAAAAGGCTGGGATATTAACTGTGAATCAGTAATAATTGGCCTTTGCCTAATTACTGAGGAGAAGCTTCTACCCAACTGCTCTGAGTGGGACTTCCCCCAGCTCTCGTTTCTTTAGGGGTTCTACTCCCCCAGCCTTTGGTATGGAGGCTCACCTCTGGTTGGTTGACTTAGAGGCAGCCTCGTTGGTCTCGGACCTTGTGGTGACCTAGATATTTCAGAGTTGACTTTTTTTTTTTTTAATCTTTTTGAGACAGAGTTTCATTTTGTCGTCTAGGCTGGAGTACAGTGGTATGATCACTGCTCAGTGCACCCTCCATCTCTTGGGCTCAAGTGATCCTCCTGCCTCAGCCTCCTAAGTAGCTGGGACTATGGGCACGTGCCACCATGCCGAGCTAATTTATTTTATTTTTTGTATTTTTAGTAGAGATAGGGTTTTACTGTGTTGTCCAGGCTGGTCTGGAACTCATGACCTCAAGTGCTTAGCCTTCCAAAGTGCTGGAATACAGGCGTGAGCCACCATGCCCAGCCATAATTTTTTTTTTTTTTTAAGTATTTGTGTAGATGGGGTGTAGCTATGTTGCCCAGGCTGGCCTTGAACTTCTGGGCTCAAGCATTCCTTCCACCTTGGCCTTCCAAAGTGCTGGGATTACAGGCATGAGTTACTGTGCCTAGCCTGAAAGTTGACTTTTTAAGAATAAATTTGGATTAACTAAGGAGCCTCTGGGTAACCACGGTAGAACCCTAGGTTTCTACAGAATTTGAAAAAAGTTTTATATTCCATGTTTAAAAAATGACAACCATTTACTTTCCTGAAATTGTAAACCTGTTATAGTTATACCCCCTTGTTCATGGGGGATACATTCTAAGACCCCCATTGGATCCCTAAAATTGTGGCCACTGCTGAACCCAGTTGCTATCAATTGGAAAACGTTTCTGTTTGTATTTTCTACCCACAAATTTAATGCCTCTCCATCTTAACTAAGCACTTATCATACACTGTGGCTGTAACTTTAGCAGTTTGAGGTGTAACAGCAAAACTAACATGAATTTTTTTTCTTCCTCACAATTTCAGACATTGAGGACTCATTGTTACTATAGATCTTAGCAACCTTAGCATACAATTTTTTTCCCCTTGAGAACTTTCACTTTTTCACTTAAAGGAAGCGCTTTACAGCTTCTCTTTGGCGTACCGAAATTGCCAGCGTTACTACTCTGCTTTGTGGCCATTATTAAGTAAAGAAAGGATTATTTGAACACAAGCAGAGATACTTCAGCAGTCAGTCTGATAACCAAGATGGCTACTATGTGACTAATGGGCACTTAATATACACTAAGTGACTAGTGTATGCAGCATGGATACGCTGAACAAAGGGGATGATTCATATCCCAGATGGAACAGAGTGGGATGGCACAAGATTTCATCACACTAATAAGAACAACATAATAGTATTAAACTTATGAATTGTTTATTTCTGGAATTTTTCATTTGGTGTTTTTGGACCGTGGTAGACTGTGAGTAACTGCAACTGTGGAAAGTACAGCTGTGGATGGGGGGAGTACTGTACTGTTAGATTTCAGGCTTTCCCTCAAAAATGCATGCCAGTTTTTTTGAGATAAGGTCTCACTGTGTCGCCCAGGCTGGATTGCATTGGCGTGATCGTACCTCACTGCAGCCTTGATATCTCCTTAGCTCAAGTGATCCTCTTGCTTCAGCTTCCAAAGTAGCTGGGATTTTAGACTGATGTCACCACACCTGGCTGATTTTTTTCTTTTTTTCCTTTTTGGAGACAGAGTCTCACTTTGTCACCAGGCCAGACTGTAGTGGCACGATCTTGGCTCACTGTAGTCTCCGCCTCCTGGGTTCAAGCAATTCTCCTGCCTCAGCCTCCCAAGTACCTGAGACTACAGGCATGTGCCACTATGCCCAGCTAATTTTGTATTTTAGTAGAGATGGGGTTTCACCATGTTGGCCAGGATGGTCTCGATCTCTTGACCTTGTGATCCGCCCGTCTTGACCTCCCAAAATGCTGGGATTATAGGCGTGAGCCACCATGCCTGGCTGATTTTTTCTTTTTTAAAGTGGAGATAAAATCTTGCTGTGTTGTCCAGGCTGGTCTTGAACTCCTGGCCTCAAGTGATCCTCCTGCCTTAGCCTCCCAAAGTGCTGGGATTACAGTCCTGAGCCACTGCACCTGGCCCCAGTTTCCTTCTTGAAGAATTGCACGGGGTTTCTTAGGCCACTGTTCTACAGGAGTTGCAAATCTGGGAGCACTAAACCTAGCTTTTTATATGCTGATCACAGCAGAAGTCTGTAAGCAACAATGTAAGTTCATTTCTGCTTTTGACTTTTTTTTTTTTGAGACGGAATCTTGCTCTGTTGCCTAGGCTGGAGTGCAGTGGCCCAATCTTGGCTCACTGCAGCGTCCGCCTCCCCAGTTCAAGCGATTCTCCTGCCTCAGCCTCCAGCGTAGCTGGGATTACAGGTGCCCGCCATCATGCCTGGCTAATTTTTATTCTTTTTTTTTTTTTTGAGATGGAGTCTCACTGTGTCACCAGGCTGGAGTGCAGTGGCGCAATCTCGGCTCACTGCAACCTCTGCCTTCCAGGTTCAAGCAATTCCCCTGCCTCAGCCTCCCAAGTAGCTGGGACCACAGGTGTGCACCACCATGCCTGGCTCATTTTTTGTGTTTTAGTAAAGATAGGGTTTCACCATGTTGGCCCGGCTGGTCTCGAACTCCTGACCTCAGATGATCCACTTGCCTTGGCCTCCCAAAGTGCTGGGATTATAGGCGTGAGCCACTGCATCTGGCCTATGACCTTTGTGTATAGAGGAACAGATGATAGATTAAGATATTTGAAGTTAATTTAGATGTTTCAGCTGCTGGTGCCCCTGTGGATTCTGTATGTTTCAAGTATTGGAGGGATAATAAAAGTCTCCTGATAGAACTTGATACATTAATAACTTCTATTCTAGCATGTGAGATAAGGGATACTGGACAGAGGGAAGGGACAGGCTAGAGATGAGATTGTATTGCTATGAAATGGAAGAGGCAGGATTTAACCAGAATGTAAAACTTGGAATTAACCTGTTTATGAGCTATTTCTCAAGAACTGACGAATCTGCCTGTATTATCTCTGTGTACTTTAGTAAAGTAATAAAAAGATACTTTGGCTGACCTAAGCAGAAAAGGGCAAGTTTATTATAAGGATATAAGATTGTCTTATGGAACTTGAGGACAAGGGTGTTTCTGAGCTATGGGATAATACTAGAACAAGGGTTTGGATGTCCTGACAGAATTTTCTTTCATTTCTGTTTCAAGTGAAGCTGTCTACTTAATGGATGGTCATTGTCAATCAGGAATACTTACCAAAAGCAGGACATCAAATCATCCTCTGAAAGTGAAAGGAAGCAGTGAGGGTTGAGGAGAGAAGAAAGTATTTACCTGTGAAAACACAAGAAAAATAATTTCAGGTCTTACTGGTGTCAAGTGTAATTGGGAGGAAAGAGAACTGAGGATGGGAGGAAAGAGAACTGAGGATAGTACCATTAGATTTATCTTGGCAGTGATTTATCCAACAGAGTAAAGAGGCATGTTTAAGAGCTGCTAGATTGCTGGTTTCCTCTCTGTTTAAAATCAGGAGACTGAGCAAGATTATCTCTAAGGTAAGTATCCAAAGCTGTAAGTTTTGCTACTTAGGCAGCATCAGCGTCACCTAGTAGCTGGTTGAAAATGCGTTATCTCAGGTAACACCTCAGACTGACTGAACTGCGATCTGCATTTTCAATAATTTAGATATAGTTAAATAAATTTGGTACATCCAACAATGGATTATTAGGTAGGTGTTAACAAAAAGTTGTGGATGTGTATGAATTGCTATAAGAAAATGGTAATGATTTCATGATTGCATTAAAAAACCACTTCTACATATAAAAAAAAAACTAAGACTATAAATCAAATTGAATTACAGATGATTTCATTTTCTTTCATTTTCTTTATTATTCATGTATTAGCTGAATTTTTTTTATTATCTGAACTTTTACAGTGTGTATGTGTGTTTTAATTTTATGAAGAAAAAAAATGTAAGACCTTTTCTCTTTGAAGTCATTTCAGATTTAACACACCTAGCATAGTAGTTAAGAGAATGGACTCTGGTGTCAGCCAGTTGGACTCCCTATTTCCTGGATTTTTGACATGCTTAGTAATTTGACTTTTGGAGCCTTTGTTCTCTCATCTGTATAATATAATAGTAATAGAACCTACATTTTAAGAGTTTTGAGAATTTTTTTGTTTTGTTTTGTTTTGTTTTTGAGATGGAGTTCACTCTGTTCCCCGGGCTGGAGTGCAGTGGCGTGATCTCAGCTCACTGCAGCCTCCGCCTCCCCGGTTTAAGTGATTCTCCTGCCTCAGCCTCCCAAGTAGCTGGGACTACAGGCACCCGCCACCATTCCTGGCTCATTTTTGTATTTTTAGTAGAGATTGGATTTCGCCATGTTGGCCAGGCTGGTCTGGAACTGCTGACCTCAGGGGATCCTCCCACCTCAGCTCCCACAGTGCTGGGATTACAAGTGTGAGCCACCACACCCAGCCTGAGTTTTGAGAATTAAATGAGATTGCATGTCTAGTGCTTGGCACAGTGCCTGGACATAGTAAGTGCTCCATTAATGTTTTTATTTCTGTTATTCCATTTTTTTGAGATCTGGTCAAACATCTTCTTTTCCCACTCTCCCCCAAAATTCTTCCCCTGGCAAAAAAATAGCAAAAATAGCAATTTAAAAAACCAAACACAACAAAATCAGTAGCGTAATAGCCTTGGGTAAGTAACAAATTGTTAAGAAATAGGATCAAGGTTTCCAAAATTCCCCACAATTAGAATAAACAAAAGAGATTTGGATAAAAGTGTATAGTGTTAAACCTAGTGGTATTATTCTGTAGAGAATAGCTGTGGATTATGTGCATATTCATTTCTTTAATGCAGATATCTAATTGGTGTCTAATTTCTTTATGACAGGACACTTGTGTTAGCTTTAATAGAAGAGAAATGGAGGAGCCATAGAATACTAAGGATGAATTCAGGAAGGCCTGAGACCATGGAAAACTTGCCTGCTCTCTACACTATTTTCCAAGGAGAGGTATATTCTTTTGTGCTTTGAAAACTCACCATTTATGTTAAGAATAGTTTGAGGGTGACAACTGGGTTTGATGTTCCTGTCCGCTTAAGTCTGTCTCGAGCATTACAACTTAAATGGGAAGGGCCAACGGAACATGTGGCAATCATATGTGCCTTCTCTAAGCTCCAGATATTTAAGTGTGTAGTTGACATCGTCAGTGGAATACCAGCATGTCTAATTTATGTTTTAAAATTAATTTATTTTTTCACTGCTGTGGTTTGAATGCGTCCCCTAAAAAGCATGTTTCGGAAACTTAATCTCTAGTGCATCAACGTTGGGAGGTAAGGCCTAGTAGGAGGTATTTAGGTCATGAGGGCTCCACCTCCTGAATGGATTAATGCCAATTATTGAAAGACTTGAGGCTGTGAGTTTGATCTCTTTCTCTCCTTCTTTTTTTTTTTTTAATTTTAATTTTAATTTAATTTTTATTTTTATTTTTATTTTTTTGAGACGGAGTCTCGCTCTGTCGCCGAGGCTGGAGTGCAGTGGCCGGATCTCGGCTCACTGCAAGCTCCGTCTCCTGGGTTTACGCCATTCTCCTGCCTCAGCCTCCCGAGTAGCTGGGACTACAGCGCCCGCCCACGTCGCCCGTCTAGTTGTTTTTTGTATTTTTTAGTAGATGACGGGGTTCACCGTGTTAGCCAGGATGTCTCGATCTCCTGACTTGTGATCCGCCCGTCTTGCCTCCCTAAGTGCTGGGATTATAGGCTTGAGCCACCGCGCCCGGCCCTTCTTTTTTATTTTTATTTTTTGAGACGGAGTCTCGCTCTGTCGCCCAGGCTGGGGTACAGTGGCCAGATCTCAGCTCACTGCAAGCTTCACCTCCTGGGTTCACGCCATTCTTCTGCCTCAGCCTCCCTAGTAGCTGGCACTACAGGCGCCCGCCACCTTGCCCGGCTAGTTTTTTGTATTTTTTAGTAGAGACAGGGTTTCACCGTGTTAGCCAGGATGGTCTCGATCTCCTGACCTCGTGATCCACCCGTCTCGGCCTCCCAAAGTGCTGGGATTTCTTTCTCTCCTTCTTACCCTCTTACCTTCCACCATGGGATGACACAAGAAGAAGATTCTTGCCAGATGCTGGCACCTTGCTCTTGGACTTTCCAACCTTCAGAACTATAAGCCAAATAAATTTCAGTTCTTTATAAACTATCAAGTCTCTGGTATTCTTTTAAAGTAACACAGAACATACCAAGACACTCAACAAATTGTTTCTCTTCTAGACGTTTTCACCTCAACAAATAGAACCACTGTCCTGCAGGTTCCCAGACTACACATCTGGCCATCATCCTTGAGTTCTCTTCTTGATTTGATTTTGATTTTCCCTCCCACTCTTGTCTGTTTGCAAGTCCTAATTATATCTGTGGTCTGTGTACTTCTTTATCCCCAGGCACCCTATTAGTTAAAACTCTCCATCTTTTGCCTCGTCTTTACTGGGATCCCTGCTTCATTGTAGCTCCTCTCCAGTCTGTTCTTCACATTGCAACTAGCATAAGATTTTTTTTTAAATTCTTTTTAAAAAATTGAGATGGTGCCGGGTGCGGTGGTTCACGTCTGTAATCCTAGCACTTTGGGAGGCCGAGGTGGGCGGATCACGAGGTCAGGAGATCGAGACCATCCTGGCTAACACGGTGAAACCTTGTCTCTACTAAATATACAAAAAATTAGCCAGGCGAGGTGGTGGGCGCCTGTAGTCCCAGCTACTCGGGAGGCTGAGGCAGGAGAATGGCGTGAACCTGGGAGGTGGAGCTTGCCGTGAGCCGAGATTGCGCCCCTGCACTCCAGCCTGGGCAACACAGTGAGACTCCGTCTCAAAAAAGAAAAAATTGAGATGGGGTCTCACTATGTTGCCCAGGCTGGTCTCAAACTCCTGGGCTTAAGTGATAATTCCCACTTCAGCCTCCCAAAGTCCTGGGGTTATAGGCATGAGCCACTGTGCTTGGCCTAGAATAAGATTTTTAAAGTAGGTTGGACATTTTGCTTTCTCACAGCCCTTCAGAAGCTTCTCATTACAATTGAATACAGACATGGACCTTCCACAGCTTGCCGCTGCGTGCTCTCACAATGTTGTTTGTTCTGCCCTGCTCATAGTCAAGACACACTGGCCTCCTTAATAGCTTTGAACAGTCTGAGTTCTTGCTGTCTCTTTAGGATTTTTGCACATGCTGTTTTTTTTTTGTTTTTTTTTTTTTGGTCTGTGCTGCTATAACAAAATACCCGAGATTGGGTAATTTATAAAGAACAGAAATTTATTTCTCACGGTTCTGGAGGCTGGGAAATCTAAGATCAAGTTCTCAGCAGATTTGGTGTCTGATGAAGACTACTCTCTGTTTCCAAAATGGCACCTTTCTGCTGCATCCTCTGGAGGGAAGAAATGCTGCGTCCTCACATGACGGAAGGGGCAGAAGGAGTGAACTCACCCTTTCGAGCCCTTTTATGAGGCGTTCATCCATTCATGAGGGCAGAGCCTAAAGGCCCTACCTCTTGATACCATTGAATTAGGGATTAGGCTTCAAAGTGAATATTGGAGAAATACCAAAGTTGATGTTGAACTTTAGTCCCCAACGTGAGGGTATTAAGAGGTGGTATTAAGAAGTATTAATCACTTGGGAAGTGGTTAAATCATGAAGGCTCTGCCCTTGTAAATGTGATTAATGCCCTTATAGAAGAGGCTACAGAGAGCTGCCTGGCCCCTCCATTCCTTCTACTGTGGGAAGACACAGCATTTATCACCTCCAAAGGACACAGGGATAAGGCACCATCTTGGAAGCAGACAGTGAGCCCTTATCAAACACAGAATCTGCTGGCACCTTGAACTTGAACTTCCCAGCCTCTAGAACTGTGAGAAATAAATTTCTATGGTATTTTGTTATAGCAGCACAAACAGACTAAGACATTCTTCCTTTTAACTACCCACTTTTCCATCATCTTGTATTCATCTTTTAGGTCTCAGCCCTAATATTGTCTCCTCAGAAATTTTTTTGCCCATCGTAAATAAATAGGTTCACACTGTATTTAATTATATACTTGTTTGATGTCTATCTTCCTCACAAGACACTAAGCTCCATGAGGGCAGGGTTCTGTCTGTTTTGTTGTATATCTCAATCTTAGGTGGATGGGTAGAAGATAGTAAGTGTTTGATACATCTTTGATGACTGAATGAACTATCCTTTGGTAGAGAAGGCATTATATTTGTTTCAAGAGCAGAGGCTTTGAAACCAGACAAAATCGGGATTCTAGTCCCAGCTCTTTTGCTTACTATGTGAGCCTTTAAGGTGTCACTTAATGTCTTTGAGCCTCAGTTTTCTTGTTTGTTAAATGGAGATTCCATTTATTCACAGTAATTCTCTTCCATAGAATTACTGTGATGGTTAAATAAGCTATCATCTATAAAAATACAATGCCTGAGATATAGTAGGAATTAATTAATGTTGGCTCCCTCCTCTTGAAGTGAAAGTAAAGCCAAAAAATTGTTTTCAGTGTTTTATAAGAGCATGTAGTTTTTTTTTTTTTGAGAGGGAGTTTTGCTCTTGTTGCCCAGGTTGGAGTGCAATGGTGCGATCTTGGCTCACTGCAGCTGCTCACTGCAGCCTCTGCCTCCCGGGTTCAAGCAGTTCTCCTGCCTCAGCCTCCTAAGTAGCTGGGATTACAGGCGCCCACCACCACACCCAGCTAAATTTTGTACTTTTAGTAGAGACAGGGTTTCACCATGTTAGCCAGGCTAGTCTCCTGAACTCAGGTGATCCACCCGCCTCAGCCTCCCAAAGTGCTGGGATTACAGATGTGAGCCACTGGGCTCTTTTTTTTTTTTTTTTTTTTTTTTTAAGACAAGGTCGCACTTTGTTGCCCAGACTGGACTGCAGTGGTGTGATTTGGCTCACTGCAACCTCCACCTCCTGGGTTTTAAGTGATCCTCCCACTCAGCCCCCAAGGTAGCTGGGACTACAGGCACACATCACCACACCTGGCTAATTTTTCTGTAGACAAGGTTTCACTATGTTGTCCAGGCTGGTCTTGAACTCCTGACCTCAAGCGATCTGCCCGCCTCGGCCTCCCAGAGTGCTGGGATCAGGTGTAAGCCATTGCAACTGGCCTGAGCCGGTAGTATTTTAATGTTATCATTTATGCTTGATATTCATACTTGGTATTCATACTTGCTTTGTATGGTTGACCGAAGTTTTACCTCCTAATAATGTGAGGTCTTAGAGGACAGACTTTGTGACTGTCAGTCAGTTATAGATAATTGTGGCTCTTGACTTCTGTTAAGTTGATCCCAACTTGTAATATAACAGTCAAGATACAAAGGATAATACCATTTTAACAAATAGCAAACAACTCTGCTCTTTAAAGCCTCTGTCCTTTTTCTTTATGGCTCATGGTATCCCCAGAGGTTAGTAAGATACCAGAGCTCAGAAGAAGGAAGTGTAGCACTGGAGGTGAAACTGATTTTTCTGATCATGAAGCCCTCACTCATCAGGTACTGCACAAAAGAAAGGGAAGAACACTCTGCTCTCCACAGAATAACTCGGATTTCTAAAGTGGATCCTAACGTACAGCTCGCCCTTCCTTCCTCCCCTCCCCTCCCTCCCTTCCTTTCTTCCTTCCTTCCTTTCCTCTCCTCCCTCCCTTTTTTTTTTTTTTTTTTTTTTTTTTTTTTTTTTTTGGATAGAGTCTCGCTCTGTCGCCCAGGCTGGAGTGCAGTGGCGTGGGGCAATCTTGGCTCACTGCAACCTCCACCTCCCGGATTCAAGTGATTCTCCTGCCTCAGCCTCCGGAGTAGCTGGAACTACAGGCGTCAGCCACCACGCCCAGCTAATTTTTTGTATATTTTTAGTAGAGACAGAGTTTTGCCATGTTGGCCAGGCTGATTTCAAACTCCTGACCTCAGGTGATCCGCCCACCTCAGCCTTCGAAAGTGCTGGGATTACAGGCGTGAGCCACTGTGCCTGGCCACCTACAGCTTTTTCTTATATGAGATGGAGCTTGAATTAGTGTGGGTTTTATATATTACTATCAAGGATGGATGGTCTTTAGGAATGCTCAGAGAGAACTTTATAGTTCTAACTTACTATTTCCGTAGCACATTTTGAAAAGGGATGGTTTAGAAGTGACTTGGAGTTAGGAAAAGAGAAATATGATAAATTGGAACGAAGAAACTTTTCAAAATATTCATCCAATGAACATTTAATGAGTACCCAATATTTACAAAGAAGAGGAGTTACATTAAAATTAAAAAAAAAATGTGTAAGCCTAATCTATACTAGCACTTTCATACATTCTGTGTTATTTAATCTCTCTAAAGAAATTGTTAACTCTATTTGATAGATAAAGAGACTCTTCTCAGAAGTTAAGTAATTGCCCATTGGTTAATAAATGGCAAAGCTAGGATTCTAAATCAGATCCTCTTTCCAAGTTTACTTTCTGCTAAACTGTAGCTGGGGTTGTCCAAGTATACATAAATGTATGGAGGGACCAAAAAGACCCATAAGAGAATTCTTTTTTTTTTTTTTTTTTGAGACGGGGCCCGGCCCAGTCCCCTAGGCTGGGGGGCGGGGGTGCCATCTCGGCTCACTGCAAGCTCCGCCTCCCGGGTTCACGCCATTCTCCTGCCTCAGCCTGCCAAGTAGCTGGGACTACAGGCGTCTGCCGCCATGCCCGGCTAATTTTTTGCATTTTTAGTAGAGACGGGTTTTCACCGTGTTAGCCAGGATGGTCTCGATCTCCTGACCTCGTGATCCACCCACTTCGGCCTCCCAAAGTGCTGGGATTACAGGCGCATGCCACCACATCTAGCTTATTTTTGTATTTTTAGTAGAGATGGGTTTTCACCATGTTGACCAGGCTGGTCTCGAACTCCTGACCTCAAGTGATCCATCTGCCTTGGCCTCCCAGAGTGCTGGGATTATAGGCATGAGGCACCACACCCAACCAAGAGAATTCTTTTGACTGAATTGAGTTATAGGAGGAATATAGATAAATTTGGTGGTTCTACGGTCATTTGTTGGTACACCTCTGTTACAGCATTTATCCTAGTCTGTCTTGTATTATTATTACTTGTATGTGTCTCTCACCACTACTATATTGTGAGTTACTGTAGAGCAGAGGCCATGATTTTCTCCTATGTCTTGGTAACTACTTCAAATTCATTTAAAATGACTGGGCATCCCTTTTTTAAAGTTGTCTTTATTTCACAGTACCTGACATGGTATCTTGTACATAGTAGGTAGGTGCTTAAAGTGGAGCCCAAGCCTCATAGGACTAGTTGTCCTTGAAGAAGGTGGTGTTTCAGCCCATGTCCCAGCACTTCTCTTGGTGAACTCAGCAGGGATTTGGGACCTAGTAATTAAGTAGCTGAGAAGCCAATATTCATCCTCTCATTCTCTGAGAAGCGTGTTGGTAGCAGAGTGCATTATATTAATACATGGTAGGGGGTATAAGCATAACAGTGAGACTTGGGATTTGGCTTAGGCTTCCCATAGCCAAAGAAATGCTGAGGGGAGATTCATGTTGGTAGGGTCGAAATAGCATTGGACTAGAAGTAAAAAAAAAAAAGTCGGTGTTGTACTTGTCTGTGCTACTATCTAACTTAGTGACTTTTGACAAGTAACTTATGCCCCTGAGCCTCAAATTCTTCATTTAGATTATGGTGATAACAAGTTTCAAGGCCATTTGCCACCTATAATCTGAAGATGGGAAATTTATTTTACCTAAGCTCTGATGAGTTCAGTTGAGATAGTTATTGAATTTTTTCCCCTGAGCTATTTGACTAATTGTTGTTGGGACACCAGGCAGACTGCATGATCATCTATGGCAGGTGTGACTGCACTCTAGGAGACACAGTGATGAAAACACCTGGCGCTAGAAATCTGAAACAATGCCTAAACAGTTGAGCGCATCCATTCTGGAGCATATTAACCTTTCCTTTTGGGAGAGGCCAAATTAAGGTCTGTTACATGATCTCTAAAGACCATAATGTGACACTGGAACTTCAGGATTGAAAAATGAGATTGTCTTAATTTACAGCAACGAGGTGATTTTGGCTCTAACTTCCAGATTTATTTATTTATTTATTTATTTATTTATTTATTTATTCATTCAGTTATTTATTTATTTATTGACAGAGTCTTGCTCTGTCACCTAGGCTGGAGTGCAGTAGCATGATCTTGGCTCACTGCAACCATGACCTCCTGGGTTCAAACGATTCTTGTGCCTCAGCTACCCAAGTAGCTGGGATTACAGGCATGTGCCACCATGCCCAGCTAAATTTTGTATTTTTAGTAGAGATGGGGTTTTGCCATGTTGGCCAGGCTGGTCTTGGACTCCTTGCATCAAGTGATCCACCTGCCTCAGCCTCCCAAAGTGCTGGCATTATAGGTGTGAGCCACTGTGCCTGACCCAGATGCTACTTTCAAGTTTGTTGGATGATTATACTCTTTAATAATGTTGTTACACAGTATGAGACTTTTCAGTCCTCTTTCTAGAACTGTGGAACAAAAACTAAAGTGCCTTCAGTTGGTCCAGAAAGAAGGGATTTGCTTTTATTTCAATTAAAAATTGGGAGACTTCTCTTTATTATGTGGCCCTCTCTTACAAAGAACAAATTGCTTTGTAAACTCAGGTAAGCACTTTGTATCTCTGATCTCTACAATTCCTCATTTGAAACATGGTAGAACTGGACCAGCTAATCTCTAAAGTCGTTTCATTGGCTCTACCTTGCCTTGATTTTAAGTGTCTGTGTGATTGTACTGTTTCTTTGGGACTCTGGTTCCTAACCCAGCATAGCATGTTCATCAGTATAAAACATGAGTTTAGAACTTTTGGTTCGTAACCCATTCTTCCTGTTGTGTCTTAGAGAGTTAATTCAAGTGCTCCGTCCCAATGTCCTCATTAAAAAATGAGAATGAAAGTTTTTATCTATTTCCATCCTAACACTGAAGTGGGTAATGATGATATTTGGTGAAGTATAAGGCACTGGACTAGGTAGTCAAGGGACCGAGGTTCTATTCCTTTTTTTTTTTTTGAGACGAAGTATTGTTCTTGTTGCCCAGGCTGGAGTACAGTGGCGCCATCTTGGCTCACTCTAACCTCTGCTTCCCAGGTTCAAGTGATTCTTCTGCCTCAGCCTCCCGAGTAACTGGGATTACAGATGCCCACCACCAGACCCAGCTAATTTTTGTATTTTTTTAGTAGAGATGGGGTTTCACCATATTGGCCAGGCTGGTCTCGAACTCCTGACCTCAGGTGATCCACCTGCCTTGCCCTTTCAAAGTACTAAGATTACAGGCATGAGCCACCGCACCTGGCCTCCCTAACTCTTAAGTAGTTGTGTGCCTTCCTACCAGTCACTAATCTTTTTGTGCTTCAGTGTCTTAGACTGTAAATTATTGAAAAGCTACACTTTGTTGAATGTCCATTATGTGCCATATACCTATGTCAGTCACTTTATGTACATCATTTGTTATCTGCAGCAGCAAAGTGAGAACAAATGGGAACTTAGGCCCTGAAAGGCAAGTCGTGTGCAAGATCCCACAGGTGGGAAATGGCAGAGCTAGGATTAGAAGCCACGTCTTTCACTCCAAAGCCTGTTCACTTTCTTTACCTATACTGTTATTTTTTCTTTTATTTTTTTAAATGCTTCTTTGGAGATGGGGTCTTGCTATGTTATCCAGGCTGGACTCAACTCCTGGGCTCAGGCCACCCTCTGGCCTCAGCCTCTGGAGTAGCTGGGACTACAGGCACATGGCATAGCCCCAGATACACCTATACTATTCCACTTCATTTGCAACATAAGGATCTACTGTATATGCTTTCTAGGATTGTTGCTGGGAACAGATTGGATATCGGATACCACATTGCTTTTGGCCATTAGAATTTTATAGTTAGAGGGAACCCGTGAGCAGCTCTAGTGTATTTAAGATTCCAGATTCAAATCTCAGCTCTGCTACTTATTTAGCTTTGGACCTCCGATAAGTTACTTAATCTCTTCATGCATCTTTTTGTCATCTATTGAATGGGAATAATAGTACCAACTCCATACAGTGACATGAGGATTATGCAAAACATTTTGAATATTATTTTGCATATAGTGAGTATTCAGTATATATTAGTAAATAGTGTAGTTGGGATTGTTTTATTTACTCTCCTTGTTTTAGTTATGGTGAAGCTGAAACAGTGCTCAAAATGAAGAAGCTAATTAAAACCACTGAAAAGAATAAAGTTTATATATGTAAGATTATATTGAATATTTTACAAATAAACATTTAGTGTTAAATTCAGTATATAGTGACAACATTACCCTCAATCCACAGGTGGGGGGATGGGGTAGGCTACAGCGGGAAGAGAGAGCTAGAGCTTGGGTTAATGATTTATCTGGCAAGGGTTCTGGGCCTTTCATCACGAACATTTATTGGTTGCCTGTTACATCGACCCATCAAGCCTCTAACTTCTTCATCTTAGACAACTCTGCAGAAGACTGGGGAGACAGCTCTTTCTCTCTGATTAGATCAGGTTCTGTCAGATGTGTATGTATTGGCTTTTTATCTAGTTGTCTTGATGAAACCCAAGACTCAGACTTGGAGTTAAATGTAACAGACTGTATGCTCTGGTTTGATTTGAAGTTCAGGTATGAGGGGAGGAATGCCCTGCGTGATCCATCCCAAATTTATTAAAGTTCTCTGTATTGGGTTTGGAGGCCTCAGTCCTAGCTAATATAAAGCATAACTTTATTAACTGGTTTTTTGCTTTTTGTTCCTTTTGTTCATGAAACTCCTTTGGTAATATCAAATGTTCCCTTTGTTCATGAAACTCCATTGTTGTTTTTACTGGGTATAGGATTTGGGTATTCCTCAGTATCATCACACCGTGTGACAACACTCTAATCTCACCAGTGTTTTTAATGTGTACACACATACCTGTCAGTCTAAATTTCAAAAACCAGAAAGAATGTTTGACAGAGCATCATTTTTAGGCAGTTTTGTAGCATACAGAGGCAGTCAATATGAAGTACAAATTTGGGGAGACTAGGTTAAATGCTACAAAAGAAAGATTCTTATTTATGTGACGTTGATTTTTTCCCCCATTTTTGTAGGTTGCTATGGTGACAGACTATGGGGCCTTTATCAAAATCCCAGGCTGTCGGAAGCAAGGTAGGAGCCTATAACTTGAAATTCAGCCCTCTGATTCTACTCTCTGCTAACACCCCACCACCTCCTAACTATAGGCTGTACATTTTTCAGACAGTAGTTTTTCATTCGTTTTCTTTTTAATGTATAGATATGAATACAAGATGACAGTTCATTTTAAGCGGACAGAAGAATGGTGGTCTCTGACTCAGGAGGAAGGTTGGGGTATAGCTAATTGGGTTTACTTCTGAAACCAGCTCCTCCTTAGACTTCACCTGTGACCCTAGGCAAATCACTTGACTTCTTTAGACACAGGATTTGCGGGAGGGCAAGCTACCTCTGTCTGAGGCTGACAGTGAGTTTTCTAGTAGATAGCACATGAAATGAGAATAGTATTGTAAGTGGTACAAGCATATATATATATAATGTTTTAAGTTTTTTTCATAAAAAGGCATCTGTTGAACATTTTTTGAGAATCCTGTTATAAGTCTATAATCTTATTTATTTACCAAAACCATGTTAAGCATAAAAGGCAGGTTCCACAGACTGGTTGTCTGCCCAGAGTGGGCTAGGTAGTGGCATAGCCAAGACTAGAACCCAATCCTTCTGATTCCTAGCCCCTGGATCTTTCTACTATATCACGCTGATGGTAACTTCTTATGCTAAAATAAGTTAAGATTTAATTAAAGGTTTTAATTTTTTTAAAAAGTAGCCATTAAGAGTACTAGAAGAAAATGTAGAAGAATATTTCACTACATAAAATTAAAACTTAATTGCAAAATCATTGTAAGCAGAGTTAAGTTGGGAAAAAGAATTTGTAGTACATATGATAAAGAACTAATACAGAAGGGGTGTTAGGAAAAGGTGCCAAGGATATGTAAAAACAACTCACAGGAGAAAAGAATATTACTTGGTACTATAGTAAAAGATACTCATTCTCAGTATGATTAAAAAGTAACTTAGACTGGTAGATTCATATAATGCGATATTACTCAACAATACAAAGGAATGAGAATAAAATATTCATACATGCAACAACCTGAATCAATCTCCAGAAATTATACTGAGTGAAAAAAGCTAATCTCAAAAGGTTATACACTTTATGATTCCATTTATAAAGCATTCTTATGTTTTACTTGAGATATGATTCACATACCACACATTTCACCTGCTTAAAGTGTACAATTCAGTGGTTTTTTGGTATATTCAGAGTTTTGTGACCATCACCACAATCTACTTTGAGAATATTGTCGTCACCCCAAAAAGAAACCCTGTACCCATTAGCTGTCACTCCAGATTCTCTGTAAGCCCCCAGCTTTAGGCAACCATTATTCTATTTTGTCTCTGTATATTTGCTTATTTTGTACATTTCTTATAAATGGAATAATGCAGTATATAGTCTTTCGTGACTGACTTCTTTCACTTAGCATGTTTTCAAGGTTCATCTGTTTTATAATATGTACTTCATTCTTTTTTATTGCCATTACAAATTAATTTATTGCAATTCCATCAGTTGATGGATATTTGGGTTGTTTCCACTTCTTTAGTATTATGAATAGTGTTGCTATAAATATTTGTGTACAACTTTTTGTGTGGCTATTTGCTTTCATTGGGTATATTCCTAGGAGTAGAAATACTGGGTCATATGGTAACTCTGTGTTCAACTTTTTGAGAAACTGCCAAACTGTTTTTCCAAAGTGACCACACCATTTTACATTCCTACCAGCAATGTATGAGAGTTCTACTTTCTTTACATCTTTGTTAACACTTGTTATTATCTTTTTGGGTATGGCCATCCTAATGGATGTGCAGGGACATCTCATTGTGGTTTGAATTTCCCTAATGGCTAATGATGTTAAGTCTCTTTTCTTGGGTTTATTGGCCATTTGTATATCTTTTCTGGGGAAATGTCTATTCAAATCTGATACATTTTGACTGTGTCGCCACCCGAATCTCATCTTGAATTGTAGTTCCCGTAATCCCCATGTGTTGTGGGAGGGACCAGGTGTAGAGAATTGAATCATGGGGGTGGTTTGCCCCATCCTGTTCTCATCATAGTGACATAAGATCTGATGGTTTTATAAGGGAAACCCCTTATAAAACCATCATTCGCTGGGCACTTATTCTCCTTCCTGCTGCCCTGTGAAGAAGGACGTGTTTGCTTCCCCTTTCCCCGTGGTTGTTAAGTTTCTTGAGACTTCCCTAGCCATGCTGAACTGTGAGTCAGTTAAATCTCTTTCCTTGATAAATTACCCAGTCTCATATGTCTTTATTAGCAGTGTAAGAACAGACTAATACAAAATCCTTTTCTCTTTTTGAGACAGAGTCTCGCTCTATTGCCCAGGCTAGAGTGTAATGGTGCGGTCTTGGCTCACTGCAACCTCTGCCTCCTGAGTTCAAGTGATTTTCATGCCTCAGCTTCCTCAGTAGCTGGGATTACAAGCACGTGCCACCACTCCCTGCTACTCTTTAGTAGAGACAGGGTTTTGCCATGTTGGCCAGACTGGTCTTGAACTCCTGTCCTCCAGTGATCTGCTCTCCTCAGCCTCCCAGAGTGCTGGGATTAAAGGTGTGAGCCACCACACCTGCCTGGTTATTTTTGGTTTTATTGTTGAGTTAGGTGTTGCTCATATATTCTGGATACTAGTCCCATATCAAATATATGATTTGCAAAGATTTTTATGTAACACACTTGAAATGACAAAATTATCTAAATGGAGAACAAATTATTTAATGGTTGACAAGGATTAAGGAGGGGAAGGAAGTAGCAATAGGAAGGATCCTTGTGGTGAGGGACCTGTTCTGTATCTTAACTGTGGCAGTGTATACATGAATCTGCACATGTGGTAAAATTACGTGGAACTAAATACATACACATACACAAACACAAATGAGTACAGGTAAAACTGGGGAAATCTGAACAAGAGCCAGTCGATTTTATCTGAGATGTTTTTTCCTATACCAACCAGTTTTCCGGTTCTCTAATTCTCTAACATCAACTGGATGTCCAACAATTCAATTCAATTCTGACACTAACTACCTGGGAGTTAGTGTCAGATTCCACATGCTTAAGGGCTCAGTCCCACATGACTGTCCTCACTTCAGATGCCAACCCCAATATTGGATCCTCAGATTACCTACACTTTTGTCTCACTTGGCTACAATTTTTGGGATTCCCAGCACTTCGCCCCAAAGTTGGTAATTTGCTAGAGTGACTCACAGAACTAAAAAAAAAAGCTATAGTTACTGTTAGTTTATTTTAAAGGATAAAAATGAACAGTCAGATGAGGAAGTACACAGGGTGAGACCCAAAGGGTTCCGAGTACAAAGCCTTTGTCCCCATGGAGTTGGAGTGTGTCACCCTCTTGGCACAGGGATGTATTCACCAACTCTCCAAACTCCATTGCTTAGGGGTTTATATGGAGGATCTGTTACGTAGACGTGGTTGATTAAATTATTGGCCTTCAGTGATAGAGCTCAGTCTCCAGCCCCTCCCCTTCCCAGAAGTCAGAGGGTAGGGCTGAAATTTCTTTTTTTCTTTTGAGAGGGAATCTAGCTCTGTTGCCCAGGCTGGAATGCAGTGGTGCGATACCAGCTCACCGCAATGTCTGCCTCCTGGGTTCCAGCGTTTCTCCTGCCTCAGCCTCCCAAGTAGCTGGGATAACCCTATCTAATCACATCCTTGATTTCTCTGTTTCTGAAACTATCTAGGGACACACCAATAGTCACCTCATTAAGGGACTTAATGAATAACAAAAGACACTTCTATCACTCAGAATAGTCCAAGGGTTTTAGGAACTCTGCCAGGAACTAGGGACAAGGATCGTATATGTATTTCTTATACCACAGTATCAATGCCAGCATCTTGGTTGTGATAGTGTACTATAGTTTTCCAAAATGTCACCATTAGAGAAAACTGGATAAAGTGTACATAAAACCTCTGTATTATTTCTTTCTTTCTTTTCTTTTTTTTTTTTTTTGAGACGGAGTCTTGCTCTGTTGCCCAGGCTGGAGTGTGCAGTGGCACAATCTCGGCTCACTGCAAGCTCCGCCTCCCGGGTTCACGCCATTCTCCTGCCTCAGCCTCCCTAGTAACTGGGACTACAGGCGCCTACCACCACGCCCGGCTAATTTTTTGTATTTTTAGTAGAGACGGAGTTTTACCATGTTAGCCAGGATGGTCTCAATCTCCTGACCTTGTGATCCACCTGCCTCGGCCTCCCAAAGTCAGCTGGGATTACATGCCTGAGCCACCGCGCCCAGCCTCACCTCTGTGTTATTTCTTTTGAGTGCAGATAAATGTACAATTATCTCAAAAAATTTTTTTTCACATAGGGCAGCAAAGTTATCAAATGTTTTTAAAAAATGATTTAAAACACTCCTAAAATCGTTGAGATTAACACATATTTTAAAAGATTGCTGTTAATACCCAGTGTTAGAAATGGGCACTTTTACTCTCTATCAGGAGCATAATTTCACAGACTTTGCCAATGCCTATTAACATTTTTAGTGTGCTTATTACCCTTTAATCCAGAATTTCTTTGGAGAATTTAGTGTAAGTAGAGAATTACATAAATAATGGGCATCTGTTTTGTAGACTATGCAGATGATTAAAAGAATGACTGTATTTCTAAGACACACTTATGCCTCATCTTACCAGAAAGATGCAATGGAAGGTTTTCACACAATTCCATCACACTGCTACCTGACTGATAACAGTTGTAAAACATCATTGATTATAAGAAGCACTCCAATTTCAGAGATATTAAAGTGAGAGGAAAAGAAAGTGCCTCTTAGAATCAATGAAACAGAATAGATGTCAGTTTACTGACATGAGCCGGGAGTGGTGGCATGCACCTGTAATCCCAGCTACTTGGGAGACTGAAGCAGTAAGATCACTTGAGGCCAAGAGTTCAAGGCCAGACTGGGCAACATAGCAAGACCCCATTGATGGCAATGGAGGCCTGTCTAGAGCAGCTGCTTCAAAAATGCCAGCCATAGTGGGGCCGTGCAGCCAGGGCTGCATGTTCCATGGAGCTGGCAGGAGCCAGGAACAGCGGGATCCCTGCCCCCTTATGAGTTCGTGGGGTGGGAGCCCACCCTCGTGGGTGCAGCTGCAATCACTCAGCCCTAGCTACAGACCCAGGCATCCCTGCGCTCTTGGAGGTCCGGGAAGACCCCTTTCCCCCACAGGCTCAGAAGTGCCTGCTCCCACTGCCTGGCCTCTTCCCGCTCCTGACTCCTGCTCTGATTTTGGAGCAAAGTTGAAGCCGAGCCTGGGCACTATTGCAGCCTGGCTGGGTTTGCGCACCTTGGGGTGGTGCTGACATGCCAGCTTCCTACCACCTCGACCCCCTCCAGACTTTGGGTGCTAGTGAGCACAAGAGGGAGGCCAAAGGGGTGCTGAGGGTGACCCATCATGGGCCTGCAGATGCCCCTGGCAGACAGGCTCCTGGGTGGAAAGGGGCAGGTCTCGGTGAAGCCCCACCTTCAAGCCAGGGATGGCCTGAAGTATAGGGGCCAGGCTCTCAATTCCAGGTGGAGTCTGTGGCCCAGAGTGAGAACTTAAGGTGCTTTTTCTGGGCCTGCCCATGGCTGCCCATGGACCAGTCAGCACACACTTCTGAAGACTATAAAAACCCTGGACTCAGCCAGACTTGGGCAGACACTGGGAGGACCTGCCTGTGGAAATGGGTTACCCACACTGGGTCTCCTCTCTGTCGAGGGCTGCAGATGTTGGGATGACCTGCCTGCAGATAAGAGCTGCCCATTCTGGGTTTCCTCTCTGCTGAGAGCTGCACTCAACAGGTTGACCTGCCTGTGGAAAGGAGCTATCTACTTTGGGTCTCCTTAGAGCTGTACCATCACTTAATAAAGCAACTCTTTGCCTTGCTCACCCTCCAGTTGTCTGCATACCTCATTCTTCCTGGATGCAAGACAAGAACTTGGGACTCGCTGAATGGCGGGACTGAAAGAGTTATAACAGACCCAAGGGCTCCCTGAGCCAGAGCTGTGACACCCTCTTTGGGGCTTTGCGGTTTCTGGCATCTCCATGCTTCTGGGCACCACCATGTTCCCCAGAGTCCACAGTGAAAGCCGCTTGTGGTATGCCTGGTCCAGCCACAGCCTCACATGGAGCTGGTGCCTGTGCCAGCATCTGGAGCTGCCTGCCCAGCCACAGCAGCCAGTGTGCCTGGCTGTGCGCAGTGGCTGGACCCCATGCTCACTCACTCATGCCCCCTTGCCACTCCGAGCCTGGCTCGCCCTTGGCAGGAGTGGGATCTGGGATGGTAGCATGAACAGAGCGCAGCCCGCTAGACCAAGTGGATGGAACAGGCCTAGTGGCCCCAAGCAATACTGAGTGCAGCCTGCCAGGCCAAGTGGGCCGAGCGAGCCCAGAAGGCCCAAGCAAAACTCGGGCAAAGGTGCTGCTGGCCACAGCAGCTTCTGGCTGGAAAAATGACACCTGAAGAATCTTGTGACACCATCTTTACAAAAAAGTTAGCTGGGTGTGGCAGCAGGAGGATCACTTGGGCCCAGAAGTTAGAGGCTGCAGTGAGCTATGATTGTGCCACTGCACCCCAGCCCTGGGTAACAGAGTGAGACCCTGTCCCTTAAAAAAAAAAAATTACTGACATGGAAAGAAGTCCAAGATAATAAAATTTGAAAACATGTTCCAGAAGACTTTGTATAACATCTCCCTTCCCTACCCTTTTAAAGCAAGTGTACATATGCCTTTATATATCTTTTTTCTTTATATATTTTAAATTATTGCCTATGTTTAGAAGAAAGGCAGGAGGAATATTTAACAGATTAACACTGGTCACCTCTGGGGAGTTGGTTTTGCTAAGGAAGGAATGTACATGGAAGAAGGACTTTGAGTTTTGGAATTTTTTTTTTTTAAGTTTTTTCTATTAAAAAAAAATCCAAGAGGTGATCTTTGGATAATAAATCCTTGCCTCTAACCTTGTAGACTACTCTTCTGCAAATTACATCTTTGCTTTAGAAATGGTTTACCAGCAGTTTTCAAGCTGGCAGTCAGCAGTCTGTAATTAAGTTTCTCATTTTATGTTGGTTCGGATTGAATGACATCGAACTCTTCCTCACCCCATAGGACATTCACTTCTTTCTGTCTGAGCACAGGTTTTCTTGTTAATATACTTACCATAGCTGCCAGTGCCTGAAAGTCCCATTCTAACTTGGGCGTATGTGACACTTTGGGGACTGTGTGGAATTAAAGGCCTGTGACCTTCCAGCAGTCAATCTTTAACTCACTTTATCCATACCCTGTCAGGTGATGCCTCTGATTGTGACTGACAGCTTACAAGTGAATCTGTCAGTCTGACAGCTGGGCTGAGACAAGCCTCAGAGGGAAAGCTCAGGGAACCAAACAATTAGGTGGAAACTGTGAGTTTTAATCCTGAGATCTATAGGTTTATTGTATAACTTGAGCAGTTGACTTCCTTACAGTGTGTCTTAGTTTCTCTGCCCATAAAGAGGGAAGATCATTAAGTCTCAGCCTGAAAGGACTGAGTTAGAAAATAACTCTGGTCTGATCAGATTTTAACATCTTTGGCTCAGGTAGGTAGATTCTAATTTGAGCTAGTTTCCCAGATGTCCTGTTCTCAGAATACTTCAGCCACCACTGAGTTGAAGAGCCCTTCCTAATATTCAAACCTAAGCTAGATTTTCTTTCCCCTCTCATTCCAATATAACTTTCTGTGATGATGAAAATATTCTTTATGTTATGTGATTTGTTTTCTGACACCAACCAACTCCCCAATTCTCTGGACACCAACTGGGTGTCCAACGACTCAGTTCAATTCTGACATTATATATCTGGAGCTTGTGTTAGATCTCTCAAATTAAAGGGACTCAGTCCCACAAAATTGCCCTTCTTCAGATGCCAGCTGCAAGTCCTGGGCCACCTGTACTTCTGACCAATCAGCTGTAAACAGGGGTTCCATGACCACTTCCTTAGGTTTGAGACTTTGCCAGAATGGTTTACAGAAGTCAGGAAAACACTTTACAGTAGTCCCCCTTCATCTGTGCCTTTACTTTCCACGGTTTCAGTTACCCTAGGTCAACTGAGGTTTGAAAATATTAAAGAGAGCATTCTAGAAACAATTCATAAGCTTTAAGTTGCAGTTGCAGGGTGATGAAATCTTGCGCTGTCCTGCCCCATTCCATCTGGTACATGAATCGTCCCTTTGTTCATCCACACTGTGTATGCTACCCGCCCATTAGTCACTTAGTAGCTTTCTCAGTGATCAGATCGACTGTCTGCTATTGCAGTGCTTGTGTTCCAGGTAACCCTTATTTTACTTAATGGCCCCAAAGTGTAATAGTGACGCTGGCAATTTTGATATGCCTGAGAGAAGCCATAAAGTGCTTCCTTTAAGTCAAAAGGTAAAAGTTCTCGACTTAATAAGGAAAAAACGGGGACCCCTAGAGGGGAAACTGAGGGAAGGGGGAGTACAATGGTTGAAAAGTTTAACTTTGAGTACTATGCTCAGTACTTCTGTAACGTGATGATTCATATCCCAAACCTCAGCATCATGCAGTATACACAGATAACAAACTTGAACATGTACCCCTGGAATCTAAAATTAAGGAAAGAAAACGTAACCCTATCCTGTGGTTGCTAAAATCTACCCTAAGAATGAATCTTCTATGTGTGAAATTGTGAAGAAGGAAAAATTCATACTAGTTTTGCTGTCGAATTTCTAACTGCAGAAGTTACAGCAACAGTGTGTGATAACTGTTATTACATTATGCTATTATTATTATTGTTTGTTTTTTTTTTTTTTCTGAGAGGGAGTCTCGCTCTGTCGCCCAGGCTGGAGTGCAGTGGCGCAATCTCAGCTCACTGCAAGCTCCGCCTCCCGGGTTCTGGCCATTCTCCTGCCTCAGCCTCCCGAGTAGCTGGGACTATAGGCGCCCGCTACCTCGCCCAGCTAGTTTTTTGTATTTTTTAGTAGAGACGGGGTTTCACTGTGTTAGCCAGGATGGTCTCGATCTCCTGACCTCGTGATCCGCCCGTCTCGGCCTCCCAAAGTGCTGGGATTACAGGCTTGAGCCACCACGCCCGGCCTGTTATTATTATTGTTAATCTATTTCTGTGCTTAATTTATAAATTAAACTTCACAGCCAGGCATGGTGGCTCACACATGTAATTTCAGCACTTTGGGAGGCAAGGTGGGTGGATCGCTTGAGCTCAGGAGTTCGAGACCAGCCTGGGTAACATGGTGAAACCCCATCTCTACAAAAATACAAAAATGTACTGGTCATGGTGGTGTGCACCTATAGTCCAGGCAACTTGAGGGGGTAGGATTGTTTGAGCCTGGGAGGCAGAGGTTATAGTGAGCCGAGATCATGCCACTGCACTCCAGCCTGGGTGACAGAACAAACCCTGTCTCAAGAAAAAGAAAAAAAAAAAAATTAAACTTTATCTTAGGTGTGTATGTATAGGAAAACCATAGTATATATAGGATTCGATACTATTCTTTGCCAGTTTATTATAAAGGATACAACTTAGGAACAGCCAAGTAATTGAAGAGATACATAGGGCAAGGTATAGCTGGAGTGGAGTGGGGTCAGAAAAGGTGTGGTGGGGAGCTTTCATGCTCTCTGGTATGCCACCCTCCCAGCACTAGGATGTGTTTACCAACCCAGAAACTCTACAAATCTCATGTATGGGAGTTTTTATAGAACTCAGTCTCTAGCTCCCAATCCTCCTCTTCCTAGAAGTAAGACATTGGTGGGTGGGACTGAAAATGCCAGTCCTCTAAGCCAGCGTGGTGGTGAGCACCTATAGTTCCAGCTACTCGGGAGACTGAGACGGGGGGAAAGTTGAGCCCTCCAGGAGTTTGAGTCCAGCCTGGGCAACATAGCAAGATCCTGTCTCAAAACAGAAAAAGAAAGTTCCAGCCATCTAATCACTTGGTCTTTCTGGTGACTAGTCCATCCTGAGGCTATCAAGGGATCCCACTCTATCACCTCATTAACGTAAACGCAGGTGTAATCAAAGGGGCTTATTATGAATAACAGAATACACTCCTATCACTTAGTAAATCCCAGGAGTTTTAGAAGTTCTTTGCCAGGAAGGGGGACAAATGTATTTTTGTATTATACTACAAATGTGCTGATAAATGACTTTTTCATTTTATTTATTTCAACTAATTGAAGTTGAAAGTTAAAACAGCTACATGACTAGTGACTATCTTATTAGGCAGTGCAACCCTATACAATTATAAAGTTCTTTTTTTTTTCTGCTGTCTTCTGCCCTCCAGCACTAAACTATGAAATTTTCAGAATAGAAATTTTTCAACATTATGCTTTCAGAGTTTCTTGCTTATGATAGACGTTCAAATATATTTAGCAGTGGATTCAGTTTAGCAAATAATTATTGAGTTCTATTTTCTGATTAGCTTTTTTGGTGGGATCACAGAGGTAAGAGAAACATAATCCCTTGCTGCCCTCAGATTGCTTACAGTCTAGTGATGTAAATGAATTAGAGTGGCGTGTAATAAAAATGAGTGTTGTTGCACTTAGTGCATGGAATTGTGGAATGGTTAGGCTGTTTAGATGAGTGAGGGCATAGTATAATACCTGAGGTATAGTGGGTGGGTGTTCAGTAAATCTCACTGAATGAATGAATGAATGAATTATAGCCTCAGCTCTACCATTAACTGGCTTCTTGGCAAGTCGCCTAGTCTTTGAGCCTTAATTTCCTTATCCCTGAAATGGGAATGATGTGCGTATTTTAGGGTCTTGAGTTTTTTGACTGGGAGGACCATGTTTCATTAACCCTTGGATATATTTTTGCCTATAATATAGTAAGTGTTTAGTAAATGTTTTAGTGACTCCTTAATCCCAACAAGATAAAGGGTACTAATGTGCTATATTATTGTCATATACCATTGATTGGGAGATGAATTGACTTGAAAAATGTGGAGAGGGAATTAAGATTCCCCAAAGGTAACAATGACCTTTTGTTTTTTTTGTTTTTTGTTTTTTTTTTTTTGAGACGGAGTCTTGCTCTGTCGCCCAGGCTGGAGTGCAGTGGCCGGATCTCAGCTCACTGCAAGCTCCGCCCCCCCGGGTTCACGCCATTCTCCTGCCTCAGCCTCCCGAGTAGCTTGGACTACAGGCGCTCGCCACCTCGCCCGGCTAGTTTTTTTGTATTTTTTAGTAGAGATGGGGTTTCACCTTGTTAGCCAGGATGGTCTCGATCTCCTGACCTCATGATCCGCCTGTCTCGGCCTCCCAAAGTGCTGGGATTACAGGCTTGAGCCACCGCGCCCGGCCGACCTTTTGTTTTGACATTGTTCTGGCTGCAGCTGTTCTCTAATGATTTGAGATTTTCACTTCTTTCCTTTATTGCCAGTGGAAGTTGTGAAAGAAATTAATGTTGAACCTAACGCAGTTGGGGCAACGGTTTTAAGGAGACTATAATGGGCTCTCTCTGTTACTCTCATGTGGTGATTGAGGAGCTAGTGCTTTCCAAGTTGTCAGGTTTGGGTTTTTTTCTGTTTTTACCAGTAGGCATTCAGATGGGACTCATTCTCTTTAAGTGTCATGTTGGGTTTATTGAACTTGATGATGGACTTGGTGTGCCTCTTGGGCATTTATTTATGGCTTGATGTGAGAAATCAAGCACAGATTGCTCTGAAGAGCTCCCTTTGGTGTGGCGTGGCAAGCAAAGCATTTTTGTTTGTTTCTGTTTGATTTTGGAGCATATGCTGGAATAGAATTAGATGTGCTTTCCTCTATTTGTAGGTAAGTTCATCTTTCTCCTTTTTTTTAATTGAAAGGATAATACAGATTAATAATAAAGAAGGCCGGGCGCGGTGGCTCAAGCCTGTAATCCCAGCACTTTGGAAGGCCAAGACGGGCGGATCATGAGGTCAGGAAATCGAGACCATCCTGGCTAATACGGTGAAACCCCGTCTCTACTAAAAAATACAAAAAAACTAGCCAGGCGACGAGGCGGGCGCCTGTAGTCCCAGCTACTCGGGAGGCTGAGACAGGAGAATGGCGTGAACCCGGGAGGTGGAGCTTGCAGTGAGCTGAGATCCGGCCACTGCACTCCAGCCTGGGCGGCAGAGCAAGACTCCGTCTTAAAAAAAAAAAAAAAAAAAATAATAATAATAATAATAAAGAAAAAATGGGGAAAATATTGGTATGATGTGGGAGACCTGATAAACTCATATTTGAATTGCACTTCTGTTATTTATCAGCCTTGTGATCCTGGATAATTTATATGATTTCTAGACTATTTTTTCCTATGAACCTTTGTCAAAGAGGATTAAATGAATGGATAGATGTAGTATATATAGTGAGGTACTCAGCACAAAGGGAAGGGGCCTCAAATATTTTATTTGTTGTCCTCTACCACATACACGTCATCTGACTTTTGGTGGTGTGTCCATGTTATTAATGAAGTCTCTCCCAAGAATTCAGACTGCTTTCTGAGAATGAATCTAGTCATGAATCCCCCCATACAGAGTATAGTTTCAGCCATAGATAGAAATAAACCAGGTAATTGCCTATAAAACTGACTGAAGAGATGGGAGCACTTAAGACTTAAGACAATCTGGGTGTAATTCCAGGGAAAAGGGATTGGAACGAAATTGTAATTTAGGAGACTGAAATATAGTTGATTGTATCATAATATTCTTTTTTTCTTGTTCTGTCGCCCTGGCTGGAGTGCAATTGCACGATCTCAGCTCACTGCAATCTCCGTCTCCTGGGTTCAAGTGATTCTCGTGCCTTAGCTTCCTGAGTAGCTGGGACTACAGACAAGTGCCACCAACGCCTGGCTAATTTTTGTATTTTTTAGTAGAGACGGGGTTTCACCATGTTGGTCAGACTGATCTTGAACTCCTGACTTTAAGTGATTCACCCACCTCAGCCTCCCAAAGTGCTGGGATTACAGGTGTGAGCCACCGTGCCCGTTCTGTATCATAATATTCTACTGAGGGAGAGATTATAGGAACAAGCAGGGAGTTGTCAGCTTAAAATATGGTAAACATAGTAAAAGAAAGACTGAGTGCTTGAAGTTGGCAGAGTTTATCTTGCCTTATTGAGGGCAGAAATGAATCTGATGATATGAACTGTACAGATGGATTTTTTTTTTTTCTTTGAGACGGAGTCTTGCTCTGTCGCCAGGCTGGAATGCAATGGCTCCATCTTGGCTCACTGCAACCTCTGCCTCCCGGGTTCAGGCAATTCTTCTGCTTCAGCCTCCCGAATAGCTGGGACTACAGATGCACACCACCATGCCCAGCTAATTTTTGTATTCTTAGTAGAGATGGGGTTTCACCATGTTGAGCAGGATGGTCTCGATCTCTTGACCTCGTGATCTGCCTGCCTCAGCCTCCCAAAGTGCTGGGATTACAAGCGTGAGCCTCGACGCCCAGCTGAGATGGAATTTTTTTTTTTTTTTTTTTTTGAGGAAGTGAGGGTCCACTAAACCTTCATGGACAAAAAAAGTATCTCAAGATGGTTGTCTCCCTTTTGTTCTGATTGCATGTGGAAGCAATTTCTGATCACTAATGTAATTGTTCAGGTATTTAATACTGAAGGCAGCAGCTGGTTTACCTAGATGAGGACTGAGAACCTTCCAGGTATAAGGAAAGTGTATCTTGTATTGTAAATTATTAAGCTGGTATGTGTCTCTCTCTGAACCAGTTACTAAACTGACAATCTGGTTAATGTATTTTAGTATATAAGCATCTGCATGCTAAAGACTCCTGCACTTATATCTACAGTTCATATCCTTCCCCTGAGCTACAGACTTGGATATGCAACTGCCTACCTGACATTTGCATTCAAGATCGAGGGCGAGGGCTAGACTGTGTCTTTTGTTTAATTCTGTATAAAGCTGTATAAGCTAAGGCCTTTTGGTAATAAGCCATTAATGTCTCAACTTTAATAATCCTGTACCCTGTTGTAACTATTTTTATGTTTCCTTTTGGTCTATGTCCATATGAGACATAGTTTCACATTATTTCATAGTGTATATATTATTTAATTATAATTTTTATGATTGGAAATAATGCATGCTCACCATAGAAAAATAGAGGGAAAAAAACACAACAGAAAATGATCATTATGTGCTATTACTACTGTACGGACATAGGCACTGTTAACATTTTGGTGTATTTCTCTTTTTTTTTTTGAGATGGAGTCTTGCTTTGTCACCCACGCTGAGTGTAGTAGCACGATCCTGGGTTCAGGTGATTCTCCTGCCTTAGCCTCCCAAGTAGCTGAGACTACAGGTGCCTGCCACCACACCTGGCTAATTTTTGTATTTTTAGTAGAGATAGGGTTTTACCATGTTGGCCAGGCTGGTCTTGAACTCCTGACCTCAAGTGATCTGCCCGGCTCAGCCTCCGAAAGTGCTGGGATCACAAGCATGAGCCACCATGCCTGGCCAACATTTTGGTGTATTTCTGTGTATTTACATATGTGTACACAATTTAATATGTTGAGATTAAGATTATACTGTATATTTAAAATTTGTAGTTTTTTGCACGTAATGGACCTTAAACATTTCCCCATTAAAAAAAATTTTCTATAAACATTTAATAACTTATTCTGTCATTCAGATGTACCACATAATCATTTTAAGTTGTTTCCAGTTTTTCACTGTTAGTGCTTCTAGACTTGTCATGTTTATCCAGGAGACAGCTACCAGTACCAAAAATAAAATAAGTAAAATAAAATAAAAAATAAAATAATAAAGCAGAATAAAAAAATAAAATGCCGGGCGCAGTGGCTCATGCCTGTAATCCCAGCACTTTGGGAGGCCGAGATGGGTGGATCATGAGATCAGGAATACAAGACCAGCCTGACCAACATAGTGAAACCCCGTCTCTACTAAAATACAAAAAATTAGTCAGGTGTGGTGGCAGGCACCTGTAATCCCAGCTACTCGGGAGGCTGAGGCAGGAGAATCACTTGAACCCGGGGGGTGGAGGTTGCAGTGAGCAGAGATTGCGCCAACTGCACTCCAGCCTGGGCGACAGAGTGAGACTCCATCTCAAAAGATAAATAATAAAATAAAATACATATGTATGTGTGTATGTGTGTGTATGTATATAGTTACTCTCACTAACTTACATGTACTCTGAACACCCATGAAAATTCAGTTGTAGCATAAAATACATTTATAGCATAAAAGCAAAATATTTCAAATTAACTTGCTTAAGCTACGTAAAGACAAAGTTCATTTGAAATATTTTGTCATTTTTTCACTGGTTATGTGAAAACCACATAACATACTTACACACTTTGGAATCAAGTGAGAGAAGGACAAGTTTTGATGCCATTATTTCTGTGTGGTACTCCAGTAAATAGACTTTCTGTTTTAGGGAAGAAGGGTAGTGTTCCCTCAAGTATATTAGGTTCAACATTAATTTCCTTCATAACTTTCATTAGCAATAGAGGAAAAGATGAATTTTAACCAGTAGAGGACGGTTGCAGCCCAAAATAAGTCAAGGTGAAGGGTTTCCCCTTTATGGGATCTGAATTTCCTCTTCAAACTTTAAAATTAGGCTATTTGGCTCATTACATCGTAGGGGAAAAAAAGTAAAACCCCATTTGCATGAATTTCACCCAATTTGGAGATTATGTGTTGATCTAAAATAAAACATAATGTATATAAAACATTTTAGAGGCCCCAGAATTGTTTAGATAGGTAGGCTATCAACCTCCAGAATCAGCTTATGTAGGTATGAGAGATGTAGTGATGATGGATAGAGAAAGTAGTGGCTCCCAGGAGGAGCTCTAAACAGAAAGGGCAGGTACTTTGAGTTGTAGGCATGTGAAGGCATCCATGTGCATCTCCGTCTCTCTCTCTCTCTCTCTCTCTCTCTCTCTCTCTCTCTGTGTGTGTGTGTGTGTGTGAAAGAGAGAGTGGGAGAATGAGAATGGAGGTGGGTAAATTTCCCAAGCAACTTTAGGGAGGGCAGTTATTTCAGACAGGATGACTGATTTGTATTCAGAATAATTATTTATGTTAATATTCTCCAGAATTGAAGTAATCCTCTTTATTATTTATTATCAAAAATAAATGAGGCCGGGCGCGGTGGCTCAAGCCTGTAATCCCAGCACTTTGGGAGGCCGAGACGGGCGG
>NW_016818423.1:641306-694870 GCF_001698545.2 Rhinopithecus bieti
TTTTTTTTTTTTTTGAGACGGAGTCTCGCTCTGTCGCCCAGGCTGGAGTGCAGTGGCCGGATCTCAGCTCACTGCAAGCTCCGCGCCCCCCCGGGTTCACGCCATTCTCCTGCCTCAGCCTCCTGAGTAGCTGGGACTACAGGCGCCCGCCACCTCGCCTGGCTAGTTTTTTGTATTTTTTAGTAGAGACGGGGTTTCACTGTGTTAGCCAGGATGGTCTCGATCTCCTGACCTCGTGATCCACCCGTCTCGGCCTCCCAGAGTGCTGGGATTACAGGCTTGAGCCACCACGCCTGGCCTTGCTATAAGTGTTTTATTAAATGTTTTAAAATTATTATTTGATTTGATTTATTTTTGAGACAGAGTCTCGCCCTGTCACCTAGGCTGGAGTGCAATGGCATCATCACAGCTTACTGTAGCCTTGACTTCCTGGGCTCAAGCCATCCTCGCACCTCAGCCTCCTGAGTATCTAGAACTACAAGCATGCACCACCACATCCTGTTAATTTTTCTGTAATTTTTGTAGAGATGGAGTCTCACTATATTGCCCAGCCTAGTCTTGAATACCTGGGCTCAAGCAATCCTCCCAAAGCGCTGGGATTGCAGGCCTGAGCTTCCATGCCCAGCAATTATTTGATTTTAAATTATTTTTATTAAATGTGTAATAGTTTATGAGTATTTTATCATTCTTGATAGCCATCGATAGTGACTTCCAAAAGTTTATTCTAGCCTTAGTAATAGTTCTTATTTTACTATCCTTTCAGCACATTGACTCTTATTTTCTAAATATTTTGCTAATTTAATGGATTAAAAATAGTAACGTGCTTATATTTCCTTTTTTAACTTAATGTCTATCGTAATTATTTTTTGTAATTAATTTAAATGGCTGTTTACTCTTTTATTCAACAGATTTACCATGTTTGCCATGCTATTTTCCAGTTATTATTCATTAGGGTCATTTTATGGTTCTTATATATTTTTTAACCTCTGTAGGTAATAATACTACAAGGTATGTATGTATGTATGTATGTATTTATTTGTGAGATGGGGGTCTTGCTCTGTCACCCAGGCTGGAGTGCAGTGGCGCAATCTCAGCTCACTGCAGCCTCTGCCTCCTGGGCTCAAGCAGTCCTCCCACCTCAGCCTCTTGAGTAGCTGGGATCACAGGTTCGCACCACCACGCCCAGGTAATTTTTGTATTTTGGGTAAAAATGGGGCTTTACCATGTTGCCCAGGCTAGACTGCAAGTTATTTCAGCTCTGTCAGTTTTTTGGCTCTTTTGAGTTTTCCTTTGGAGAAAATTCTATTGACGATATTCTTGCATCAAAGATGTAAACATCTTTGTCTTTTTGCTTTCAAATAATTTTACCAGCTTACATTTCTATCAGTATTGTGTAACTACAGTTATTTTATCACATCTTTACTAATATGGAGCATTAAATTTTTTTAATTTTTTGTTTATTTTTAAAATAAGGTTTATAATATTTAAAAAATAGAGATGGGGTCTCGTTATGTTGACCAGGCTGGTCTCAAACTCCTTACCTCAAGGTTTTCTCCCATCTTGGCCTCGCGAAGTGTTGAGATAACAGGTATGAGCCACTGTGCCCAGCCTATTTTATTTACTTATTTTTTTGAGCCAAGGTCTCGCTCTGTCACCTGAGCTGGAGTGCAGTGGCGCAGTTGCAGCTCACTGCAGTTTCAACCTCCTGGGCTCATGCAATCCTCCCATCTCAGCCTCCTGAGTAGCTGGAGCTACAGGCATGTGCCACCATACCCAGCCAGGTTTTGTGTGTGTGTGTGTGTTTTGTAGAGACTCGGTTTTGCCATGTTGCCCAGGCTGGTCTTGAACTCCAGAGCTCAGGCAGTCTGCCTGTCTTAGCCTCCCAAAGTGCTGGGATTACAGGCATGAGCCACTGTGCCTAGCCACTTTGAGCATTATTTTAAGAATGTTTGTTGGTTGATTGGGTTTTATAAAAAGCAGTCTCAATTTGCAGTTTTAAGTTTCACACTTTTCAGTGAAAAATTTCATTTTCCACTTGCATTCCCCAACTCTTACCTTCTTATCCAGTTTAGAGTATAAATACCAGATGTGCCCTCTGCTTTATGTTATTTCTTCTTCTTGTGCCCAGGTCTGGTCCATCGAACTCATATGTCATCCTGTCGGGTGGATAAGCCCTCTGAGATAGTAGATGTTGGAGATAAAGTGTGGGTGAAGCTTATTGGCCGAGAGGTAAAGTTCTGTGCGGCTCCCATGTGGTTAGAAAGGTTTAGGAAGAGCTGGGATTTTTGTATTTTATGATAGTGAGTGTGTAAATTTTGTTAATTGTGGCTGATAATCTTATTTTTAAATCCTGCCACTAGAATCTATTTGGAATTCAAACCTTCTGGCAGACTGTCCTGCAAACTCAGAAGGAATGATGTGAGCTATTAAAGTGTGGTGCAATAAGTGCATGTTTGTAAAACTTCCCTCCCTGAAGTTTACCCAGAGGGTGGGCAGGAGGAGAAAAAAAAAGAACCAAAAAGAGAGAAAGAAACTTGATCTATGGGACAAGTGTTTATCACAAGCTTCAAAGAATGCCTGCCAGATACACTTCAATTTGGGACAAAACAAAAAGAACGCAGATAGTTTACAGTCATTTTCCCTAATATCTGGCACCATTCAATGTGCAGAAAGTGAAAAAAATCTGAAAGACCCTGTTACTCACTTGAGGGTCTGAGGGCTGTGGGTGTGGGCAGACCACAGGAGAAGTAAGAGCATACACTGAGTCCTGTTTTCTACCAGAGAAAGGCACGGGAGATAGGCATGAAAGAGCTATTATTCAATAATAATTAAGTGCTTAATATGTGCTAGGTTTGGGAGATATAAAAGCGAATCAGACATAAATGATCCCAGCTATTATGGAGCTTATATAGAATATAAGTAGAGGAGACAGTTTTTCTTTCTTTTTTGAGACAGGGTCTCTCTTTGTCACCCAGGCTGGAGTACAGTGGCGCCATCACAGCTCACTGCAACCTCAGCCTCCTGGGCTCAACTGATCCTCCCACCTCAGCCTCCTGAGTATCTGGGACTACAGGCACACACCACTAAACCTGGCTTTTTTTTTTTTTTTTTTTTTTTTTAATTTTTTTTTCAAGACGGGATCTCACTGTGTTACTACCCAGGCTGGTTCAAACTCCTGGGCTCAAGTGATCCTCCTGCCTTTGCCTCCCAAAGTGCTGGAATTGCAGGCATGAATTTCCATGCGTGGCCGAGACAAATATACATAAAATAATTGCAAGTTATATTAAGTGCTATATTGGGTTCAAACACTATTGGAGGAAGATTTCTAGTTGTCAGGAAAGGACTCTTTGAGGAGATAGTATATGAGCTGAGACCTTAAAGAAAAGGAACTAGTCATGGAAGACTTGGGATAGGAATATTCCAGGCGGAGGGAATAACTGATGCAAAGACCCTGAAGTGAAGAAATGCTTCATTTGCTGTGGGAAGCAAAAGAAGACCAATGTGACAAATGTCTTCATGCTTAAAGAAGCTCTAGACCAAGTCCAGAAGAAGATCTAGTCTTCTGAAATGTTCAAAAACCTATTCTGGACTTGGGGATCTCTGAACAAATCACTATGCTGAACTTACCTGGAGGAAAAGCTTTTATTTTCTGCCTGGTTACTTTCACAGGCCTTGGATTTTTTGAGCTACCATTTTTGTCTTTCCCCAGAGGGAGAGGAATGAGATTAAGACTGTTTCCTAAAATTCTTCTGCCAAAGGGTCTACCTGTTATGCTTATTTGTATCCGCAATGTTCCTCGCACAGTACCTGGTCCATTAAAGAAGCTCAATATTATCATGATGAAAATACTGACTCTTAATTTTAGACTGGCCACCTAAATGATGTATCTAAAGTTTTTGGTGACTTTTTTTGGTCTCTTTCAGATGAAAAATGATAGGATAAAAGTATCCCTCTCCATGAAAGTTGTCAACCAAGGGACTGGGAAAGACCTTGATCCCAACAATGTTATCATTGAGTAAGTAAAAGGTTTGGAAAGATGAAAGTTCTTCTGCCTCCCAAAGCATAAAATGCTTTAGTAAATCAGACTGAACTGGTAACTCTACCATTTATGGACTTTGTGATATTGATGAGTTACATAACGTTTGCAATCTTTGGGTTTTAGAAATGTAAAATGAAGTTAGACCAGGCACGGTGGCTCACGCCTGTAATCTCAACACTTTGGGAAGCTGAGGCAGGCAGATCATCTGAGAGGTCAGGATTTTGAGACCAGCCTGGCCAACATGGCAAAACCCTGTCTCTACTAAAAATACAAAATTAGAAATTTGCTGGGTGTGGTAGTGCGCACCTCTAGTCCCAGCTACTCGGGAAACTGAGGCATGCACGAGAATCTCTTGAACCCAGGAGGCAGAGGTTGCAGTGAGCTGAGATCATGCCACTGCACTCCAGCCTGGGTGACAGAGTAAGACTCAGTCTCAAAAAATAAAATAAAGTAATAAAGTAAAAATAAAATAGTTAACACCTTGCTGCATAGAGTTCTAAGATGAAATGCTAACGTACCAAACTCCTGGCATTGGAGTGCTCCATTAATGATTTTGTTTCCTTTCCCTCAATCTCTTTCTGTTTCTGCCCTTTAACAAGTTAGCTAATAAGCATTCATGAAGAACTATTCTTTACCTGTCTCCCAGTGATTTCTGCATTGGAGTTACGTGGGTCTCTTCCACATAGAGACCATGTGTAAGGGTAGAGTAATCCAGGAGCAACTCCAGCGGGGTTTAGACTCCCATATCTTGGGATACACTGTGCTCTGAAAACAACATCTTACTTTCATTGGCTCTTCTGACCTTTCATTTAGGAATGGGAAATTATCTACGTAGGATAACATCTGGCAATACAAGGAATTTTCTGTCTGTCTCAAGTCTTCCTTGAATTTCTTTTCTTTTCTTTTCTTTTTTTTTTTTTTTGCGACGGGGTCGCCCAGGTTGGAGTGCAGTGCTGTGATCACAGCTCACTGCAGCCTTGACCTCCCGAGCCCAAGCTATCCTCCCACCTCAGCCTACCGAGTAGCTGGGACTACAGGCACGTGCCACCACACCTAATTTTTATTTTGTAGAGACAGGGTCTCCCTATGTTGCCCAGGTTGTTCTCGGACACCTAGGTTCAAGTGATCCTCCCACCTTGGTCTCCAAAGTGCTGGGATTACAAGTGTGAGCCACGATGCCCAGGCTTCTTTCTTAAATTTCTCGTTGGAGGTTCTTGGATCCCTAAAGTCCCTTAAAGGGGAATCTTGGAGGTTTTTTTTTTTTTTTTGAGACGAGTTTTACTCTTATTGCCTAGGTTGGAGTGCAATGGCACAATCTCGGCTCACCGCAACCTCTGCCTCCCAGATTCAAGTGATTCTCCTACCTCAGCTTCCACAGTAGCTGGGATTACAGGCATGTGGAACCACGCCTGGCTAATTTTGTATTTTTAGTAGAGATGGGGTTTCTCCACATTGGTCAGACTGGTCTTGAACTCCTGACCTTAGGTGATCTGCCCGTCTCAGCCTCCCAAAGTGCTGGGATTACAGGCAGGAGCCACCACGCCCAGCCTTTGGAGGGTTTATTAACTGTTTTTAGTGCTTTAGAAAGCCACCCAAAATTGTGTGTGTATCCTCAGGTAAACCATGCTGTTATTTTGTTGCTCTTGATGATAAAATATCACATTGTTTGTCTTATGTTAATTAGGTACTCTCAATGGCAATTATGTCATTGATGAATTTAAAAGACAAGAAAAATGATAGAATGTTATTTGAGTGGGACCTTATTGGTGAAAAGTTTGGAAAGTCTTATGTTTACAGTTCTGAGCAAAATCACTTTGAATTTGAAGGAATCTTATCTGGAAGTAAGGGAAATGATATTGAATACATATGGCAGTGCCAGGCATTTTATGTACATTCTTGTGTACATAACAACCTGCAAAGTGGACATTATCTCCATTTTACCTTGTATTCCTACTTTATAGCTTGGTGCCTGGTGATAAGTAACTTACCTGTGATTGCATAGCAAATTATGAGCAACTCTCTGACCTTAAAGCTAATGCCCTTTTCACCACATAATGCTTCTCACTCTTGCGTGTGACTTACAGAACTTTTCATATTTCTGTAGGTTGCTAAATATTAACATGTTTGTAAGACTGATTACTGACACAACACTGTCAGTAATAGTAGAAATCTTTTATAACTCAGAGTGCAGAAGTGTTTAAATCTGGCTGTGATTCAAGTTAGTGTTTGGAAAAGAAAAAAGAAAAAATTCTGATGATTGCGTTGTAATAAATTGCTTCTGCTCGAAAGAATCCGATGCTATACGGACTTATTAAAAAGTAGTGAAATTTCCCGAAGCCACCATTACAATGATAAAATATAAAACATGTAAGATAAGAGAGCTAACTCTGTTTCTCAGAAAAAGGGTAGGGAAGGGAAAGGGCTCCCTAGTTTTGGGCTGTCTCTGTGTAAAACTATTTTTAGTAACAATCAAGTGGCTGAAACAGTAACTTTTGTTGTAGGTTATGTCTATAGCTGCATCCAGGAAAGAAGCATGGCATAATGGAATGATTAAGGATTTAGAGCTAGACTTGAATCAGAAAGAATACTAGTTCTGCTCCAAACTAGTATATGACTTGGAGCAGATTAGTCTCTCTGAATCTTAGCTTCTTTACTATAAAAAGGAGATAGTAACATATATCTCAGGAATGCTTGAGTGATTTAAGTAAAATCTTATTTTTAAGGAGCCAGCTTCATGTCTAGTCTATGGTAGACATTTATGTAGCTACTTGTAGTTATTTTAAATGCCGCTTTGTTTTTTCCTCTAATATCTGAGATTATAGCACCTTTTCTTTTTTCCTCATACTATGGTGTGCAGAACCACACCTTTGCTTTTGAAAGAATGTGTAAGACCCACAAAAACAGAGACCGTGACTTGTCTGCCGTCGTGCCTGATGTATAGCATTTGTAGTATTCATTTAGTTTTTTTGAGATGGAGCTTGCCCTGTCACCCAGGCTGGAGCGTAGTGGTACAGTCTTGGCTCACTGCAACTTCTGCCTCCTGGGTTCAAGCGATTCTCATGCCTCCACCTCCAGAGTAGCTGGGATTACAGGCGTCGACCACCATGCCTGGCTAATTTTTGTATTTTTAGTAGAGATGGGGTTTCACCATGTTGACCAGGCAGGTGTCAAACTCCTGACCACAAGTGATCCCCCGCCTCGGCCTCCCAAAGTTCCGGGATTACAGGCATGAGCCACTGCTGCCTGGCCCTAGTTAGTACTTTCATTTACTCATTTATTCAACAAATATAAGGCAACATGTAATAAATACTAAAAGAGTAGTTTAAAGCAGTGGTCCCCAACCTTTTTGTCACCAAGGACTAGTTTTGTGGAAGACAATTTTTCCATGGATTGGGGGCTGGAATGGTTTTGGGATGAAACTGTTCCACCTTAGATCATCAGGCATTAAATTCTCATCCACAACCTGGATCCCTCACATGTGCTGGTCACAATAGGGTTTGCAATCCTATGAGAATCTAATGCTGCCACTGAGCTGATAGGAGGCGGAGCTTGGGTGGTAATGCTCCTTCACCTGCTGCTCATCTCCTGCTGTGCAGCTTGGTTCCTAATAAGCTGTGGACCAATAGCAGTCTGTGGCCTGGGGATTAGGGACTCCCTGTTTAAAGAAAGGGTTCTAGGAATTCACTTGAAGAGGAATAGTTTACTTCAGGCCTTCATGGTCAGAGAATAGGTGGTATTTGAGCTAGGTTTTGAAGAACAGATAAGATCTTGTCAGCAGAGGAAGGAATGGTATTTCAGGCAAAAGAAATGGTTTGAGGAAAGGAATGAGGCAGGAAAGCACGTAGTACATTTGGGAATCTTGTTTAAAGAAAGAAGAGGATATGGTCAAGTACTAGAATGGAAGACTTGAAAGATAAGTTAGGGTCACATTGTGGAGAGCCATGAATATCAGTTAAAGAATATGAATTTTTATTTATTTATTTTTTGAGATGGAGTCTTGCTCTGTCACCCAGGCTGGAGTGCAGTGGCATGATCTCTGCTCACTGCAACCTCCACCTCCCAGGTTCAAGCAATTCTCCTGCCTCAGCCTCCTGAGTAGCTGGAATTACAGGCACCCACCACCGCGCCCAGCTAATTTTTGTATTTTTAGTAGAGACTGGGTTTCACCATTTTGGCCAGGCTGGTCTTGAACTCCTGGCCTTAAGTGATCCGCCTGCCTTGGCCTCCCAAAGTCCTGGGATTACAGGCGTGAGCCAAAGCACCCAGCCCATTAATTTTTTTAAAAAAGCCTTTGAACAGAGAGGCTTGTGGTCAGATTAACCTCCCCAGGAATCCCATTGTCTGGCCTTGCCCTATTAAGCTCAGTATTCTCATCCTGTCTTCAGCCACACACAGTTTGTTAGCCACCTTTCTTTCATTTTTCATAAAAATCTAACTCTTATACTCATCCCCTCAGGTCCCGAAGTGTTAATGAGATAATCTAATAAGTGACTCTGTAAATGGAAAGGGGCTAAAAGCAGTTTCCAATTAGGCATAGCCCGCAAAGTATAGTCTTTTTCTTTTCTATTATGATCAAGATCAGAATTGAGAGTAGTATAAAATTTTTATTTTTACTTTTATTTTTGAGACAGGGTCTTTCTTTCCCAGGATGGAGTATATTGATCATAGCTCACTGCAACCTCAAATTCCTGGGCTCAAGTGATCCTCCTCCCTCAGCCTCCCAAGTATCTAAGACTATAGGTCCATGCCACCATACCCCACTATTTTTTTGTGTGTGTGTGTGTGACAGAGTTTCACTCTTGTTGCCCAGGCTGGAGGCAGTGGCACGATCTCGGCTCACTGCAACCTCCACCTCCCGGGTTCAAGCAGTTCTCCTGCCTCAGCCTCCCGAGTAGGTGGGATTACAGGCATGTACCACCATGCCTGGCTAATTTTTGTATTTTTAGTAGAGACAGGGTTTCTCCATGTTGGTCAGGTTGGTCTTGAACTCCTGACTTCAGGTGATCTGCCTGTCTCGGCCTCCCAAAGTGCTGTGATTACAGATGTGAGCCACCACGCCTGGCCTAATTTTCAAATTTTTGTAGAGATGACGTCTTGCTGTGTTGCCCAGGCTGATCTTGAACTCCTGGTCTCAAGTGATACTCCCACCTTGGCCTTCCAAAGTGCTGAGAGATTATAGGTGTGAGCCACAACTCCCGACCCATAGGGTAGTCTTTAGAAAAAGCACATATGACTTAACTATGTTAAAATTATTCATTTGTATATCTCCCTCCATTGCCAGAGTATTAGTTCATTCCAGAAAAGAATCATGTTTTGTTCTTTTTGGTGTACATACTACTATCACTAGTATTAGCACTGGCACTATCCACTTACTAGCTGTACTGAAAAAATGAGATTAATCTCAGAATCTGTGCTGGGATGGATTGGAGGAAGAAAACTGGAGGCAGGGAGTTATTACTCTGGATGGAACATGATGAGAGCCTAACTAAACTAGAATGATGGCAATGAGGACAAAAAGAGAGACGTGGGTGAGTGGCACATTTGTTGAATTGAGTGTTAAGTGGGAAGTATGATTTGGTTTGTAGTCTGTTAGAAGCCACAGAGTATTGGAATTGATTGTGATGGGGGTTGCTTAAGCTGCAACTCATGGCCACTTGAAACTCATCTCTACAAATAAAGATATGTGAAAGCGAAAACCACATTTGTGAGTTGCTTGAGTTATGTCCTCAAGTTTCTGCCTTGGTTTTTGTTACTCAAGCTTCATAATGAGTTTTTTTTGGTGTTGTTTGTTTGCTTGTTTTTGGAGACAGGGTCTCTTGCTCTGTCATCCAGGCTGGAGTACAGTGGTGCAATCCGCTCACTGCAACCTCAATCTGCAGGCTCAAGTAATCCTCCTGCCTCAACCTCTTGAGTTGCTGGGGCTACAAACACAAGCCACCATGCCTGGCTAATTTTTTTTTTTAAGTGAAAGGAATCTGTACTGTTAGAATAGTGATTACCCTTGGGGGAGGCAGGTGACTAGAAGGGAGCATAAGATGGGCTTCTGAGATGCTGGCAATGTTCTGGTTTTTTTTGTTGTTGTTGTTGTTTTAATTTTTTGGTTTTTTTTTGAGACAGAGTCTCGCTCTGTTGCCCAGGCTGGAGTGCAGTGGTGCGATCTCGGCTCACTACAAGCTCTGCTTCCTGTGTTCACGCCATTCTCCTGCCTCAGCTTCCTAAGTAGCTGGGACTACAGGCACCGGCCACCTCACCTGGCTAATTTTTTGTCTTTTTAGTAGAGACGGGGTTTCACCATGTTAGCCAGTAGGGTCTCAATCTCCTGACCTCGTGATCCACCCACCTTGGCCTCCCAAAATGCTGGGATTACAGGCATGAGCCTCCGCGCCCGGCCTTAATGTTCTGTTTTTCTATCTGAGTACTGGGTACTTTGGTATGTTCAAATTGTGAAAATCAAGTGAGCTGTATATTTATGATAAAACATTTATATAGTAGACCGTATATATATATATATATATAACTATAAGCTACTATATTGAGTTCTGGGTAGTTTATAAAGAAAAGAGGTTTAATTGACATACTTCCATTGGCTGTATGGGAGACATGGCTGGGGAGGCCTCAGGAAACTTACAATCATGGCAGAAGGGTGAAGGGGAAGCAAGTATATCTTCATATGGCAGCAGGAGAGAAAGAGAGAGCAAGGGGGAAAGTGCTACACACTTTTAAACCATCAGATCTCGTGAGAACTCCCTCACCATCATATCACATGGGGGAAATCTGACCCCATTATCCAATCATGTCCCACAAGGTCACTCCCCTGACATTGGGAATTACAATTTAACATGAGATTTTGTGTGTGGGGAACACAAAGCCAAACCATATCAACATATATATTATGTTTTGATAAGAAGTTTAAATAATTTTTAAAAGGCTATGAGAAAGGCAACAAAGAGATTAATTCTGTCTGGGGGGCTCAGAGGAAAAGACTTGATAGAAGGAGAGCTAGTAACAACTGAGCCGTGAAATGTCTAGGTATAGTGAAGTGGTGAGGTGGGAGTTAAGTGGGGAAACAGCGTTTCAGAGAGGGAGAGAACTGCTTGAAAAAAAGCTCAAACTATATGGAGAAGAGAACTATATGGAGAAGAGAAAATAGACTTCTTTAGCCAGAGCATATTGTGTAAGTAAAGATAAGGCTGGAAAAGTAGTTTAGAGACAGACTCTGAAAGGCCTTGAATGCCAAGGTAAAGAATTTGGAGCTGATTTCTAGAAAGCCTTTGAAGGTCTTTTAAACCTATGAGTGACCTGGTAAAGGTTGTAGGGTGTTTAACATGGTGAGTAATTATATATTTTCACCCTCTGTGCATTAGTGAGATGAGGGTTAGTCTCATTTATAATTGTTAATTTAGGGCTATTTCACATAACTACATTTACTGCCTGTCTTGTTCTGCCGAAAACTTTCTTTTTTTTCCTCCACTTTCCCTGCCAAAAACAAAAAACCAACATACAACCTTACCTTGTAGTGTCTCTGGCCATATCTCTTAAGGGGGCCAGCAGTCAGTATCTTTTTCATTATAGGCAAGAAGAGAGGCGGAGGCGATCCTTCCAGGATTACACTGGGCAGAAGATCACCCTTGAGGCTGTCTTGAACACTACCTGCAAGAAGTGTGGCTGTAAAGGTAGGGTGAAACCTCTGCCCTTTCCACATTTCTCTCCTTGTGGATGGACCCTTTTCTGGAAGAAGGAAGCAGCTCAGTGTGAGTTTAGTTCAACCCGTTTTTTAGCCAAGTGATGGCCTTTGCTGTTATTTCCATCAGACTCACATCAGAGTTCATGGGTGATGCATTTCCTGTTTTCTTTTCTGAGTGCTGGCCCTATCAGATACTATACCACTACCACCACTCCTCCCACCCCACCCACAGCTTATGCCTTATCTGGGTAAGACCCCTATGAACTATGCCAGGAGGGGTAAGAGTGTTGGATTATGATTAACATTCTAATTTTATCTCCAAGGATGATGATTCTGCAAAAATTAAGCAACTTGAAAATATATAACTTAAAGAACCACGTCAGACTTTTATCTTTTTATCTCTTTAATGTCAGAGTTCTGAATACAATATCCTTTTACAGCATATTGAATAAGGAATACAGGATACTCACTTCTTTTTAGCTCTATTTCCTCAGGTTTCCTCTACTCTTTTTTTTTTTTTTTGAGACGGAGTCTCGCTCTGTCACCCAGGCTGGAGTGCAGTGGCCAGATCTCAGCTCACTGCAAGCTCCGCCTCCCGGGTTCACGCCATTCTCCTGCCTCCGCCTCCCGAGTAGCTGGGACTACAGGCGCCGCCACCTCGCCCGGCTAGTTTTTTGTATTTTAGTAGAGACGGGGTTTCACCGTGTTAGCCAGGATGGTCTCGATCTCCTGACCTCGTGATCCGCCCGTCTCGGCCTCCCAAAGTGCTGGAGATTACAGGCTTGAGCCACCGCACCCGGCCGGTTTCCTCTACTCTTACTCAAATATTAAAAGGTCTTTTAGCCTGATTTCCCTAGTTGGAGCTATAATGAGAGAGATTGCCAGCTTCTCATTTTCAGGGTGACCTCAGTTGTCACCCCTTCTCCCTAGACTTCCATGTATCCTGCTGTGTTGGTTTTTCTACAATAACTGGTAGCAGATTTGTGCCCTGGTTGAAGTTATGGGGTTTTAAACCCCTGCTTATCATTAGCGTAGAGGGGAGAAGGAAAGAGTAAAATTGAGAGAAAGAATACCTCCTCAGGAAAACTGTGGGAACATTCCAGGTATTTGGAAAACTCTGCTATATTTCCCTTCCAGGTGCCACCCAGCTGCTGGACCCAGAGGTACAGAGTACTTTACACATAGCTTTTCTTTTCTTTCTTTCTTTTCTTTTTTTTTTAAGATAGGGTCACCCAGGCTGGAGTATAGTGGTATGATCATGGCTCACTGCATCTTTGACCTCCTGGGCTCAAGCAGTCCTACCTCAGCCTCCTGAGTAGCTGGGACCACAGGTGTGTACCACCATGTCCAGCTAATTTTTAAAAAATTTTTTGTAGAGACAGGGTTTCCCTGTGTTGCCCAGGCTTGTCTCCCTGGGCTCCAATGATCCTCCTGTCTCAGCCTGCCAAAGTACTGAGATTATAGGCGTAAGCCACTGTGCCCAGCCCACACATAGCTTTTTGATTATCTCATAGAATTCCTCTGTGCCCCAAGACAGGATCTACCACAAACTCAGACACAGCTAGCAGTGTAAAGCATAGCGTCTGTTAAAGGGCCCCTCAACACCACTATAGGCTCAGGGAAGGTGAGGGTCCTTTAACCTTAACCATGTCCAACAGGCATTACATAAAGAAGAGAAGAATAATGAGAGGTGGAATTTGTCCCAGTTAGTAAAGGTCAGGTCAAAGGTAGTTGGTTTTGGTGCAACAGAAAGCACAGGGCAGGGAGGCATGAGACCCAAGGTAAGTTTGAACTCTGCTTCTGTCTATGTGACCTCGAGCTACTTCTCAACTCTGGGCTTTCATCTTCCACAAATATAGGATGGATTTGATGATCTCTAAGGCGCTTGCCAGACCTGACAGTCTGTAAATGTTCAGTGCCCCTAGGTGACTGTGCCTATTTCTCTGTGTGTTAGCTTAGATGTGAGTGCCCACTTGCTGCCAGCTGCCTACAAGCTATCTTCCTTTAGGGTTTGGCCTGCCACTCAGCTCCCTCTGCTAAGCATCCTGCTCTCTGGAGCAGTCTTTGATTGTCAGGAATATGTTCCAAAATAGATCTTAGAAAATTAATAAGCCCCATTGCCAATGGAGGACAGTACAAACCTGCATCCTCATATCCCCTGCCATTTTGAGAACAGTACCAGTGTTCCCCACAGCCCTAAGAACAGCTGCTAGTGTGACTGTGGTTGAGTGAGCAGTGCCATGTTGAGGTGGTGGAAAGTCTACTCTGAATCAAACAGCTGCTTTGAATGAACCCAACAATATTTCCTGAGCCAGCTAGCCCATTTCAGGAGCCTTAGGGGAAGATTCACTTGCTGAGAGGAGAGACTACTTACTTCTTCTATACCTTTTCTACTTCTCTGCTGCAGGCCACTTTGCAAAAGATTGTTTCATGCAACCAGGTGGGACCAAATACTCTCTGATACCTGATGAGGAAGAGGAAAAGGAAGAGGCAAAGTTAGCAGAGTTTGAGAAGCCTGACCCCACAAGGAATCCTTCTAGAAAAAGGAAGAAGGTGAATTCTACTTTGCTTTTATTTTATCTTGTCTTTTTCAGGTTTTAAGATGAAAATCTGAAAAGCCTCATGCAGCAGTACACACCTGTAGTCCCAGCTACTTGGGAGGATAAGGTGGGAGGATTGCTGGAGGCCAGAAGTTTAAGCCTGCAGTGAGCTATGATTATGCCTGTGAATAGCCACTGCGTTCCACTCTGAGCAGCATAGTGAGACCTAATCTCTAAGAATAATTTTTTTTATTTAGAAAATGAAAATGTGCTTTTGCAGAAATTTTAGAAATACTGAAAATATAATGAAGCAAACCAAGATCTTCTGTAATCTTTCCACCCAAAGAAACTCTTATTAGCATTTTGTGGTATATTCTAATCTTTTTTCTTTTTTTGAGACAGGGTATCTTGCAGTGGCACGATCTTGGCTCACTGTAACCTCTGCCTCCCAGGTTCAAGCGATTCTCATGCCTCAGCCACCTGAGTAGCTGGACTACAGACATGCGCCACCATGCCCGGCTAATTTTTGTATTTTTAGTAGAGATGGGGGTTTTGCCTTGTGGGCCAGGCTGATCTCAAACTCCTGGCCTCAAGTGATCCACCCGCCTTGGCCTCTGAAAGTGCTGGGATTACAGGCATGAGCCACGACACCCATCCACTTTTTTCTAGGTAATAATAAATACAGATATATATAGCTACACATACATGTAAATACAAAATTGTGGTCATACTAGGTATAGTTTATACCTTTTTTTCATTTCACTTATCAAAAGAATTTCCTAGTATCCTTAACTATTCAAAAATTTGATTTAAGAGCAACATAATATTCTACCCTATGGCTGTGTGATGATATTTTAAATTACTTTCCTATTACTGGATATTTTTTATTACTTCCAACCTAAAGTTTTGGCCACATCTCTTATTGTTTTCTTGGATAAATTCCTAAGTAAGATTACTGAGTTAGGGCTTTAAGGCTCTTGATACATTTTATCAGATTGCCTTTCCAGAAGATACTTATCTGTCCCCAGCAGTGTATCAGAGCACCTGTCTCACTGAATTCCATCTCCTATATCTACTACTTTTGGCAGAGCAATTCATAAAACAGATACTATTGTGGTCCAGAAAGAAACAGTGCATTTGTAACATGCTACACAGGAAATAAAAACTATTCTGCAGGTTGATCAGGAAATATTTCTTCTATCATGCAGGATTTTTCTAACTATGGCCAGTGTATTGACTTGTTTCGTTTTTAAATCTTTGGCAAACTTTTGTTGAGGGGTCATTTTGTACCAGGCATTGTAACTCTAGGAATACAAAAACTGTGATGAGGTTCTTGCCCTCAGTGGTTATTATCTATAGATTAATTATTATCTTAATTTTCTGGGTGAGGAAAAGGTCTCATTATACCATTACAAGAATTAGCCAAGTGCATGAATAATAATTTCCCAATCTATATATTCTCTTTCTGGGTGATCCTATCCTTCCTGAGACTTCAGCTGTATTACTGACTTCCACATCCTTAACTAGGATGCCATGGGTACCTGAAACTTTGGCTGGAGTCAGTCAAATCCAGACTTGAGGCTCTTCTGTGCTATTTACTAGCTGTTAATTTAGGGCTTTATTTTTTATTTTTTTTTCTTTTTTGAGATGGAGTGTCACTCTGTCTCCCAGGTTGGAGTGCAGTGGTGTGATCTCAGCTCACTGCAGCTTCCGCCTCCCAGGTTCCAGCAATTCTCCTGCCTCAGCCTCCTGAGTAGCTGGGACTACAGGCGCAAGCCACCATGCCTGGCTAATTTTTGTATTTTTTTTTTAGTAGAGACAGCGTTTCACCATGTTGGCCAGGCTGGTCTCAAAATCCTGACCTCAAGTGATCCACCTGCCTTGACTTCCCAAAGTGTTGGAATTACAGACGTGAGCCACCGTGCCCAGCAAACCCATTTTTTCATTTTCAAAGTGGGATTGTTGTGATCTTTGATGACAACGTTCTTGCAGAGGGATGCCCGGCTCCCAAAAATAGATATAAAGCACTGACAAGTAAGTACCTAATTAGCGTTGGCTGTTGTGACAGCCCTAATTTCTTTTTTAGTCCTCCTTCCTAAACATACACACACACACACTACCACCATCACCACTACCACCAAAACTCTTGTTTCTTTCTATCATATATTACCTATTAATGGCAGAAATACTCTTCCAGTCTCCCAAAAAAGAAACCAATGTCATTTATTTTCCTCTCCTTTTCCATCCCACATCTAGTCAGTCACCAAGTCCTGGCAGTGGTGCCTTTTTAGTACATATCTCAAAATTCTTTATCCCGTTCACATTCCCAGTGCTACTGTACAGTTTATCCCCTCACTTCTCTTACATTCAGACTATTGAATGCTGTAGCCTAGGGAGTTTAAAAAAATACATATTTGTATTTTTTTTACAAATATATATTTGTGTTTGTAAATATTTATTTAAAATATGTATTTTAGAATATTTTAAATATTCTAAATATTTTAAAATATGTATTTAAAATACATATTTGTATTTTACCTCTGCCTCTTAGGTACCATGTTTACAGGGCCTAGGTCTGGGCTTTTTTTTTTTTTTTTTTGAAGCACCTATTTTGGCTGGGCATGGTGGCTCATGCCTGTAATCCCAGCTGAGACTGGAGGATAGCCCGAGTCCAGGAGTTTGAGACCAGCCTAGGCAACATAGGGAGACCATGTCTCTATAAAACATAGAGACAATTAGCTGGGCATGGTGGGGCATGGCCTGTGGTCTCAGCTACTCAGGAGGCTGAGTGGGGAGGATCGCTTGGACCCAGGGGATAAGGCAGCAGTGAGCTGTGATTATGCCACTGTACTCTGCCTGGGCAACAGAGCGAGACCCTGCCTCAAAACAACAACAAAACCACTTACTTTATGTCACTGCCCATTTCTGTTCATTGTTGATTTCTCACCTTATGCTTTAACTCTGAATGTTGGGGTATTTCAAGGTAATCTCATCCTATCCTATGGTTTTAAATATCATCCCTATACTCATAACCCCCAAATTAAGTGCTTGTATCTGTATTTTATCCAAATCTGCATTGCTATTCTTGACTTTTTCTCTGGAACTCCAAATTTAGTTAATAGACTGCCTACTTGATGTCTACATCTGGTTGTCTAGTTAGCATCAAGTTTAACACACCTGCAAAACTTAGTTTTCCTAACCAAAGCTGCTCTTTCCACATTTGGCCCTGTCTCAGTGATTGGAACTCATTGACCCATTTGATAAGCCAAACTCTGCAGCCTTTTTGTATAGAGTTTTTTGTTTGTTTTTGTGGTAAAATATACACAACATAAAATTTACCATTATAGAAGTGTACTGTTCATTGGCATTAAATACATTCATATTCTTGTACAGCCATCACCATCTTTCATCTCAAGAGCTCTCTATACTCATTAAACAGTAACGCCCCCCATTCACCCCTCCTCCCTGCACCTGCAACCACTGTTCTACTTTCTGTCTCGGAACCATATGGTATTTGTCTTTCTGTGACTGGAATATTTCACTTAGCGTAATGTCTTTAAAGTTCATTTGCGTTGTAGCATATGTCAGAATTTTCTTCCTTTTTAAGCGCAAATAATATTCTGCTCAGTGTATTTATTTTTTGAAGCAGGATCTTGTGCTGTTGCCCAGGCTGGAGTGCAGTGGCACAATCATGTCTCACTGCAGCCTCAACTTCCTGGGCTTAAGTGATCCAGGAGTGTGCCACCACACCCAGCTAATTTAGTTTTTGTAAAGATGGGGTCTTGCTGTGTTGCTCAGCCTGGTCTTCAACTCCTGGCCTCAAGCAGTCTTCCCACCTTGGCCTCCCAAAGTGCGGGGATTACAGGCATGAGCCACCACATCCGGCCACATTTTATGTATATAACACATTTTGCTTATCCATTTATTTGTGGTGAACACTTGGGCTGCTTCCATATTCTGGCTATTGTAAATAATGCTGCTGTGAACATGGATATATAAATATCTCTGAGACCCGCCTCTTCTTTCTTTTTGGTATATACCCAGTAGTAGAATTACTGGATCATATATTCTGTTTTTAATATTTTGAGGAACCCCTCTGTTTCCCATTGTACATTCCCATAATGCACAGGGGTTCCAGTGTCTCTACATCCTTGCCAACACTTATTTTCTGGGTTTTGTGTTTTGGAGAGTAGCCATCCTAATGCGTGGAAAGTGACATCTCATTATCGTTTTTATTTGCATTTCCCTAATGATTAGTGATATTGAATACCTTTTCATGTGCTTATTGGCCATATATTTATTTTCTTTGGAAAAATGGCTATTTAAGTTCTTTGCCTATTTTGCATAAGGTTGTTTATTTTGTTGTTGTTGATATGTGGGAATTTTTATATGTTCTGGATATCAATCCCATCAGAGATATATGGTTTGCAAATATTTTCTCCTAATCTGTGGATTGTCTTTTTACTCTGTTGATAGTGTCCCTTTTTACCCTATCAGATTTAGATTTTTTAAAATAGTGGTAAAGAACATATAACATTTACCATCTTAACTGTTTTTAAGTGTACGGTTCAGTAATGTTGAGTATATTCATGATAGTATTCATTGCACAAAAAAAAATTTAATCTTGGTTAAGTTAAACTTACCTTTTTTCCCTCATTGCTGATGCTTTTAGTGTTATATTCAAGAAATCATTGCCGAATCCAATGTCATGAAGCTTTTCCCTTATATTTTTTCTAAGAGTTTTGTAGTTTTAGCTCTTATGTTTAGGCCTTTGATCCATTTTGAGTTTATTTTTGTATGTATGTACAGAAACACTTTGCACGTAGATCTCTAGTTTTTAAAACACCATAGGTTGAAAAGACTGTCCTTTTCCCCACTGAATGGTCTTGGCACCCTGTTGAAAATCATTTGACCAAATAAGTGAGGATTTATTCTGTCACTAGTCTATATGTCTGTCTTTATGTCAGTACCACACTGTTTTGATTACTGTAGCTTTTTAGTACACTTTGAAGTTGGGAATTGTGGATCCTCCAGCTTTGTTCTTTTTCAAGATTGTTTAGGCTACTTGGGGTCCTTTGAAAGATTTCATATGAATTTTAAGATAGATTTTTATATTTTTGCAAATTTTGATAGTGATTGCATTTAATCTGTAGATTGCTTTGGATAGTATGGACATTTCAGCTGTACTAAATCTTCCAATCCATGAAAATTGGATATCTTTCTGTTGATTTGTATCTTCTTTAATTTCAGCAACATTTTGTAATTTTCTGTATACATGTCTTTCATCTCCTTGGTTAAGTTTCTTCCTGAGTATTTTATTCTTTTTGATGCTACTGCGTGAATTGTTTTCTTAATTTTTTTTCCGATTGCTCCTTGTTACTGTATAGAAACAACTGATTTTAGCATGTTGGTTTTGTATTCTGCAACTTTGCTAAATTCATTTATTCGTTCTAACAGGATTTTTTTGTGGAATCTTTAGGGTTTTCTACATAGAAGATCATGTCATCTGTAAACAGAGATAATTTTCTTGCAGATTTAGTTTTTGTTTTTTTTTTTTTTTCTTTTGAGGCAGAGTCTTGCTGTATCGCCCAGGCTGGAGTACAGTCACATGATCGTGGCTCACTGCTGCCTTGATGTCCTGGGCTCAAGCCAGATCTAGATTTAAAAAAATTTTTTTTTGAGGCGGAGTCTCGCTCTGTCACCCAGGTTGGAGTGCAGTGGTGGGATCTTGGCTCACTTCAAGCTCTGCCTCCTGGGTTCACACCATTCTCCTGCCTCAGCCTCCCACATAGCTGGGACTACAGGCGCCCACCACCACACCCGTCTAATTTTTTTGTATTTTTAGTAGAGACGGGGTTTCACCGTGTTAGCCAGGATGGTCTCAATCTCCTGACCTTGTGATCCACCCACCTCAGCCTCCCAAAGTGCTAAGATTACAGATGTGAGCCACTGCGCCTGGCCCAGATCTAGATTTTTAACTGTGATTCTATTTGTATGTTCTAAGCATTATTCTTTCTCTTTTAACCTTTTAGAGGTTCCAAGCATTATTCTTTCTCTTTTAACCTTTTAGAGGTAAATGGTACTTGTTATATTCCTAAAGTGGTTATATGGATATCTCACTTCTGTGGGTCTTTGGTTGAGTCCTTTTTGCTGAATATATTGAGTATAATTTTTTATTCCTTTGTTTCTAAAGCTGCTTTGAAATATGTATTTTAGTTCACCAAGCCAATTATTGAGGATCTGCTAGGTATGAGGCTCTTTACGACCTGCTTAGTCAATCTACTACCCAGCCCTCCATTGCCTTTCACTTAGTAGAGGAATTGTCTGATGAACAATGACAGTAATAATTATTATACATTATTATTTTGTAAAAGTATCTTTGGCTGGGCTCGGTGGCTCATGCCTGTAATCCCAGCACTTTGGGAGGCCAAGGTGATGGATCACTTGAAGTCAGGAGTTTGAGACCAGCCTGACCAACATGGCAAAACCCCGTCTCTACTAAAAATACAGAAATTAGCCAGGCGTGGTGGCGAGGGCCTGTAATCCTAGCTACTTGGGAGGCTGAGGCAGGAGAATTGCTTGAACGCAGGAGGCGGAGGTTGCAGTCAGCCGGGATTGCGCCACTGTACTCCAGCCTGGGCGACAGAGTGAAACTCCATCTCAAAAAAAAAAAAGTATCTGTGTGTATATGAACTTCTAACTCATGAGTCCTCTTTGATTAGAAGGGTATAATTTTCCTCTTGATGCCCACTATTTCTACCAAGATAGCATCTAGCATCATCGTTGTCCTTTCACCTCATTGTTAATCCTGTCATTATCTTTTATGCCTCATATTTGTTTAGTGCTTACAGTTTATAAAATACCTTCCTTTTTTGTTTCTTTTTATCATTATACAATCCTATGAGATAGCCAGAACAGGTATTATTGTTGGCCATGTTGGCCACCATTTTACACATGAGTAAAATGGAGCTTCAGAGAAATTGACATAACTCACCGGAAGTCACACAAATATAAGAGATAATGCCGTAAAAAGAACCCATGTCTTCGGATTACTAACAATATTCTTTTCTGTATATCACACTTCAGCCATTTAACTCTTCAATTATTCATTTATTGAACAAATATATATTATCTTCATAGGTATCCAGCATTGTGTTAGGTACTTGACATATCAGGATTCATCAGGTCAGTTTTTGGTGGGTTTTTGTTTTGTTCCCAGCTACCGTTAGCAGCCATGTGATGTTATCTATTGATTTGTTTCTGTTCACAACTGTAAACCAAGATTCCAGCCCTCCTGACTGTTTCCTTTTACCTTCTAAATCTTGGATTCCAGTAGGAGGTTGGTTTTCCTTACCAGTAAAATCATCTGCCTGAGATAGCTTTTTGGTGTGTAAGTGGCAGATTTGGACACTTGTTTCAGGGCTAGTCAGCTCTGAGAGCCAAATATGGAACTGAGTAGATTTGTGAAGGAACATGCCTTTAGCAGTCCATGCTCCTAAGTTGGACAGTGGAGAGGAGGAATGCCTGGCATGTAGAAGGGCATATATAATAGTAACTCGTGAAGTTCAGTTAATGCATTTCTAACAGTTAAAAAAGTAACTCATGAAATAAAGATCATATAGTACCTACACTCAAGCAGCTAATCACATAAGGAGAAAGATAAGCAGCCAAGGTATGTGTGGTGGTAAAGGATAGAAACACATTCCAAGGTGAGGTTATTTGATCTTATAGACATCCAAGGACAGGAAATGCAGTGTAGTCAGGCCACGTAGGACTAGAACTGGAAAGTTTCATTAGGTTCTCATCTCTGTTTCTTCACAAGTCTGTTTCATTGCCTCACTTTTTGTAGTCTGGTGGAAGACAATGCAAAGCCTCTAAGACAGAAAATGGTAGACCTGTTGAGGAACCACCAGAAATAGCCCAGGATAAGGAAAGGATGTCACCTTTTACAAATAATGCCTGGTACTTAATAGGAATACATGCACTAACTACCTGTGAGTAGATAGACTTCATAATCTGTGCTCTCTGTCATTCCTTGGGTGTCTTCACTCAGTGAGACCTGCCCTCAGATTGCAGAGTAATAGGTATTGACTCCTGCTGCTGGCAGTGAGCGATAGTGAAGGGAGCAGGGGCAGGAGTAAGAATAGCAGATCTTCCTAACCTTGAGCCTTCCCAAACCTGTTTTCATTAAAACATACGTGTATTGAATGCCTTTTCCCACAAGTCCAGGATGCATTGGTTTAGTTGTGTGCATCTGGCATCATGAACAATTTTTGTCCCAGTGACTGAATGTTGTAAGTAATTTTTCTTGGGCATAATTCGAATAAAAGGAAACTGTGTGTTGCAATTGGAAATGGGCTATGAAATGGTTGGTAAAATAGAAATGGAGGTTTTATAGTAAATCCCTGGATAATCTTCTGATGAACTTGTGGTCTGTGCTTTACTGGCCTCTTTCATTAATCATATGCCATCGTAGGTCTTTCTGAATCAGTGTTATGTTATGAGGAAGTATATGCCTTGGGGACCAAGCTGCCCACTGATTATAGTAAACTTTAGATATATTTGATTCAGAATATAATTTTCTTTTGATTTTACTATATGGTTTTCTGCTTTATCATATATAGAAGAACAAGAAATAGGAATGTCATTCTTTGGCTGCAGTGTTAGCTCTGTCCTGCTGTCCAGAGAACTTCTTCTGGTGCCTATACAGAGAAAGGTTGCCAGTCCTGAGCCCACTCAGGGACACGTTCTCTGCCTATTCAGATAGAGCAGAGAGGGTTGCCCAGTGTTGCCTACTCAGAAGCCTTCAGTGGTTCCCTTTCTTCTATGGCATAAAGTCTAAGTTCCTTTAAGACTCTTCACAGTCTGCCCAGCTTCCTAGCATTGTTTCCCACCAGTTTCTTCCCACACACTATACTCCAGCTTCATTCATTAATAGAGCTTCTACTGTGTGCTAAGCTCTGTTCTGGCCACTGCAGGTAATGTACTGAGCAAAACAGGTAAAATCCCTATCTTCATGGCACTTAGATTCTAATGGATGGAGTCGACTGATACAGATAATAAACTAGTAAACAAATGCAAAATAGTAAAAATAATGTATCAAGTAGTGATAAGTGCTATAGAGAAAAATTAATTTGATTATGGGAGATAGGGAGTCCTAGAATGAGGATGTGGGGAGCAGGTGACTTTCATTTTCAATAGGATGGTAAGGCCAGGCCTTTCTTTCTTTCTTTTTTTCTTTTTTCCTTTGAGATGGAGTTTTGCTCTCGTTGCCCAGGCTGGAGTGCAATTAATGGTGCGATCTCGGCTCACCACAACCTCTGCCTCCTGGGTTCAAGTGATTCTCCTGCCTCAGCCTCCCGAGTAGCTGGGATTACAGGCATACGCCACTGTGCCCAGCTAATTTTGTATTTTTAGTAGAGACAGGGTTTCTCCATGTTGTTAAGGCTGGTCTTGAACTCCCGACCTCAGGTGATCCACCTGCCTCGGCTTCCCAAAGTGCTGAGATTACAGACGTGAGCCACTGTGCCCGGCCTAGGCCAGATCTTTCTCATGAAGTGTCGTTTGAGTAGATATCAGAAGGAAGTGAGGACACAGGCTATTCAGATAAGTGGAGAGAGAGCATTTCAGCAAATGTAACAGCTGATGTTGGGAAAGAGTGTGGCATGATTAAGGAACATTAAGGACGCCAGTGTGGCTACAGTGTAATGAATGAAAAGAGAGTGGTAGGAGAGGAAGTTAGATCAGAAGGAACCCAGGTCATTGGGGTCTTATAGGTGATTGGGAGGATTTCATCTTTCACTTGAGTGAGATGGATATTATTAGAGGTTTTGAGCAGAGGAATGACATGATCTGACTTCTTTTTAAGAGAATTATTCTGGCTGCTATGTGGAAACTTAGATGGTCAGAAAGCAAGAGTAGAAGCAGTGAGTTGATAGATAATCCAGGTGAGAGATGATGGTGACTTAGACTAGAATGACAGTGGTAAAAATGATGAGAAAGGAGTTGAAGTGTGTATATATTTTGAAGATATAAGAGCAAGTGAGGATGGCATCAAAATTTTTGGACTGAGTAACTGGAAGATTTGAGTTAAGAGAAGAAATGCAGGAGAAGTAAGTGTCGGAGTAGGGAGCAGTCAGGAGTTTAGTTTGAGTTGCTATCTACACAGATGGAAAGAAAGCTGGGAGAGTCTAGGTTTGGGAGGGGGCGGGGCATAGAAATTGAGATGCCTATCAGATATTCAAGTAGACCGTAGAGTAGACAATGGATATATAGTTTGAAGTTCAAGGGAGAGGCCCAGGTAAGATATATAAATTTGGGAGTCATCTACATATAGATGGTATTTATGGTCATGAGATCACCTGCAGAGTAAATATAGGGAAGAGAAGGGATTAAAGGACCGAGGCCGAGAGTGCTCAACACTTAGAGGTTATTGAGATGAGGATGAACTAGCAAAGAACTAGCAAAGACTGGAAAGGAATAGCCAAGGAAGTTTGTAGAAAAGTAAGAGAATGTGGTAGAAATAACATGAGGAATGTGTTCTAGGTAAGATGGTCTATATCTATCTTGACTGACCAAGTAAATAAGACCCAATAATTGACCACTAGATTTAGCCACGTGGAGGTTATCGGTCATTTTGTTTGTTTTTGTAGAGACAGGGTCTCACTATGTTTTCCAGACTGGTCTCGAACTCCTGAGCTCAAGAGATCTATGTGCCTTTAGAAAATTAAGTACTAGCTGGGTGTGGTGGCTCATGCCTGTAATCCCAGCACTTTAGGAGGCTGAGGCAGGTGGATCACTTGAGGTCAGGAGTTTGAGACCAGCCTGGCTAATGTGGTGAAACCCCAACTGTATTAAAAAAAAAAAAAAAAAAAAAAAAAACTTAGCCGGGCGTGGTGGCATGCGCCTATAGTCTGAGCTACTTGGGACGACAAAATGATTCAAGGAGAATTGCCTGAACCCAGGAGCCAGATGCTGCAGTGAGCCGAGATCACACTACTGCACTCCAGCCTGAGTGACAAAGCAAGACTCCATCCTAAAAATAAGTAAATAAATAAAATAGAAAATTAAGTACTCAATAAATGTTCGCTGCTATATTCTTTTTTTAGTTTTGCTTTTATTTTGTTTTCTCTCACACTGAGCTGCTGCTATCCTGTTTTAGAACTATAGTGAAAATGGGTAGATTAGCTGCCCTAGCAAGGGATATGTGCTTTTCCTAGAGAGCAGTCTTTGAGATGTTTGAGTAGTGGCTTCTTTCCAGTGGCCCTCTTGACCTGCACCATGGGCTCATACCCCTATGCCATTTAAAAATTTTTTTATTTTTAATTTTCTGTTTCCATCTGATACTTGAATCCATGTCATTTTTTTACCCATTGTCTTGTTTCCCTTCTCACTTGAATGAAGTTGAGAGAGCAGAAGCTTGGTTCATCTTCTGGCTCTGTTTTCCACCACCCCAACTCCCAACTTTGCTTTTGAACTATAACTTTTTTTTTTTTTTTTTTTGAGACGGAGTTTCGATCTTGTTGCCCAGGCTGGAGTGCAATGGCACAATCTCAGCTCACCCCAACCTCTGCCTCCTGGGTTCAAGCGATTCTCTTGCCTCAGCCTCCCGAGTAGCTGGGATTACAGGCATGCGCCACCACGCCTGGCTAATTTTGTTTTTGTGTGTGTATGTGTTTTGTTTTTTGTTTTGAGACAGAGTTTTGCTCTTCTTGCCCGGGCTGGAGTGCAGTGGCGTGATCTCGGCTCACTGCAGCCTCTGCCTCCGAGGCTTAAGCGATTCTCCTGCCTCAGCCTCCCAAGTAGCTGGGATTACAGGCATGCGCCACCACGCCCAGCTGATTTTGTATTTTTAGTAGAGACAGGGTTTCTCTATGTTGGTCAGGCTGGTCTCAACCTCCTGACCTCAGGTGATCCACCCACCTTGGCCTCCCAAAGTGGTGGGATTACAGGCATGAGCCACGGCAACCGGCTGAATTATAACTTCGGATGTGATTGTTCTTTCGTTCTGTAGCTCAAGGCTAGACACACAGGGAGAAAGACACCATTTGCTGGAGGATTGGATTGTCTTTGTTCAGGCTACAAAAGAGCTTTTGCATCAAAGTTGAGGTCTAGGAGAAGGCCATCTCCTTGAGCCCTTCGTGCTAGCTAGAGTCCATGTTCCAGCATGCCAGGACTCTGTAGTGATTTGTTTTTATCTTCCCTCCTCCTGAGCCTTCATCGTTGAGAAAGAACAAAGTGGAAATAGTGCCAAACTCTTGTGTTAGAAAGTATAGTGGTTTTGCCGCTTTGGCCTTGGTCGACTCACTTTACATTTCTGAGTTGCAGTTTTTCCATCTGTAAAATGGGAATAATAACTAATGAATTTTGACTCTACAGGCTATTATTATAAGATAAGGATGCAAAAAGCTTGATAAACTAAAGCACTGTTTAGGTGTAAGGCAGTATTATTACTCTCCTCACTTCTTTATCCAGACTGGACCAGGCTTGCAGGGAACTGGTGCCAGACTCTGTATTTTCATTTTCACTTTCCCAGTATCTTCCGCTATGTAAGGGGCAGAACCCAGTGAGGCTCCTGACCCCATAATATCCTGTGATGGACTTCCATGGTCTTGCCATCCAGGAAGGTTCAGCAACATAGCTAAACTTGATTTGCCAACTCTCAGCTCCCCCCAGCCATGGTTGGTTATAGCTTGGTAATGTGGGTCTGAGAAGCTTTGTTCCCTTCTCTCTACTCCATTGGAGATGCCAAGGAAGAATTGTTATTTCATCTCCTCTTAAAACGTTGACTTATCTCCTGTAGGTGCTTGGCCAGGCTGTCAGAACATCCTGGGAATTAATGAAAGAAAAATACATATAGCTCCCACTAAGTGACTATAATGTGTCAGGCACTATAGTTAGTGCTTATCTTGTTTAAACCTGATAGCATCCTTTGAAATAGGTACTTACTATTTCCAGTTTACTGAAAAGAAAACTGAGGTTCAAAAAAGTTAAATCTCTTGTTCTAAGTCACATAGTGAGTTAAGTTGCAGAGCTAGAATTTGAACTTAATTCTATCTTATTCCAAAATTTGTTGTTCTAATGACCATACCATGAGGCCTCGTGTTGCTATACAGAAAGAGGGGCCATGTACTACATAAGAAAACTCAGGAGATTTCCATTCATATGATCTACTTGAAGATCCCAACTGTACCTATGCCATCTGGGACAAGTGGCTTTCAACTTTTCCAAGCCTTAGATACTATCTCATTAACTTGTCACCATAGGTGTTTTTTTTTTTTTTTTTTTTTTTTTTTTTTTTTTTTTTTTTTTTTTGCTTGTTTGTTTGTTTGTTTGTTTTGGCAAGGGGTTATTTATTTATTTGAGGCAGGGTCTTGCTTAGTTGCCCAAGCTGGAGTGCAGTGGTGGGATTATGGCTCACTGCAACTTCCAACTCTCGGGCTCAAGCAGTCCTCCCACCTCAGCTTCCTGAGTAGCTGGGACTACAGGCTTGCGGGACCACACCCGGCCAATTTTTGTATTTTTAGTAGAGACAGGGTTTCACCATGTTGGCCAGGATCATCTCAATCTCCTAACTTCATGATCCACCTGCCTTGGCCTCCCAAAGTGCTGGGATTACAGGCATGAGCCACCGCGCCTGGCCAGTAGATGTTATTCTTATCTCCAGTTTACATTTGAAGGGAACAGGCCTCAGTGAGTTGAGATGACTTGCCCACGGATGCAGAATAGTAAATGGCAGAGCCAGAACTCAGGTCCAGGTCTGTCTGACATCTGCTTCAGAGTTCCACCATTTTTCACAGCCAGCTCCTAAGACCTGGTGTATCATTCAGCTAGATTTATAGCTCTGAGTGTGCTGGTTGGAAGCTGGCATCCTTTTCTGCTCTCTCTCTCCTCCCATACTTTCTCCCTCTTCTTAGAAACCTTACAGAGGCAATATAGGTATTTGAAATTCAAAGAAGAGATTTATGCCGTGCTTAAAATCTGCTCATGCTGCCCCATTAGACACCTGGGAATCTGCCTCTCGTCCTTTGTATGGGTTTGTACTGTTACTTTGGTAGCATGGTGTGGTGGGTATAGTTTTGGGAAAGTTCTTTCTCAGCTCTTTTCTTTATGAATATAATCTTGTGAAGTGGCTGTAAAGTTAGAGATGATGAATATTCAAGGGTAGAAAGTACAGGCTTATTATTTGATGGCAGTTATTTCCCCTGGCACCAGGATCTAATAGAAACCAGAATAGGAGTCAGGAGTTCTAAATCTTTTACTCCTGTTCTTTGACCTTGGATATGTGAGTCACTGTTTCTAGATAGACTGGCTAGTCTTTAGGGACCCCTTTCAGCTTTAATATCCTGCACTTTAAAAAATAAAAGTAATAAGATGCTTGTTTTAAAAAAAAATCAAATTGGACAGAAGTATTTGAAGGAAAAAGTGAAAGACCCATATCCTTTCCCCCATTCAATTCATTCCCAACGTGTAACATTTATTACCAGTTTGATGTATCCTTTTCAGTGTTCTCTGTGTACACTAAATATACACAAGTATGTATAACATACACACTTTATATCATGTGCATGTATATATGAATACACATGTATGTGTTATACACACTGGAACCTACAATACATATTATGTCTTGGTTCTTTTACTTAACATGTTTTAGCTGTTTTTTTCTTGTTAGTACTTAAAGATTTACTTTATTGTTTTCAATGTCTTATACTTTATTAAGTGTTGGCTGGGCATGGTATCTCACACCTGTAATCCCAGCACTTTGGGAGGCCAAGGTGGGCAGATTGCTTGAGTTTAGGAGTTTGAGGCCAGCCTGGGCAACATGGAGAAACCCCATCTCCATAAAAATTAGCAGGGTGTGGTGATGCATACCTGTGGTCCCTCCCAGCTACTTGGGAGGCTGAGGTGGGAGGATTGCTTGAGCCCAAGAGATTGAGGTTGCAGTGAGCTGTGATCGTGCCACTGCACTGCACTCCAGCCTGGGCAACAGAGCGAGACTGTCTAAAAGAAAATCAAGTGGTCCCCTATTGATTATGTGCTATAATTTTTCCTTTTTTAGAGATGAGATCTCGCTATGTTAGCCAGGTTGATCTTGAACTCCTGGCCTCAAGCATTCCTCCCACCTCGGCCTCCCAAAGTGCTAGGATTGCAGGTGTGAGCCATTGCACCTGACCAATTATGTGCTATGGTTGTTTAAAGCAAATATACACTACAATGTTGATTTTTAAAATTTTCTTTTCAGGAGAAGAAGAAAAAGAAACATAGAGATAAGAAGTCATCTGACTCTGACAGCTCAGACTCTGAGAGTGATACAGGCAAGAGGGCAAGGCACACATCAAAAGACAGCAAGGCAGCAAAGAAGAAGAAAAAGAAGAAGAAGCACAAGAAGAAGCACAAGGAGTGAGAGCAGAAAGAGTGTAGGGGGTGGTTGAGAGTAAGGAACCAGGAGCCTTATTCCTTGAGACTCCTGGAAAGACTCAATAGTGAGAATGTAGCCTCCCACCCCATTAACTTTGCTTCCATGGGAGATGGCTTCCCCTCATGCAACAGGCAGGTTTGGGAGTTAGAGGTCAAAAGCAGCTGCCTGAATGAGTTGTTGTTTCCTTGTCACTCCTGGTCCTTTTGCAAGTGAACCCTGCAGCTCACCCATTCATTTGCCCAACTTCTTCATTCAGCAGGAGGTCCTATTACCCTTTCCAGCTGCCACTGCCAGAGCTGGATTCCTGTAAAGGAGTCCAGGCTAGAGCCACAGAGACTGTTGTGGAGGTGAGTTCGACTGTAGTTAGAGAAGAGTGATTGGACCCTTCCTATTGGTCTGTCCTAGACCGATTGGTGGGTGATCTCTCCTGCATCCAACATGGGAGCAGAGAGAGACTGGCAGCAGGAGGGGGAACATGGTGAGAAGTGGTGCTCACTTCTCCCATTCCTCCTAACATAGTTCTATGCTAGAAGTGGCATCCAGCGGCCACAGCTAGAAAACAGTCTGCAGTGTGACTTAACTTGTGTATTGCATTCCAGCAGATGACTGAACCAGACAGCGAAGCCAAGATCATTGTTCTACTTTGTATTTACTACTGTGTGAATCAGTTGATTCTACTTCAGGTCCTTGCTTAAATTCCTGGCACTAAATGGAAATGTGTTTGGTTTTAAACTTACCAAAAGTTATTTTTCCTATAATCCTTCTTCCCGGGTAACTTACAGACTTAAAGTCACTGAGCCTGCATTAGCTGACAAAAACATTTAATATGTTACCTTAGACCTTGGAGAGATGCCCAGCAGAGGTACAGAGCCAAAGGCACTAGCAGATCACAGCCTTCTTGGGAGATCAGTTATAAGCCCTCCCTTTTATAATGATCAGATGCCCTCTTCCCTCAGAGTTGATTAGAGAAGCAGTAAGAATTTATAGTCATGAGTACTAGCCTGGCGCACAGGTCAGCATTCCTCTTGGCCAGTGGTCATTTTTTCCCACCACCATGGTACAAGCCTGGGTTCTGTGCCCTGAAACTGAATTCTGGAAAGGGAGAGACTATAGCGTTTCACAGAGAACAGCCAGACCCAAGAGCTTTCAGTGTAGGATGGGCCTGAAGAGACAGTTCAGTAGCCAAACCTGGGGAAGCCCCATCACTGACTGAACTAGGTCATTTGACCATGTTGAGGGGGGCAGTGTAAAGGCAAAGTGTAGGTACAGCTGTTTTATTATTGAATGTGTAAGGTGATCAGCTGATTAACAGGCTCCGAGACTGTCCATTTCAGTCTCCCATCCAGTGCTTCTTCCTGAGTAACCTTCAGGCAGTTATTTCTGCCCACTGTCTGACACACAGGATAAACCAAGACTCTCAGAGTTATGTTACCAAAGGCAAAAAGGCAACTGGGTGGTCTTGGCTCTGCTTTATTGACCTCAGAGCACCCTGTGAGTGCAGTTAAAAAAAAAAAAACAAAAAACACACATACACAGTGGGAACTGGAACTGGATCCCGGCCAGTGGCACCTGACCTCAGAAGAATTCGTGGATTTGTACAAAATGCAGAGGAAGAAATGAGGCAATGTGGTGCTGAGTCGAGGGGTAGCCAATTGGCAGAGTAGTAGTCAGCAACAGTGCAGTCAGGTCATGCCTCTTTCTCATAAGTGCGAGTGCAAACTGCAGTGCCGTGGGTGAGTGTCTGGAAGAAAAGACAGAGTGAGATAGGGGGTGGAGCCAGGAAGGCCATTGCGAGCATTCTACCCTCCCTTCCTCCTGATAATTGTCACTTGAGTACCTACTATGTGCCAGCTGTACGTGTGTGTGTGTGTGTATAAATTTTTTTTCTGATAATGTACAGCAAATCCTTAAGACAGGCATTGTAATTCTTATTTTAGAGATTTGGAAAAAACGAGCCTTTAGAGAGGAAGTAATCTGGTCAAGATCCTGAGTGTTTCTCCTTCCCTTATACCATTTGGCTTCCTTCATCCTTAGTGTCTAAGATGGTGCCTGGCTTATAGTTGACAAATAGGAAAAATATCCAGAGACTCAGGAAAGGACCGTATTTGGCTACTAACTCCAATCCTTCCCTAACTTAGAGTAGTGCCAGGGCCAGAGCCCTGTACCTCCCACTGTCCAGTCTGGTATCATAGAGCCAGACCCATGGCCTCACCATAGTTGGCCATGAGAGTTGCCCACTGAGAATTTGGTCCAGCATATCACATCCCCACCAAAACTAGGCACCTCATTCCAAACTTCAAGGGGACCCCTGTCCCACGTGAGTGCAGGAATGCAGTTAAGAGGTTATGCTGACCCAAGAAGCTGTGCAGTGAAGATGCCTAGGTGAAAAACCTGAGGCCCTGCACTTAGGCAGAATCTACAGTTGGCTGCTCTCCCTGGGTCTGGGGGGAATTCAGTCAAGGCTTGAACAGATCTGCCAGCCTGGCTGTGGTACCCAGGCAGTAGTGAAGTAGTTGCAGTAGGCCAGACATAGAAAGCATGAAAATGGGGTAGGACTAGAATGGGGAAGAAAGGACTGTACTGCCATTCAGTTTCCCCACCAGTCACGAGCCTGTCCCTGCAAGTGACAATGCAGTCCTAGGGAGGAGAGGAAAGGGAATGCTGAGATAGGCAATGGGAGCCCCTCCTAGAGGGCCTGGGATCAGATTTGGCCCTGTTTTCTACTTCCTGAGGCGAGGCAAGGTAGAAACACAGGAAGAGCAAACAAAGGACATGGAGCACGTGCTGTGTTCCTCAATCAGTGATGCTTTGTGCTGTGCATACACTGTCTCTTACAGGCTTCCAGCAGCCCTACAAGGTTGGTATTATACCCATTTTACAGTTGCACTTGGAGAAGGTGATTTGCCCACAGTCATGTAGCCTATAAGGTAAGATTTGGCCGGGCGCGGTGGCTCAAGCCTGTAATCCCAGCACCACTTTGGAGGCTGAGGATGGGCCGGATCACGAGGTCAGGAGACGAGACCATGCCTGGCTAACTGCAGTGAAACCCGTCTCTACTAAAAAAATACAAAAAACTAAGCCCGGCGAGTGGTGGCGGGCCGGCCTGTAGTCCCATTAAAAACCCCCCTCAGAGGCTGAGGAGAATGGCATAAACCCAGGAGGTGGAGCTTGCAGTGAGCTGAGAACCGGCCACTGCACTCCAGCCCAGGCGACAGAGCGAGACTCCGTCTCAAAAAAAAAAAAAAAAAAAAAGGTAAGATTTGAGTCCCAGCCTGTGTGAGTCCAAAACCACTACACAAAAAATTCCCACCTGATACCACCCTGACCCTGCAACCACTCTCTTGTCCCAGCTTCTATGGCTCTCAGGGGAAGACTTGGCTTTTTAGAACAGGCTTGGCTGAAAGAGCAGTAGTAATAACCAATCAGATATGGCTCCAAAGTTGCCCATCTTACCAGGATGAGTTTTCCATCAATTAGCTCCCGCACAAGTGTCGTCTCCTGCCCGTCCCATTTCTGCAGGTGAACAAGTTTCCCTCCATCCAGTGTCACAATGGACTGTGGAAAGAGAGTATAGGCCTGAGCTGTGATCTTAGGACTGAGGGGCAGGGTGGGGTCTGGACACTGGGGCCCCAGAGGACACAGCCTTTGACCCAAACTAGTGATGGTGTGAGGACAAGAGCTCAGGCAATCCACCTCCCAGCTAACCCTGCAGGACATCTAGTTTACCTCCAGCCTCTGCTCCACTACTGCCTTGCTGGGGAAGAGGCCTTCAGATATTAGGCAAGGAGGGAGAGGCAGGCAGTATGGTGGAGCCAGAGCCTGGCTCTGAGAAGCACCACAAGCCTTCAAGATAGACACTTATCTGTACTCTAGGTGATGCCCGCAGCCTGGTCCCCTCAGATACAGGTGGGATTTACTAGTCTGTCCCTGCGATAATGTCTAAAAGACCCTTAGCAATAGGAAGTATTGGATAATTAGACTTCCTGGCCTGTATTCCTACACCTTTTCTTGGTCCATATCATGTGACCTCTTTAGCCGACAAGAGGGCAGCAACCACAAAGTCCTGTGACTGGATGCCCTTGAAGTGTTCCTCAGCTCTGAGTGCTGCCAACATACATACATCAGCTGGTTCTCATTTGGCAGCTCTTCAGGTCTCTCTTTCCTAGAAGTTTGGGGGCCACAAGGCCAGGCTAAGGGATCCTGATGAGCAAGGTGGTTCAGTAGGAGAATCTGAGAAGGTTCTGTGTATTGTTTGGGTGATAAGGAGTATGGGGCCTGTCTCTTAGTGTGCTCTTTTTTATCCTTACCTTACTCCTTGTTCTCATTCCCCTAGGTTTTTTTTTTTTTTTTTTTTTTTGCCTACTCAGTAGATATTTTTGCCCTAGGCATTCCAGAGGGCTGTTGTGTTTAATTGGGGTTCTTGCCCCTTGAGAAAGTAGGCAAGTCCAAGGAGGTAGGGGCATGTGGTGGGGCAGCCACCTTTATTCCAAGTAGACTGCCATCTTTGGGCACCATCCCCAGCTCTGCTGCCAGCCACCTATGTGATCCTCTGCTTTCTGGGGACAGCTATGAGGAAGAGGAAACAGCTGATGGGGCTGAATGATAGTGTCATGATAGAACGCTGCTATAGGGACACCCTATAGAGGTCAAAGCCCCTAAGTTCTCTCACTCCCATGCCTGGCCTGGAAGGCTGAGGCAAGCTGCCAAGACAGTCACTGCAGGGTGACAGAACCCTGGGAGAAGGGGCTAAGGTTTGGTGGAAAGACACTGCAAACACATTCATGACAAGGTGAATGCCCTATCACGGAACATAGCTCTTCCTGCCTGTCCGCTGGCAACATCGGAAATAGTTTGTCAGGGTCATTGGCCATGTCTGAGAGTTAGAAGTTGAAGTGGCATCTGAGTAGGTGGCTTCTTGTTCCTGGTTGCCTTTTTTGCTGCTGGAGGCCACAATGACCTCACTCAATGGAGGGCCCTGACTTCTGGGCATCATTCCTAAAGCACTTCAGGTCACAGCCATGGCCACATAACTCCGCCATCTATGGAAGGGGAAAGAAACCTAGAGCTACTGCATACCTTGCACAGGGTCACCCAGCTGGAGCTGGAGTAGATACTGAGGTCAGAAGAATGTCCTGGCTCTGTGCTGCCCATTCTGAGGCAGACAATAGATGAATCCCAAGAAGGGAGGGAAGAAAACAAGAGGACAGAACTGACAGGTATTTAGCATCAGTGGCATTCCAGCACTACACAGGCTTTATGAACCTTGTTTCATTTAAATTCCCCATGATAGTCTGCCCCTCAGGGTGCAATACCAGGGAGCCAAGACTACCAGCCTATTCTCTTTTAGAGTCTCCATTCCCAACCCCTGTTTCCCTGACTTACCTTGACCTTCCTGTCATCTGCTGTTGTCTCATCAAACTCCACCCCCAGCTTGAAGTTGATCTCTGTGTTCTTGAAGGTGCTGTGTGTTTTTAGGGTGAGAATGTCCCCGTTCTTTTCAATGATTGTGGTAGGCTTGGTCATGTTGCCCACCTGCCTGGTAGCAAAACCCACTCCTGAGGGTAGGGGGAAGATTATGAGTATATGAGCTCGGGTAGAGAAGCAGTGTACAAGAAACTCAATGCATAATTCTCAGGCCTGGGTATGGGGAAGTGGAGGACTGTATCTTTCAAAGCCTTTACATGGGAATTTTAAAATTCAGTCTTGCCCTTCGTTCTGTTTGGTGAACACAGATTACTAATCCCGTTAGACAGATGAGATACTTAAGGAACACCGGTGCCATAGCAAGTCAGTGGCAGAGCTGGGATTAGAATAAGTTACTATTGGGCCGAGCGTGGTGGCTCACGCCTGTAATCACAACACTTTGGGAAGCCAAGGCAGGTGAATCACATGAGGCCAGGAGTTCAAGACCAGTCTGGCCAATATGGTGAAACCCTGTCTCTACTGAAAATGCAAAAAATTAGCCAGATGTGGTGGTATGTGCCTGTAATCCCAGCTACTCAGGAGGTTGAGGCTGAGAATTGCTTGAACCTAGGAGGTGGAGGTTGCAGTGAGATTGTGCCACTGCACTCCAGCCTGGCCAATAGAGTGAGACTCCATCTCAAAAAAAAAAAAAAAAAAAAAAAGTTAACTACTATGAACTTTTTGTGTAGTAAGAACTGTACATGTTATCTCATTTAGTTCTTCCTGTTCCTCTGAAGACCGTTTCCACATTACAGATGCAAAAAGAGAGGTAAAGCCCAGGGTCACAAATCTGATACTGAAGCCCAGAATTGTCTGACTCCAGAGCTTGCTTAAGTGCTCAGCTATACTACCTCCCAAGGCTGGAGCATAAGGCTGAGGAAAGAAGAGAAATGTAGACTTTCCCTTCCAAAGCCTTAGGCATAAGAGTTTTCCAACTTTGGAAGTTTTTACCCTGAAACTAAGAAGCGTTAATACTCTTGTCCCTTATATATATGGCAACCCATCATTTTCAAAGCCTGTTATCTATGATCTAGGAGTTAGGTACAAAGGAAGTATCTGTCCTATTGTACAGATTGAGGAGGAGCCTAAAGTGGTAGCAACAATGAGTTGGACTCAAACCCGTCTCCTGACCCCCCGTCTAAGGCTCTACGGAGACTTCCTGACCCAAGCATGGCTTCCTTGGGTACTGGGCAAAGTCCTAAGTGTCCTGCAAACAAGTAAAGAACAAAGAACTAATCATGACTGCCCCCTCTCCCCACAGCAGCTTACGCTGAGCTGTCCTCCAAGGCAAAGGTGAGGCAGGAGGCAGCCCAGTGTAGTGAAGTGGTGTGTGTAAAGTCTCCAAATGTACCTGGCTACATAGTGCTTGCTGGAAGCTAGGTACTCTGCACATGCCTTACATGGGTTTTACTTAATGCTTGTAACAGCCCAGAAGCGTAGATTATCCCCAATTTACAATGAAGAGAGTTGTGTCTTGTCTAAATTCAAACAGAATAAACTGACATAGATTTGAATCTAGGCTCCAAAACTGTTGACTGTTTTCACTGGGCGACTCTGCCCAGCACATACTCAGTCCAGGCCACCAGTTGTGCCTGTGGTCACTGGTACTAGACAGGACCTCTTTGCCCCTTGAGAGCCCTAGGTCTGTAGCAGAAGGGGCAGGGGCTGCCTCTGCCATTATGCTATCAGCCCACCTTTGCTTGGCCAGTGAGCAACTTGGCCTTGCCCCTTGGTATCAGGATGAGTCAGGCCAATCACACTCCCCTGCACAGAGCAGGACCTTGTCACAGCACTGGGAGCTCTGTTCACTTAGGACCTACCCAGAGGTATGGAGTGTTTGAAAAGGAAACCACCGCGGTATGAGTGAGGGTCTGAACCAAGAGAAACTAAGAATATTGAGCTGACAGAATTTAGGAGACTCGGGGAGATCTGGGTTCTACTTAGAAATGAAGCCAGCACTATTTACTGAGAGCTGAGGAGGGTATTTTCCCAGGCTTTCCATTCCTACGATAAGAATGCAGGCTGCCTTAACATAAGCTGCTGAAAGGTAACAGGACTTCAGGGAGACCAGCCCGCCAACCCAACAAGAATGGTAAAGTTGTTGCAGCTCAGTTCAAGGACTCAGCTCTGGCCCAGCTTTGGAAGGAGGAACTAAATCTGGGCATTCCAACTTCCCAGTAGCTGCTGGGCTGTGTTCGTGGGGGTTGGGGGGTGGTCCTCTAAGAATGACTGCCTACCTGGAATTATTGGGCATAGCGCCCAGGATAGGGTAGGGGCTGTTGAGAGCTTTGACCTCTCCATCTAAGCCCAACGCAGTAGAAGAAGGGCTGAGGTCAATAATTAGCTAAGCAGTTCCTACTTTTCCCACTCCGGGGCCTGTAGGGTAGTGGGAAGAGCTCTGAGTTACAGATCTAGAAACCTTAGGTTTTCATATTGGCTCTGCTGTGGAATTGTTATAATACATTTCTGCTCTCCTGGTTTCAGTTTCCCTGCTGAACTAGATGGTATGGGAATCTCCAAGTTCCTTACCTGTAAGATTCTTTGAATCATTCTTCTTCTTCATCCCAACACCACAGCAGTTCTCCACATCCTCCTAAACCAGTGACCCTCCCTCCCAGGTCTTGACCTTGCTCTGGGACCCTCTACTGCACATCAGAAGTCCAATGGCTTTCTCTGCCTACCCCTTGCACAGGTGGGTGAGGCTTGGGTTGCAGGAAAGGCCCAGCTGATGATGGGCCTCTTGCCCCACCCTACCCCAAGGCTCACAGACAGTGATTAAGGCCTGGTTACATAGACTGCAGGACAAGGTCAGACTGGCTGGTAAGAAAGAGGGCATTCTCCTGCAAGAATTCTCTTCCCTAATCCAACATGGAGAGATGGGGATTGCTGCTTACTGCAGGTTCCTGTCTTACGTCCTTCTCATATCTGATTCACTGATCCACGGTTTTTTCCCCACTAATCTTTTTCCTCCTAGGTATTTCCTACTTGTTTAAGGTCATAGTACACTCCCTAGCTGCCCCATTACCTTTCTGGGTTCAGTCTCCTCCAATTTCTAAACTACCTATGCACCTGTTCTTTTTCTCCCCTGGCTAGACTCCCATTCCTGTGATCAGTGTTCTTTTTCCAAACCCTCCTCCTTCCTCCAAATCATATATCCCTCTTCCTGGAAAGAGCCTCCCACACAGCTGCCTCCTTCCTCCACCTCCCTACTGTGGTCTCTAACCAAATTTGGACCACCAAAGCCCCCTCCCTACAGGCCCTATCTGCTCTAGCCCAGGCTGCCATCTCCGCGCTCCCCTATTGCCCAGTCTTAACCAGGAGGGATGCAGCAGGAGTGCTGCGTGGGTCTAGGCACGCTACCAGCCCAAGCCAGCATCCTGAGCCCCGCGGCTTGCTCACCGATTGACTTCATGTAGTCATCGAAATTCTTGCTGTCCACTAGCTTCCAGGTGCCCAGGAAAGCGTCCACCATAGTGATGCTGGGCTAGGCTGAGAAAAGCTACAAGAGAGCAGGCGTGCAAGGGTTCCGACGGCGGCTCCCTGGCCGGGCTGCCGCTTTAAATAGCCCTCGCATCACATGAGGAGACTGGCCCACGCCCCCAGCTCCCGAAATAGGAAGCCCCAGGCTAGGGCTCACCCAGGAGGGGCTGGTCCGCCCATCCCCCAACCCACCGAGGTGGGTGGGGACCAGCCAGTGGCTCCCTGCTTGCCTGCGTCAGCGCCAGTGCCTGGCCCCCGAGTCCCTACCCGAGTCTGGCAGGACCTTCTCCCTTTCCTGGCCTCTAGACACTCTGGAATCTGAGAAGGCAGCAGCCGGCACCAGCCCGAGAGCTAGGGCGCATGGCATGGATATCTTCCGTCCCCCAGTCCCTCTTTGAGCTTGGGCTCAGAGCAGAGATGAGACTAGAAAAGGAAAACGCCCTTGGGCTGGTGCCCATGCCGGGAAAAGCTCTGGTTGACTTCTGGTACAGGCATCTCTCCTCGTTTTACAAGTGAGGAGCCCGAGGCTGAGAGGGGAACTGACAAGGTCTCAAGAAATAGGAGGGGGTGAATGGAGCTCAGATTGCAAACTTGGTCTAGCGGGCTTCAGAGCTCTCGCTCTCCCTTCACTCTCACTGCCTGGTGGCGGAGACAGTCACCATGGGCTCGGTCTGCGGCTGAGCTGACCTTGTCCTCCGCCTGTTTTGAGCAAAAGCCTGACCCTTCGCGCCCCGCCCGCCTCACACGTGCTTGCCCCTCCCTGCGGAATGTCTCCTACTAGCCCTCCTCCCTCCCCACCCTACCCCACACCACCATCCAACTCCCCACCCGCCCCTGCAAGTGCTCCGGGCTTTTCCGGTTTCTTCTCACAGCTCCTAGCTTTAGCTCAGGTCGTTCCCAGTTCCCCTCCTTCAGAAATTCTCCCAATTCGGTCAGCTCTTGGGGCAGGGCCCACGGCTGCCTTCCCCACCTGCCGCTCTTTCTTTGACCTGTGCACACTAGCAAGCCGCCTGGACTTTTGGGTAATTTGCTGCCTCCTTTTGAGAGCCTGCTGTGCGTGGTTTGTCACTGTATAGTTTACTAAGCACTTTCAGTAAAAATAAGACCCGCCTTATATTGCTCTTTATTGCATGCTGAGGGCTTTAGGTGTATTATTTCATTGAACTTTTAATTTTATTATTATTTTTTAGAGACAAGGTCTCTCGCTGTGTCTCCCAGGCTGGAGTGCTGTGACGCCATCATAGGTCACTGCAGCCTCAAACTCCTGGGCTCAAGGGATCCTCCCACCTTAGCCTCCCCAGTAGCTGGGACTGTAGGCACATGCCACCACACCTGGCCTCATTGAACTTTTAAAGCAAAATCCATGATGTAGGTGTTACTGTGTTATTTTCTCTTTTTAAAAAGATGAACATGTTGAAACTCTGAGGCGCTCACTCATTAATTCAGCAGTTAATAAAGCACCTACTTTGTGTCAGGCCCTGCTTTGGAGAGAGACAACAGGGAACAAGACACACAACTGTGGGCAGCCAGACACAAAACTAGTGTGGTGATTCTAAAGGGGATCCTATCCTGTCCTGACCTGGGGGCCCAATGTAGGCTTCTCAGAGGAAGTGAGGAATAAATGAGTTTCTGAAGTATGGCAGGAGGCTCTGCACATCAAGGAGTAGTGCCGAACTGAATTTCAGCCAGCAGCAGCCTGTCCATGGTGGGCCTGCAGGAGCCAACACAGGAGCTCTGAGGCCTGCCACGTGCATATAGTATGGCAGGCCCTCCTTCCTGGGACTCTGTTTCTCCATGTGCAAACCTGCCTCCCTTCCCTGGACTGTTCTGGGAACAAGGCCAAGGAGGAAGAGCCCTCTCCCCACCCTAAGATCTTGATTCCTTTGGACAGTCCGGTTGCCAGAAGACTCAGAGGCTTATTTCTGCCAAAGCTATAGGGACAGGCCTCAGGGCTGGGCATGGAACCTTGGTGATCTCACTGTTGGAACAGGTGCCAGGAGAGGAGGAGGGGAAAAAGATGATTTCTGACTCAAGGTCACAGCCTTCACACAGAGGGCCTCCTCTCAAAGACTGTGTGGCCAGGAACCAGAACTGTCTTCTTATGTGGCCCTTATAATGCAATGATGGAGAGCTGGGGCTGGGCTAATGACTGCTGGCAGATTTGCCTTCTGATCTGAAATTTGTTGGGTACTAGCTGTGTGGCCTTGGGCAATTCACTTAAGCCACTCTGAGTCTCCAATTTTTTTTTCTTTTTTTTTTTTTTTGAGGAGGAGTCTCATCGCCCAGGCTTAAGTGCAATGACCTGTTTCGGCTCACTGCAACCTCCACCTCCTGGGTTCAAGTAATTCTCCTGCCTCAGCCTGCCAAGTAGCTGGGATTACAGGCAACTGCCACCACACCTGGATAATTTTTGTATTTTTAGTAGAGACGGGGTTTCACCATGTTGGCCAGGCTGGTCTTAAACTCCTGACCTCAGGTGATCTGCCTGCCTCGGCCTCCTAAATTTCTGGAATTACAGGTGTGAGCTACCACGTCGGCTTCAGTTTCATCTTTAAAATGAAGGGACTTTTTTTGGAGACGGAGTCTTGCACTCTGTTGCCCAGGCTGGAGTGCAATGGCATTACCTCAGCTCACTGCAACCTCTGCCTCCCAGGTTCAAGCGATTCTCCTGCCTCAGCCTCCCAAGTAGCTGGGATTACAGGCAACTGCCACCATGCCTGGCTAATTTTTGTATTTTTAGTAAAGATGGGGTTTTACCATATTGACCAGGCTGGCCTTGAACTCCTGACCTCAAGTGATCCACCTGCCTTGGCCTCCCAAAGTGCTGGGATTACAGGTGTGAACCACTGCGCCCGGCCTATTTATTTATTTGGAGAGAGTCTCACTCTGTCACTGAGGCTGGAGTGCAATGGCATGATCTCAGCTCATGGCAGCCTTGACCTCCCAGACTCAAGGGATCCTCCCACCTCAGCCTCCTGAGTAATTAGGACTACAGGCGCATGGCTCCACACCTGGCTAATTTTTTGTGTGTTTTTTTGATAGAGACAGGGTTTTGCCATGTTGCCCAGGCTGGTCTTGGACTCCTGGCCTCAAGCAATCTGCTTGCCTTGGCTTCCAAAGTGCTGAGACTACAGGTGTGAGCCACGACACCTGGCCCAAGATAATACATTTAAATGCTGAACATGGTTGACTTACTAAAGTTCACTGCTGCTGCTCCTCTTGCTATTCTTATTGTCTCCAGGGATGGTGCAGACACCTAAGACCTAGTCTGAGCTCTGCCACTACCTGCTGAGTTACTTACCGAAGGCAGATTGCTTTGCTTCTTTAATCCTCAGTTTTCTTATTTCTGGGACAGGATTGGAAACTGCTGCAACTGTGAAAAAGGGGCTATAGACATTTTTCAGGATGGGTTGGGGTGGGGGACACTGCCAGAAAATCCATTTGCTCCCTCTCTTGGGCCTGTCCAAATTGAGCAGCATGGGGCTTTGAGGAGCTCTACCAGACAAGCCTCAGACCAACTACCCTCACTGCCCTTCCCCCACCTCACCTCCGTGTTCAGACCTGGGTCACCCAAGTTAACCCATAAGCTACACCCCATCTCCTTTCCTCCTGGTTTACATCCTTCTCCCTTCTAAGTATGTACAGTTCTCTCCTCATCCCTCTGAGTTACCTGCATCCTCTTCTTCTGTTATGCTGACTACATTTGGGGGAGAATGTGAGCCCTGTCCCTTTCTGTGCTCCTCTGTCTTGCCCTCGGCAGATCCAGATGTGGATATAACATCTGGCAGGCAGCAAGACCAATGCCTGCCAAAAGCAGCATCTCCCCAGCCCTCATCCTATGGTGAAGTCACTGTTCTATGTTTCCACGGCAACCACAGGCTGGGAGGATGGAGAAGAGGAGAGATGAGTAACCAGAAGCCAGCCAATGAGATGAGCTGCAGCACCGGATGATCCATGGGGCCATGGGGAGCGGGCACAAGGGAGGCCTGCTCAGCATGTTCAGCTGTTTCCTGGACCCTCCCTGCCATCTGGATGCCTCCACTAGAGAATGTGCTACTGGCACCAGGAAAGAGCTAGAGGCTGAAGAAGCTGAGCTAGAAGCTTTGCTGACCCAAGCACATGGTCCTCCTTTTTTGCCTCTTCAGGGTCTAAGTCTATGGATGCTGACTATCCCTGCCCCATCCCACCCCTAATATCTGCAACTGGGAACTTTTCCCATTTGCTGGTAATGATGGGCTCTTTCTGCCTCTGCCTGCCATGGGACCAGCAAGTCTTAGACATCCTTTCTTTTTATGCCCTTGGTCCGTGTGTCTTTGTTTACCAGAAAGGGGTCCCAATCCAGATCCCAAGAGAGAGTTCTTGCATCTCACACAAGAAAGAATTTGGGGCAAATCCACAGAATAAAGTAAAAGCAAGTTTATTAGAGAAGCAAAGAAATGTCTGTTTAGTAAACATTATTAACCTGTTCCCTTAACTGTAAACATTTTGTGACTAAGAATGTTTCACCATGTGGGAATGCATCCCAACCAGGTCTCAGCTTCATTTTACCCAGCCTCTATTCAAGATGGAGTCACTCTGGTTAGAATGCCTCTGACATAGGCCAAACATGGTGGCTCACGCCTGTAATCCCAGCACTCTGGGAGGCCGAGGTGGGCGGATCACGAGGTCAGGAGATTGAGACCATGCTGGCTAACACGGTGAAACCCCATCTCTCCTAAAAAAAAAAAAAAAAAATACAAAAATTAGCCTGGTGTGGTGGTGGGCACCTGTAGTTCCAGCTACTTGGGAGGCTGAGGCAGGAGAATGGTGTGAACCCAGGAGGCGGAGCTTGCAGTGAGCCGAGATAGCGCCACTGCACTCCATCCTGGGCGGCAGAGCAAGACTCCATCTCAAAAAAAAAAGAAGAATGCCTCTGACATCTTCAGATTCAATGCCTTTGGAAAGAGCCTTGATTCTAAATTCCAGGGCTGCACTTACTAGCTAGAGACCTAGAACAAGCTCCCTTTCCCCCTTCTGAGTCTCGTTTTCTCCCAAATAGAGGAAGGCCATCAACTTCTCAGTGTTGTCAGAAGGATTAAAAGAGATAACAAATGGAAAGCCTACCATGCACTAATATTGAAGGAATGGTAACTCCTTTCTCCTTTCCTCCTTCCAGTTCTTTTCCCCAGGATATTTGAGTAAGCCAAGGCCCTTTGAGACCCTGAATCAGTAGGATAGGATTCAAGCATATGGCCAACTCCTCCTCATTGAGGTCACAGAGTGGCCTTCAGATCTTGAACATAAGTTTCCTCATATTTCCCTTTCTCTCTCTTTAAATATTCATTCATTCTACCAATCTTAATTGAGCACCTCCTATGGCCAGGCACTGTGCTGGGCTCAGTGGGGATCCAGGGTGAACAGGAGAGCTCCCTGCTCTCACTTAGCTCACAGTGCAGGGGGGTTGGAGCCACAGTGGGTGGAGTGGAATGTTCTTTCTGCCACTAGGAAATCTGCTTCCTTGTTCCCCAAGAGTTCTAGATACTGTGGGCTGGAGAGAACAAATGATGGCAGAGGTTTACTCAACACCAATTTGCTTCTAAGAAACTGCTGCCTGTGGCAGAATGCTCTCTGAAATAAGAACAATGACCCTCCCTGCCCTGAGGGAGAGGGGGGTACCTTAGTGGGGAGGGGCAATCTGTCTTCTCAGAAACCAGCCTCTCCCTGTTACTGACAGAAGGAAGACGAGACTCTATAGCCTGGTCTCATCTATTTCCTTGGTCTAATTTGTTACTGAAATCCTTTTTAAGAAAAGTTCCTGGCGGAGACTAAGGTATAGTATATTGACACGATGGGGCGCATTCAGGGTGCTATGGCTGTAGACAGGTACAGTATATTGAATGAATGAACAAATGAGTGAGTGAAGGAGAGAATCTATCCCTCTAGCTTTAGGGGCTCTGGAGTGAGACTTGGGTTCCAATCTTGCCATATGTATACAACAGCTGTGTGACCTCGGGCAAGTCATGATCTCACTGGGTCTCAGTTTCTGAATCTGTTAAAGAGCATTATCACTGTTCTCACCTAGCCAGCCTCCCAAGGACTCTGAGAAGCTAGGGAAGGACAAGTTGAGGAATGCAGCACAAAGGATGTTTCTCCAACTCCTGGCCTCAAGTGATCCTCCTGCCTCAGCCTCTCCAGTAGCTGGGACAGGTGTACCTGGTTTATGTTTTTTCTCTTCCAACCTCCTTCCTTGGCTGCCTGTGGTCCTTGGCACCAGACCCACTTTCTTTGACATGACCCCATAGCCAAAACCCATAGCCAAAACCCACAGCCTCACAGCCCACACACTCTAGCCCCTACCTGCCTCTCCCAGCTTTCCACACACACTGCAGCCACTCTGACCTTTTTGTATCTTGAGGGGGCACCATGTTTCTCTCTTTATGTTTGCCAACAGTGCTCTTCCTCACCCCTACAGTCTTTTCATTAACTCTTTTTTTCTTTCTTTTTAAAAAAATCTTTTAATTTTTTTTTTTTTTAGACAGTCTCGCACTGTCACCCAGGCTGGAGTTCTATGGAGTTCAATCTCAGCTCATTGCAACCTGCACCTCCCAGGTTCAAGTGATGCTCATGCCTCAGTCCCCTGAGTAGCTGGGATTACAGGCACCTGCCACCACACCCAGCTAATTTTTGTATTTTAGTAGAGATGGGGTTTCACCATGTTAACCAGTCTGGTCTCCAACTCAAGTGATCCACCTGCCTCAGCCTCCCAAAGTGCTAGGTTTACAGGCATGAACCACCACGCCCGGTCAACTCCTACTCATTTTTCAGCTTTCAGCATAACTACCCTGCTTCTGGGTAGCCCCGTCTTCCCTGACCTTTCCTATCCTGCTTTGATGTTTGTTTCAGAGTCTGTCTTTGCAATTACACCGGAGGCCCTTAGAGGGCTGGGACCCAGTCTGTGTGTCCCTGCTGTGCACAGGACCTGATACGTATTTGTGGAGTGGACAAACAGTCTCTCCAGAGAAAAGAAAGTCACTTGTTCTTGCAGTGCTCTCTGTTTTGAAATTCTGACACCATCACCATCTCCTTGTCTACTGTTCTCAACTTTCCTCCTGCCAGAGTATCCTGTTTTGTGTCTTTCTCACTCCATCCCTGAGGGCCAGTAGCCTGGGACATTTCCTGTGTGTGGTGGGGCCCCAAGTACTCCCAAGTGAGAATTGCGCTTTGGAAAACATGAGTGTAGTCTGGATCTCAACAGCAGCTTTTTTGCAGGGACAGGGCTAGGGCTATTCCCAGAGAGTCATTAAACCAGACCCCATACCTGGGGCTGACCCTGGCTCCCTCCTCAAACTTCAGTTTCCTTTTCTCTCAAATAAAAAAGGTTGCATCTGCAAAAATCTAAATAGCCTCTAATATTGGATTAGGTATATTATAATTAGAAAGGTAAACCTTAGGCTTATAAAATGGCACCTCACATCACCATGAGGTCTCAAGCATGTTTATGTGCCATGTGGCCTGGCCTCCATCTCCTCTTCTGGCACCAAACAGGTGGACCAGTAGTCATGGCTCATAGTGCATTCTCTTCAGGAACAGCTTACCCAAGATTGTGGAAGGATTCAAGCAGCTCCCGGAGGCCTGACGAACCTGGCTGGTGTGGACAGATGACCACTGTTGTCCCTGGGTGAGGAGAGCTGGCAAGCCATGGCAGAGTGGCTGGCAGGGAGTGTATCTTGGCCTCAGGAGTCTGAGGCCAGGTGTGTTCCAGGAAGCAAGTACAAAGCCAACACTGTCAGCCTGGCTTGGGCTGAGATCTTGGGAGTTGTCCGGGTTGGTTGATGGGGCAGCAACTCAGGACTCTGTAGTAAACAAAGACACCAGACAGGAAAAGGAAGGAGCCCATTTGCAGGAAGGACTGGGTGGGCTGGGGGTGACCAGGACTGGAGCCCAGGGTGAAAGATTTCTCCTTGTAAAGGTTGGCAGTGGGAGGACCATGAGGTTAGAGGGATAGCATCAGAGTCAGGAAGAGATAAAGTCAGATGAAGAAGGCTGTCCTTCTTGGCCTGGGATCACCCTGTGCAGGAGTAAAAATAGTCCAGGTCACGCCTGTAATCCTAGCACTTTGGGAGGCCAAGGGGGGGCAGATCAGTTGAGGTCAGGAGTTCAAGACCAGTCTGGCTAACATGGTGAAACCCTGACTCTACTAAAAATACAAAAAAATTAGCCAGGCGTAGTGGCGGGTACCTGTAATCCCAGCTACTCGGGAAGTTGAGGCAGGAGAATCACTTGAACCCGAGAGGCGGAGGTTGCAGTGAGCCAAGATCATGCCACTATACTCCAGCCTGGGCGACAGAGCAAGACTCTGTCTCAAAAAAAAAAAAAAAAAAAAAAAAAAAGCCCAGACAGCACCAGGAATCATAGGCTGGTATATGTCTGGCTACCGATTCTTCTCCCACCACTGGTGAGCCAGTTTATGATCTGTTAGAGGAAATGGGGAGGAGGTTTAAAGACCACCAAGGAAAACTGGGAGACATGACACCTGAGTGAACTTGGGCAAGTCAGTCTCTCTGTGCCTGTTTCCTCCTCCGTGTGATGAGGATAGTAATGTCTAACCTTTCAAGAGAATAAACGAGATTGTGGGTATAGAGCAGCTTTGTGTGCTATGAGCGTGGTGCAGAAAATTGTGGCTAACATTGGTGCATCACTCCCTGAGCACTGCACCGGACTTAGCAGCTTTTTGTCTTTCAACTCTCATCACCCTGACAATAAAACCTAGTGAGGCAGGTACTATTCTCATCCCTGATGTACAGGTGACAGCCAGGATTTGGACTCAGGTAGACTGGCTCTAGAGCTTGCGTGGCTTAACCATTATTCTACACTGGCTATCCCTGTGACAGTGTTCACTCTGCCTTCTCTGTGACCTTGGGCCAGTCTCTTTTCTTCAGTGTTCCCAACTCTATGTTACGAGGTTGGGCCAGATGATCTGTTTAATCCCTCAAGCTTTGGCAGTTGCTGGTTCAGGAAAGGAACTTCCAAGTAGGGGAGAGGGTGAGGTGGAACCAGAGCAGAGAGAGGATAAACTTTTCCAGTGTCTCTGCCTTTTCATCAGTGAGTAGGCTGGCAGGCTCCCCTTTGCCCTATAAGTGGGGCCAAGGGAGCAGGTGATGCTCAGCCCCAGCCTGGAATATTCACTGGTCCCTGAGGATCACTGAGGTCTGACCACCAGGTCCGCCTGCCAATAGTCAGGCAAGGCCCATCTCTTTCTGCTAACAGACTCCAGAGGACTCTTCTTCAGTCTTCAGTCTTTACCCGCCCATTCTGGGCCCCTGTCCCCTCACCCAGGATCACTTTATCTGGGCACCAGGCCTGATCTGGGGCCCAGGGATGGGACTGTTTATAGATGTCCTCTGTCTCCTTGGCCTTGGTCTCTAGCCAGATTGGGCCATTCACACACATTTTCTCTCTGTCAATCACTCATTGAACTTGACTGTCACTAGTCTGATGCCTGGCCTCATACTGAGTATGGAGGATAACCGACAGATGACCTAGACTTGGTCCCTGCCCATGGGAGAGGTGGACTTTTCTACAGACTGTGACAATACAGAAAGGCTATTACTATCACATAGGGCTGTCTGTATACCATAGAATACCAGAGGAGGGAGCCCCCCACTCTGCCAGGAAAGTCAGGAAAGGCTTCATACAGGAGGCACTCTTTGGACTGGGTCTTGAAGGATAGGCACATAGGCGTCCACTACATGTGGGGAGGGGAATTGGGAAGGCAGAGGAGAAGGATTCGTTGAAAGAGGATGAGATTTTCCTGATGATTGCCCTGGGGTGATGGCAGAAGATAAAAATAGCAAGTGATGAGAATGGAAAGATAATGTAGGTCACACAGGAGAAGGTCTTGCTCATCATCCAGGAGTCTGGCCTTCCTTCTGAAAGCAGTTGAAAGTAATGGAGGGTTTCGGGCAGGGGACCTTCATGATCTGATTTGTATTATGGGAAGAATTCCCTGTCTGCTGTGTGGAGGCTGCATGGAAGATTTCGGTTAGGAGGCTGTGGCAGCTATCCAGACTGCACGGTCTAGCAGGGCTCACCCATGCCCACACTGCAACTAGAGAGAGGGGGAAAGGGAAGAGGACACACTCCTAATTAAAGGCCTGGCCTGGCCACTGCACACATCTCTTCTCTCTCGGCTACATTGAGATGCAAGTGAGACTAGGAAATATAGTGATTATTCTGGACTGCTTTTTACTCTAGAAAAGGGAGAGAGTAGATATCAGGGTACTGGAGGTCTCTGATACAGTGGTTAAAAGTTTCTGAGCCGGGCGTGGTGACTCACACCTGTAATCCCAGCAATTTGGGAGGCCAAGGCAGGCAGATCACTTGAGATTAGGAGTTCGAGACCAGCCTGGCCAACGTGGTGAAACCCCGTCTCTACTAAAAATACAAAAATTAGCTGGGCATGGTGGTGCATGCCTGTAATCCCAGCTACTCAGGAGGCTAAGGCAGGAGAATCACTTGAACCTAGAGGGCAGAGGCTACACAGTGAGCCAAGATCGCACCACTGCACTCTAGTCTGGGTGACAGAGCGGGACTCTGTCTCAAAAAAATAAAAAAAATAAAAAGTCTCTAAAATCAGATTTCTGAGTTTAAGTCCTGCCTTAACCACTTACCATCTGTTCAGGCAGATTACTCGCCCTCTCTCGTGCCTCAGTTGCCTCCTCTGAGGGTACAGTGAGCTAACACACAGCAAGTGCTTACATAGATCCTGGCACATAGTGAGCCCAGAGCTGGTTTCTGTTTCTAAGAGAAGTGGGGGCTCTGGGAACAGGTGTTGCCTGACTCCCCGGGAATCACTGAGGCACCCACAGTGGGGCAGATGTCTGGCTAGGGCATCCAGGACTATGAGCTGTGCCCTTTAGCCCAATTCTCTCAATCCCCATGGCTTAGCTGAGGCAGAGGATGCTGGGAGCAGGGTATGGGGGTCCTGGGAAAAGCAAGGAAGGTGGATTTTAGAGATAATTCAAGGATAGATGGCCCAAGAAATGATGTTTCTGGGCCGGGCGCGGTGGCTCAAGCCTGTAATCCCAGCACTTTGGGAGGCCGAGACGGGCGGATCAAAAGGTCAGGAGATCAAGACCATCCTGGCTGATACGGTGAAACCCTGTCTCTACTAAAGAATACAAAAAACTAGCCGGGCGACGAGGCGGCCGCCTGTAGTCCCAGCTACTTGGGAGGCGGAGGCAGGAGAATGGCGTAAACCTGGGAGGCGGAGCTTGCAGTGAGCTGAGATCTGGCCACCGCACTCCAGCCTGGGCGACAGAGCCAGACTCTGTCTCAAAAAAAAAAAAAAGAAAGAAAAAAAGAAATGATGTTTCTGGATCTAGGGGCTTCAGATGCAGCCCAGCCTGCATCTGTGAGCCCCTTTCCCTCACAGGACAACAGATCTTCCAGGGCCACGGTGGGGCAGAGAAGGGGAGGTGGGGTGGCTAGTCAAGGTCACTTGGAAGGGAAGGGAAGGGGAGATTGGGTGACTAGTCAAGGTCACCTTGACTAGTGACTCCAGACTTGGCTGCTGTTTGATCTCAGGCCTCCAACCACCACTGACCTTCTCTGGGCTTTGATCTTTCCATCTGGAGGCTGGGATCACTTCTCCTTGCCTTCCTGCAAGGTGAGTGTGAAGATTAGATGTCAGTCGTAGAATCAGGTTGCTCCCTGCAGGGCTGAGTGCCTTGGAGGGATGTGTCAGTAGCAGATGACAGTGCACCCCTTCCCCAGAAGGAGAAGCACTGCAGCTCAGTCCAGCTGAGCCATGACTGACTGTCCTGCCTTCTTCCTCATTTGAGCTATGCTCTTTTCCCCAGGCTACTGGTTGTAAAATAGGGTGGGATAAGAGAGTAATGTGGGAGGGAAAGGACAGGTGGAAGGAAACAAGAGGGAGGAGGATAGCAACATCAGGAGAAAGGCAGAATGGTAAGATTGAGGGCTCATGGCTGAGGCAAATGAAAACTTAGAGTGAAAGGGGAGGTGTCTAGAATTAGCTTTGTGGGAACCCACTCTCCCCATATTCAGGCCCAGATGGGGAGCTTGCTGAGGGTAGGTGCTGTGCCTTATTCATCTCTCTGTCCTCTTTTCAGGGCAGGCCACGGTATAAGCCTCCACCGAAAACAGGTCTGCTGTCAGAGTTTGTTGACTGAACCCCAGACTTGGTCCCCCACTGAGCCTTCATGAAGCCTCCCCACCTAGGCCCTGCTTACAGGAGGATCTGAAAGGCAGCCTTGAGAAGAAGGAAGGGCAGCTGGGAGACAGGAGTGTGGGTCCCGTTAGGGCTCCCTCAGTGCCTTGCTGTGCTACCTGGGACAAACCATGTATCCTCTAAAGCTCTTTCCCCATCTGAGTAACGTGAGTCCATGGCTGTGGTTTGAGAGCTATTTCTACTCCATTAAACCCTATCTTCAAACAAATTCTTAGGCCAGGTGTGGTGGCTCATGCCTGTATTTCCAACACTTTGGAAGGCTGAGGTGGGAGGATCGCTTGAGCCCAGGAGTTTGAGACCCGCCTAGGCAACAAAGTGAGACCCTCATCTCTACAAAAAAAAAGTTAAGTAATTAGCTGGGCATGCTGGCACGTGCCTGTAGTTGTAGCTACTTGGGAGGCTGAGTGGGAGGATCACTTGAGCCCAGGTCGAGGTTGCAGTGAACCATGATCATGCCACTGCACTCCAGCCTGGGCAGCAGAGTGAGACTCTGTCTCAAAAAAACACAAATTCTGGCCGGGCACAGTGGCTCACATCTGTAATCCCAGCACTTTGGGACGCCGAGGCGGGCGGATCGTGAGGTTAGGAGACTGAGACCATCCTGGCTAACACAGTGAAACCCCGTCTCTACTAAAAAAAAACAAAAAAAATTAGCTGGATGTGGTGGCAGGCGCCTGTTGTCCCAGCTATTCGGGAGGCTGAGGCAGGAGAATGGTGTGAACCGGGGAGGTGGAGCTTGCAGTGAGCTGAGATCGCGTCACTGCGCTTCAGCCTGGGCGACAAAGCGAGACTCCATCTCAAAAAAAATAATAAAAAAACCCAAATTCTTAGGTGGAAGTCCAGGAAATAAAAGGGATCTTCACTGGTGGAAGCCAGGAAGGGTGCTGGAACCCACTTATATGGTCCTGGGGGGTCTGGGGAGGCCAATTTAAAGAATGGAAGCCCTGCTCTCTGGGCCTCAAGCAGGTTTGGCTATCCCACCCCTGCCTGCTGTCCCGTCCCCACTACCTCTGCATGTCCTTTCTGCAGCCTGGGTGGGAATGGGGGTCCAGTCAACTTGCAAAGAGCAAGCAATGCCCCTCTTGAGGTTTCAATTCCTGGGAAATAGCACCACTCACCCCAGCCCCACCCCACACAGACACAGTGGTCTCGCCCTGGATCCCTTGGGATTGGGGAGGGGCCCAGAGACAGCCCTCAGATTCCAGAGCCTCTGGATGCTTAGCAGGGATTGGGGTCTTTAGTAGGGGGTTGGGAAAAGAAGAAATGCGTTTTTGGGGAGCCACGAGATTGGAGCCAGGAGGCTCCTGGCTAAATGATCTAGAGTAGCCACTGCATCTCTCTGGATCTCAGTTTCTCCATTCGGATCTCAGTCTCTTCATCAGTACAGTGAGGGATGAATGCCCTTTCTCATTTGTGACTGGTAGAATGATAGGAGTGGGGATGGGGGCAGAGATTGTGTTGTGGGTGCTGAGTTTCCCAAGAGACAGCATCTTGCTTATAGTTCAGAGCCAGTGATGGTGGCCGCAGCAGCCAAGCCTTGGAGGGAGGGTTGGTAGGAAGACTTGGTTGAACCTGGGCCCTGCCACTAAGTTACTGCGTGTGGTCCCCTCCCGGGGTCACATTTTCTCCATCTGTCTAATGGGACTAAATGCTCCCAGACCCAGGAGTCGGTGACTGCACCTGGCATCAGAGACTGGGGCAGAGGCCTGCAGCTGGCCCAGGGTGAGGGTCACAGTCCTGTTGTGCAGAGCCAGGAGTGGTTGTCAAAGATAGTGTAGAAAACCAAAAGTCAGGTGGGAGTGCTGAAGGAAACTCCAACTTTTTTGGTTTATAGATGGGGAAACAGGCTGGATGTGGGAAGACCAGTTGTCCAGGGTCCCAGAATGGGTTGGGGACACAGACGGGATGAAAACTGGGACTGCTGACCATCTATTCCAGCTTCTCCTCACAGGAAGCTCTGATAGAAGGTACAGGGAGTAGCTTTGTCTGGGGAGCAGGGAGATGGCCCCTCCACATCCCTGCAAGGTGTGGAAACAGATAACACAATGGGAGCTCAGCCAGCTTGTATTCCCTTTCCTTTTTTCTTTCTGCTTGTCCTGCGCTCTGCTCAGGATTTGTTAATCTCAGAAGTCTCCAGTTAACCTTTCCATCTTTTCCACAAGGACAGGATAGGGGTGCAGACAGACAGGAGCAGCAGATAAGGGGGTTGGAATTCCGCAGTAACAAAGAGGTCCAGCTATAGGGGCATGAGATTGGGTTAGGGTGTGCAGGGAGGAACTGAGCACAGAGCTTTCCCCTGTGTCTGGAGCGCGGGGGTGAGGTAAGGTTTCTCTAATGATTTTGGGAACCCCTTCAGAGACCATGGTTTTCTGGTTCCCAAGTCCAGAAGAGACATCTCAGACATGCACATACCCAGGCATATCCACACAGACGACCTCTCCCACACCCCCAGACACATCCACACAGACGACCTCACCCACACCACCCCAGACACATCCATACAGACAACCTCACCATCCACACCCCCAGATACATCCACACAGACGACCTCACCCATACCCCCAGACACATTCACAGACGACCTCACCATCCACACCCCAGACACATCCACACAGACGACCGCACCATCCACACCCCAGACACATCCACACAGACGACCTCACCATCCACACCCCAGACACATCCACACAGACGACCTCACCCAT